>NC_079196.1:175868829-176188829 GCF_029499605.1 Hyla sarda | reverse complement strand
GTATCTGGCCAGGATCTCACCACGTTTACTTGACCATGGTTCAAAATCGCTTCCAATATACTCCTCCTTGTCGCGCTTTTTCCTATTGATATCCTGCAAAACATAACGAAATAACTATAGTGGTAGACACTACTAAACTCAAGATGTAGGGCTGGATAGATATAAAAGGTTATCCATCATGTTTAAAAGCTTTTGATAAAAAAAAAAAAAAAGCCCATAAAAAAAATCATACGCACAGGCATGGGATTTAGATAGAAATATGTCAAACCTCCCCCAACCTAGAAGTAAATATATATATATGTATATTTATCCAATTACTTGTATATAATGCTTTCTGTCATTGCTTTTTATGCTCTCATTGTACTGTACGATGATCTGAGACTGCATAACAGTGCACCATAATGATAATAATAATATATCACTATGTTATATGACTTGGGCTTGCACTATCAGGGGTGTGGAAATTTTATAAAAAAACTACTTGTCCATGGGACTAAAATGGAGCAAAATCTACTTGTCCCTCATGACGATCCACTTGTCCAGGCCAATTTTCGCTTTTACGTTCTAATTTTTTCCTCCTTGCCCTATAATAGCCATAACTACCTACTATAATGATACCTTTTTAATTTTTCAATAACATATTCTCTGGATCAAAAAAAATATATTTATATTAGAAGTGAAATTGAAATCGTAAAAGAAAATTTTGCAGATTTGGTGGTTTTTCTTTTCTACGCCATTTACCTTGTGGTTGAGCTAACTTGTTAGTTTAATACTTTAGGCGCCTGATTACAGCGATACCAGATTTCTATAGTTTACCTCAAGTTTAACAAATTAAAAAAAAAAATTCTGAACTTTTTAGATTTTTTTTTTAATTGCCTTTTTTTGACCCCTGTAAAAAATTTTCCCCGCATGCCAGGTTGTATGAGATCTATTCTTTGCGCCATAATCTGTTTTTTGTATCGGCACCATTTTGTTATTGATCTGACTTTTTAATTGCTTTTTTTCTGGGGATATTATAAAAATTGCAATTCTGTGGTTTGGCATTTTTTATACATTTACCGTATGGGATACATAAGGTTATATTTTAATAGGTCGTACAATTACGCACGAAGCGATACCAAATATGTTTATTTTTATTATGTTTGCATGTTTTTATATAGGAAAAGGGGTGATTTGAACTTTTAAAATAAAAGGGGTTAATGTGTGTCTTTTAAACTTTTATTAAAACTTTTTTTTTTTTTTTTACACTTTATTAGACTTTTAGGAGGAATCATTAGATTCCTCATACAGATGAATAGAGTTCTATTGAACTAAATTGATCTGTGTGCTCTGCGATCAATTGATAGAGCCTGATCCAGCCAGGCTCTATCAATGACAGAGCCACGGGAAAGCAGGGAACAGAGGTAAGCCCTCCGGCTACCTCTATAGGGGATCGCCCCCTTGCGATCACTCTGCGGGGGGGGGGGGGGGGCGATCCATACCACTAGCCCACCAGGGAGCATTCACATGTCCCTTTAGACGCCGCTGTCAGCTTTGACAGCGGCGATCTAAAGGGTTAATAGCCAGCCTCGGCGATCGCCGAATGCTGGCTATTAGCTGTAGCCCCCGACTACTGAAAACAGCCGGGGGCTGCAGAGTATGGAGCGGACAGGAGTACGGAGCCCGCTCCATACAGACTGCTGAGCGCCGCATGTTGGCTATTAGCAGGGGAGTGAGGTGGAATCTTGCGCCACGTGCAGATTTGCGTCCGCTCCTCCCCTCAGCTCTCCGAAGCTAGAGCTGTGTGGAGGGAAGGCAGAGGACGCAGGTCTGCATGGGGAGAAAGAAGGCAGAGCAGGGGAGATAGGATGTACACAGCTTCTCATCTCCCCTCCCCCTGCTCTGCATTCGGAGGACACAAGTTTCCACAGCCGGGGGCTGCAGAGTACGGAGCGGGCAGGAATCGGGAGCCCGCTCCATACAGACTCCAGAGCGCCGCAGCGCTTGTCAGGTCCGGCCCTGCTTGCCCGAAGCTGGGCTAAGTGCCGGAAAAATTCACCTGCACGGTGCCCGAAACTGCATGTCCCGGGCGTCGGGCGATAGGAATTCCACATCCCTGACTATGTAGTATTGTTAATTTCTTATGGGAAGTGTTCAGCCCAAGATGTCACTCTCTTTCCCCCTGTTCTGAGACTCTTCATTTTTACTTTTTAAATCAATTTGTATGTCATTTGGTGGTAATAATAAAATGTATTTTTGCGAGTGACTCCGTTTATTATGTAGGTTTTCTCTTTCTTTATGGCTGGTAGAGTTTCTATAATGCTGATGCCTTTTTCAGGGTAATATTCATATATTCTCTGGGGGATAACACTTCAGACACATAAGGGCTGCTAGTCTGACATTACTGTCATATATAGCAATACCCTAGTAAGATGTTATTAACAGAAACTCGGAGCACTTCAATAATAACCCACAGGGATAAGGTGGACTAGATGCTGTTGCTCATTACCGTGGTAGCTGCAACAGATTCAACTGTAGCTGCAAACATAGACAAGGGATCTGTTCCATCCAGGACACTGCTCAGCGGGTCTGCAACTGAATTAGAGGAGCATGAAGAAGAGCTGGAGGATGTACTTTCTTTTCTTCCAAGTTTCTTAGATTTAGATTCTGTAACCTTTAAAAGAAAAAAAAGAGGGTAATTTTGTAACTTAATTTATGCTTAAATGTGCACGGTCAAATACAATTTCTTTTTATATGTTGTACATCTTGGCAAAACCATTAAAGGGGTAGTCCAGTGGTGAAAAACGTATCCCCTATCCTAAGGATAGAGGATAAGTTTGAGATCGCAGGGGGGGTCCGACCGCTGGGTCCCCCTGCGATCTCTCTGTACGGGGCCCCGGCTCTCGGCCCAGATAGCGGGTGTCGACCCCCACACGAAGCGGCGGCCGACACGCCCCCTCAATACATCTCTATGGCAGAGCCGGAGATTGCCGAAGGCAGCGCTTCGGCTCTGCCATAGAGTTGTATTGAGGGGGCGTGTCGGCCGCCGCCTCGTGCGGAGGTCGACACGCCCCCTTCCCGCGGGCTGTTGGGGCTCCATACAGGAGATCGCAGGGGGCCCCAGCGGTCGGACCCCCCACGATCTGCAACTTATCCCCTATCCTTAGGATAGGGGATAAGTTGCTCACCACTGAGTCACCACTGGACTACTCCTTTAACCTTTCTAATATACTTCATAAGAAAATGTTATTTCCTTTTTATAGAAATCATGGCTTTGTCCAAGCTAAAGCACAGGAATGGACAAAGTCCAGTAAGTGAGGGTGGGCTATCTCCTGTCTGATAGTACTCCTCTGTGCTCTCTTCTGTCTGACAGGAGAGAGCACAGAGGGAGTCCTATCAGACAGGAGAGAGCACAGAGGAGTCCTATCAGACAGGAGAGAGCACAGAGGAGTCCTATCAGACAGGAGAGAGCACAGAGGAGTCCTATCAGACAGGAGAGAGCACAGAGGAGTCCTATCAGACAGGAGAGAGCACAGAGGAGTCCTATCAGACAGGAGAGAGCACAGAGGAGTCCTATCAGACAGGAGAGAGCACAGAGGAGTCCTATCAGACAGGAGAGAGCACAGAGGGAGTCCTATCAGACAGGAGAGAGCACAGAGGGAGTCCTATCAGACAGGAGAGAGCACAGAGGGAGTCCTATCAGACAGGAGAGAGCACAGACGGACTCCTATCAGACAGGAGAGAGCACAGAGGGAGTCCTATCAGACAGGAGAGAGCACAGAGGGAGTCCTATCAGACACAGGAGAGCGCACAGAAGGAGTCCTATCAGACAGGAGAGCACACAGAGGGAGTCCTATCAGACAGGAGAGAGCACAGAGGGAGTCCGATCAGACAGGAGAGCGCACAGAGGGAGTCCTATCAGACACAGGAGAGCGCACAGAAGGAGTCCTATCAGACACAGGAGAGCGCACAGAAGGAGTCCTATCAGACACAGGAGAGCGCACAGAAGGAGTCCTATCAGAGAGGAGAGCACACAGAGGGAGTCCTATCAGACAGGAGAGAGCACAGAGGGAGTCCTATCAGACAGGAGAGAGCACAGAGGGAGTCCTATCAGACATGAGAGAGCACAGAGGGAGTCCTATCAGACAGGAGAGAGCACAGAGGAGTCCTATCAGACAGGAGAGAGCACAGAGGAGTCCTATCCGATAGGAGAGAGCACAGAGGAGTCCTACCAGACAGGAGAGAGCACAGAGGAGTGCTACCAGAGAGGAGAGAGCACAGAGAGCTACCAGACAGGAGAGAGCACAGAGGAGTCCTATCAGACAGGAGAGAGCACAGAGGAGTCCTATCAGACAGGAGAGAGCACAGAGGAGTTCTGTCTGATAGGACTCCTCTGTGCTCTCTCCTGTCTGATGACTCCTCTTAATGTTAATGTTTCGCCAAGATGTACAACATATAAAAAGCTTTTGAATCTGACAGTGCCCATTCAAAGGGGTAGTCCACTACTTTAAAACGTATCTCCTATCCACAGGATAGGGGATAAGTGTCTGATAAATGAGGGTCCGACTGCTGGTACGCTCCATGATCTCCTGCGTGGCTCCCCAGCTCTGTTCGAGCAAAAAGCATGCCCCCTTCATGTATGTCTATAAGAGAGCCATAGATACACATGTATTACATGTAGATATGTCTGATACATGTGTGATACATGTGTAATATGTCTGTGGGTTACAGGTGAAATTTATTTCTTGTCCCTCTACAGAAAGGACAGGGAAAAAGTACTATGTTGTTAAACTATATTCAGTTAAAAGGCCTAGACTTCAATAAAATAGCATTTCTAGAATCAGCTTACATTAAATCTTAAAGGGTTATCCGGTGGGAAAGGGGGGGAGGGGTTGTGCTCTATGCACATTCTGCAATACATAAAAAATAATCCTTATTCACCTTCAGAGCTCCCGCGGTGCCAACGTTGCCATGCGTCGGTCCCTGTCCATATGTTGCAGCTATGTCCTGCATTTCCAATAATCAGCAATGCAGAGTGGCAGTTTGACTGGGCACCAGGTAGAAGACGTAGGCCTTGGCTCAATACGTCATTCTGCCGCTCAGCATATGCAAAATACTCACAATATAGTGTTACTACATGAGTAGTCTCATGCAAAAAAAACGTATACGTTTTTTGATCAAATGGCGGGGGGGGCTCTTCCCTGGAGTGGCGTTTCACAACCCCCGCACAAAGTGGTGGCCGCCACGCCCCTTCCATATATCTCTGTGGGAGAGCTGTAGATATTCGAACGGCTCACCCATAGAGACATACAGTGGGGCAAAAAAGTATTTAGTCAGCCACCAATTGTGCAAGTTCTCCCACTTAAAAAGATGAGAGGCCTGTAATTTTCATCATAGGTATACCTACACTATTAGAGACATAATGAGAAAAAAAAATCCATAAAATCACATAGTCTGATTTTTAAAGAATTTATTTGCAAATTATAGTGGAAAATAAGTATTTGGTCACCTACAAACAAGCTAAATTTCTGTCTCTCACAAACCTGTAACTTCTTCTTTAAGGGTATGTTCACACTACAGAGTGTGAACGGAATCTCCGCTCGCAGAATTCAGCAAGCGGAGATTCAGACTGGCAGCCGGCGGCGGTGGTAGGACCGCGCGGCACTGCGCCGTCACCATTGACGGCTATGCAGTGTTCGCGGACTTCCGCGCAAAGAATGAACATGTTCTTTCTTTGCGCTGAACAATTTCAGAAATTCCGCAGTGTGAATGGGTCTCGCGGAAACCCATTCCCACTGATGGTAATCTTCACTGTGCGGACTTTTACTCGTGGAATTCCGCAGGGATTCCACAGTGTGAACATACCCTAAGAGTCTCCTCTGTCCTCCACTCATTACCTGTATTAATGACACCTGTTTGAACTTGTTATCAGTATAAAAGACACCTGTCCACAACTTCAAACAGTCACACTCCAAACTCCACTATGGCCAAGATCAAAGAGCTGTCAAAGGACACCAGAAACAAAAAATTGTAGACCTGAACCAGGCTGGGAAGACTGAATCTGCAAAAGGCAAGCAGCTTGGTGTGAAGAAATCAACCTTGGGAGCAATTATTAGAAAATGGAAGACATACAAGACCACTGATAATCTCCCTCGATCTGGGGCTCCACGCAAGATCTCACCCCATGATGTCAAAATGATCACAAGAACGGTGAGCAAAAATCCCAGAACCACACGGGGAACCTAGTGAATGATCTGCAGAGAGCTGGGACCAAAGAAATAAAGGCTACCATCAGTAACACACTACCCTGCCAGGGACTAAAATCATGAAATTCCAAAATGTCCCCTTGCTTAAGCCAGTACATGTCCGGGCCCGTCTGAAGTTTGCTAGAGAGCATTTGGATGATCCAGAAGAGGATTAGGAGAATGTCATATGGTCAGATGAAACCAAAGTAGAACTTTTTGGTAAAAACTCAACTCGTCATGTTTGGAGGAGAAATAATGTTGAGTTGCATCCAATGAACACCATACCTACTGTGAAGGCATTTCAAGGTTCTAGAGTGGCCTAGCCAGTCTCCAGATCTTAACCCCATAGAAAACCTTTGGTGGGAGTTGAAAGTCCATGTTACCCAGTGACAGCCCCAAAACATCACTGCTCTAGAGAAGATCTGCATGGAGGAATGGGCCAAAATACCAGCAACAGTGTGAAAACCTTGTGAAGACTTACAGAAAACGTTTGACCTCTGTCATTGTCAATAAAGGGTATATAACAAAGTATTGAGATGAACTTTTGTTATTGACCAAATACTTATTTTCCACCATAATATGCAAATAAATTCTTTAAAAATCAGATGGATTTTTTTTTCTCATTCTGTTTCTCATAGTTGATGATATTACAGGACTCATCTTTTTAAGTGGAAGAACTAGAACAACTGGTGGCTGACTAAATACCTTTCTTCCCCACTGAACCCCTTCAGACACTCCAGGGAAGAGCTGGTGCTCTGTTCAGGAGATTGCAGGGGCCCCCAGTGCTCTGAACCCCCCACGATCTAAGACATAAGTTGGATACACTAACCCACAGCAAGTAGACAGAGCAGAAAAAAATAAATAAATGACATGGCACCATCTTGAGGCCAAAATGAAAACTGCAACAGCACCATAACATTTTTAAAATGCTCCACGTTGAGATATTGTAAAAAATGCTCACTCACATGCTCACTCACATTTAAAAAAAAAATTCCTCTCTTGGCAATACGTCAATAATATCGGTTTGGCAATTTTTTTAAATTTAGAAAAAAAAAAAAAAAAGTTATGAGACAGAATTTTCTACATATTTTTTAAAATTAATTGAACTACAGTTAATCCTTGTGATAGTTAAGTGGGCTTTTTGTACAGGAACAGGAACCTATATTTTTCTAGAAGGGATACAGGAACTTTTTTAAACTGGTGAAAAATGCCATATAATAACCAAAAATAGTGCTGCTCCTCGTGTACACAGACAACAGGTTATCTTGAAAAGTTACATGAAATGACACCTATATTTTAAGGGGTTGTACAAGATTACAAAAAAGTGCTTACATTTTTTAACCAGAAACAGCACCACATCTGTCCATGTCTGGTATTGCAGTTCAGACTCCCTAATTTCCCCTCAATCAAGTTTCCAGGAAATCTAAATATCAAGTTTTCTATAAATCTAGAAACTTAATTACAAACTATTAAAAAGAGGGATACATATCATTCCATATAAACAGACTTCAGCTGCTACATGGGATCAGCACAGAGGACCTCCATTCCTCTGTCCAGGTTCTGCAGCAGCTGTTTAGTGAGTAGATATTTCTCAGCTGCTGCAGAATCATTTGGCATTCACACTATGTTTACGTCATACGGGGACCGAACCTGACCTCACATCTCATTCATTTGAATGAGCTGACCGGGGTCATATAGTGACTCTGGTCAGCTCATTTTTGCCCCATATCCAGTTTTGTGACTGGACAGAAAACAGCGGTATGCTGCGGTTTTCAGTCCGGCCCAAAAAACGGATACGGGGCAAAAATGACCCGACCTCAGTCACTATATGACCCCGGTCGGCTCATTCAAATGAATGAGATGCGAGACTAGGTCTGGGTGGGATTTGGGAGCACCCGGTTTGCACAATTCCCAACCGGATCTGGTCCCCGTATGACATAAACATAAGTTTGGGATAAAAAGTTCTGAAAGCTACTCACTGAAAAAAGAAGTTCTGAATAAAGTTCAAAGTACAAGGATTCCACCCAGCTGTAAAATAGCAAGCATCCCTAATTTATTAAGGGGACAGCATTCTACTTACAGTGATGCTCTTTAAGGGATGGTAATCTCCATATTCCACAGGTATCTTCTCCAGCCTACATGACTCCAGCTCATCTAAATAATTTCTTTCTCGGGAATGCCTGGATATGGAGAAACATATAAGGGGAATATATCATTGCATTTAGAACTTTTTTTTGCTTACTCTGGGTGCACAAAATGTCACACGTGCGCCTAAGCACTTTTTTTGTGACCTTTGTGGGTACACATTAAGTAGCAAACAGCCTTACCTAAGCAATTTTCAGTTTGCACTTTGCAGTGGTCATGAATATATGAAGTGCAAATGTTGCACGTAGGCAAAAAAAAAAATAAGAAGTGGCAAATCCCTCCAAGATGTCGGAAGTCAAAGACAGGTCAGATCTGGCCTACAAAACTGCCTTTGGAGGGCACTTTTAAAAAGTCTCACAAAAAGTCATAACCGAGACTTTTTGAACAGAAGAGTCACAGAGGAAAGGAGGAATCAAAAAAAAAAAAAAAACGTTGGCTTATGTAAGCCATATTAATAAACCCCCTGTGATAGTATGAAAAAAGTGTCACACATAAGCAAAACAAAAGCAAAAACAATTACTTCAAAACTCACTTTTCAAAGACAACAATGATAAATCTGCCACATAATCATTTTTAGATTATACAGGACAATTATCCAACCGATACAGGGGATGTAAATAATAATGAAAAATCATCAAGCAGCAGTATCAAGATAACAAGCATTGTTAACAGTTTAGCTAGATTAATTTCCATAGATCTTCTTATGATATTTTAACCCCACCAGGAAACAGGGCCGCAAGGAACAAGGGCGTAACTGTACGCCCTGGTCCCCTTAATGGGGTTTAAACCATTTTCACGCACGGAGAACGCTTTAACCCCTTAAGGACCCAGCCATTTTACACCTTAGGACCCGGCCATTTTTTGCACATCAGACCACTGTCACTTTAAACATTAATAACTCTGGAATGCTTTTAGTTATCATTCTGATTCAGAGATTGTTTTTCCGTGACATATTCTACTTTAACATAGTGGTAAAATTTTGTGGTAACTTGCATCCTTTCTTGGTGAAAAATCCCAAAATTTGATGAAAAATTTGAAAATTTTTGAATTTTTCTAACTTTGAAACTCTCTGCTTGTAAGGAAAATGGATATTCCAAATTTTTTTTTTTTATTCACATATACAATATGTCCACTTAATGTCTGCATCATAAAATTGACGTGTTTTTACTTTTGGAAGACACCAGAGGGCTTCAAAGTTCAGCAGCAATTTTCCAATTTTTCACAAAATTTCCAAAATCACAATTTTTTTAGGGACAAGTTCAGGTTTGAAGTGGATTTAAAGGGTCTTCATCTTAGAAATACCCCATAAATGACCCCATTATAAAAACTGCACCCCCCCCCCCCCCCCCCAAAGTATTCAAAATGACAGTCAGCGTTTTAACCCTTTAGGTGTTTCACAGGAATAGCAACAAAGTGAAGGAGAAAATTCACAATCTTCATTTTTTACACTCGCATGTTCTTGTAGACCCAATTTTTTTATTTTTACAAGGGGTAAAAGGAGAATATTTATACTTATATGTGTAGCCCAATTTCTCTCGAGTAAGCACATACCTCATATGTCTATGTAAATTGTTCGGCGGGCGCAGTAGAGGGCTCAGAAGCGAAGGAGCGACAAGGGGATTTTGGAGAGTACGTTTTTCTGAAATGGTTTTTAGGGGGCATGTTGCATTTAGGAAGCCCCTATGGTGCCAGAACAGCAAAAAAAAAATTAATAAAATAAACACATGGCATACCATTTTGGAAACTAGACCCCTTGAGGAACATACCAAGGAATAAAGTGAGCCTTAATACCCCACAGGTTTTTCACAATTTTTTTTTTTTTTTTAAAGTCACTAAAATGTGTGTTTCTCCCCAAATTTCACATTTTTGTAAGGGTTAATAGCAGAAAATACCCCCCCAAATTTGTAACCCCATCTCTTCTGAGTATGGAGGTACCCCATAAGTTGACCTGAAGTGCACTACGGGCGAACTACAATGCTCAGAAGAGAAGGAGTCATATTTGGCTTTTTGAGAGCAAATTTTGCTCGGGGGGCATGTCGCATTTAGGAAGCCCCTATGGTGCCAGGACAGCAAAATAACCCCCACATGGCATACCATTTTGGAAACTAGACCCCTTGAGGAACGTAACAAGGGGTACAGTGAGCATTTATCCCCCACTGGTGTCTGTCAGATCTTTGGAACAGTGGGCTGTACAAAATTTTTAATTTGCACAGCCCACTGTTCCAAAGATCTGTCAGACACCAGTGGGGGGTAAATTCTCACTGCACCCCTCATTACATTCCGTGAGGGGTGTAGTTTTCCGAAATGGGGTCACATGTGTTTTTTTTTTTTTTTTTTTTGCGCTTGTCAAAACCGCTGTAACAATCAGCCACCCTTGTGCAAATCACCTCAAAATGTACATGGTGCACTCTCCCTTCTGGGCCTTGTTGTGCGCCCCCAGAGCACTTTGCACCCACATATGGGGTATCTCCGCAGTCGGGATAAATTACATTACAAATTTTGGGGGGCTTTTTTCCCTTTTACCTCTTGTCAAAATGAAAAGTATAGGGCAACACCAGCATGTTAGTGTAAAAAATTTCTTTTTTTTACACTAACATGCTGGTGTAGACCCCAACTTCACCTTTTCATAAGGGGTGAAAGGAGAAAAAGCCCCCCCAATATTTGTTAGGCAATTTCTCCCGAGTACGGCGATACCCCATATGTGGCCCTAAACTGTTGCCTTAAAATACGACAGGGCTCCAAAGTGAGAGTGCCATGCGCATTTGAGGCCTGAATTAGGGATTTGCATAGGGGTGGACATAGGGGTATTCTACGCCAGTGATTTCCAAACAGGGTGCCTCCAGCTGTCGCAAAACTTCCAGCATGCTTGGACAGTCAACGGCTGTCCGGCAATACTGGGAGTTGTTGTTTTACAACAGCTGGAGGCTCCATTTTGGAAACAGTGGCATACCAGCCGTTTTTCATTTTTATTGGGGAGGGGGGCTGTGTAGGGGTATGTGTATATGTAGCGTTTTTTACTTTTTATTTTATTTTGTGTTAGTGTAGTGTAGTGTTTTTAGATTACAGTCACACGGGCGGGGGATTGTTTGAGCTGCCGCGCAAAATTTGCTGCATCGCAAACTTGCAGCCTGATGCTCACTGTAAGCCCCCTGCCCATGTGAATGTACACTGAGTTAGGAAACAGACAATGTTTCCCAACCAGTGTGCCTCTAGTTGTTGCAAAACCACAACTCCCAAACATTCTCAGCCATGCTGGAAGTAGTAGCTCGGCAACATTTTTAGAGCCAGATGTTGCCGAACTAAAACTCCCAGCATGCTTGGAGTTGGAGTTTTGCAACATCTGGAGGACTACAGTTTGCAGACCACTAATTCAGTGGTTCCGAATCTGTGCCCTTCCAGATGTTGCAAAACTACAACTCCCAGTATGCCAAAACTGTCCAGGCATGCTGGGAGTTGTAGTTCTGCAACATCTGAAGGGCGAGATGTTACAGAACTACAACTCCCAGCATGCCTGGACAGTAAGGGCATGCTGAGGATGTGTAGTTTTGCAACATCTGGAAGGGCACAGTGGTCCCAAAACTGTGGACCTCCAGATGTTGCAAAACTGCAACTCCCAGCATCCCCAGATGCCAAGGGCTGTCTAGGCATGCTGGGAGTTGTAGTGTAAGGGAGTGTAAGTGGAGCAGTCCAGATCCCTTTATGGCGGTCTGGACTGCTGCAAAGGTCCCACAACGCCGCCAAAGATCAATTCACCTGTCGCCACCGCTGCCGTCTCTGCCGCCGGGATCCGGGTCTTCAGGGACGAGGTAAGTACCAGGGCCGGGCCCCAGTTCTCCCCCGTCGCATCCTCTGATCTTCCTCCCGTTCTCTCCGGACTTTCAGGGGCCGGGCAGGGCGGGAGGAAGTAACCGCCCCCCACCCAGCGATTGGTCGGTTAGCTAACCGACGGATCGCAGGAGATAGGAGAAGGTGGCAGGCTTGCCACCTCGCTCCTATACTTCAGCATGGTCCTGGCTGTCTGTGACAACCGGGATCATGCAAAATTACCGGGCGGTCGGGTCCCAGAGACCCGATCAGCCCGGTATCACCGCAGATCGCAGGGGCGATTTCCCTTGCGATTTGCGACGATCGCCGACATGGGGGGCCTACGTGGCCCCCCTCGGCGTTTGTCCTGAATGCCTGCTGAAGCATTTCAGCAGGCATCCGCTTCTGATCTGCGCTCGGCAGGGACCGGAAACCGCCAGGACGTCACAGGACGTCCTGGGTCCTTAAAGCCCAGGGTGCCAGGACGTCACAGGACATCCTGGGTCCTTAAGGGGTTAAACCCAGTGGGTCCCAGTTGCTAAGGGGAACCAGGACCTATGGTTCATTCCGGGCACTACCGATAGAGCCGATGTCTGGCATTAACCATTTAGACGCCGCAACCAAAGTTGATTGCGGCATCTAAAATGCGGGATTAACAGTGCTCAGTGGAGCTGATCGGGACATACGCGGCAACATCGCAGGTCCCGATCAGCTGAGTGGACGGCGGGAGGGCCCTTACCTGCCTTCTCGCCGTCTGATCGGCCTTCTGCTGCTCTTAGCCTGCATAACACTGATCAATGCTCTGCTAGGGCATAGGATTGAACAGTGTATGCAATTAGAAGATTGCATGTTATAGCCCCCTATGGGGGCTAAAAAAAAAATAAAAATAAGTTTTAAAAAAGTTAATGAAAGTGAATTAACCCCTTCCCTAATAAAAGTTTGACCCCCCCTTTTCCCATTTTTTTTAATTAAATGTGTGGTACCGCCGCGTGTATAAATATCCAAACTATTAAAATATAAGGTTAGCTAAACCATACAGTCGATGACGTACATGTAAAAAAATACTAAGGATCGACCGATATCGATTTTTTAGGGCCGATACCGATAATCGGTGGAGGTTAGGGCCGATAGCCGATAACTTATACCGATATTCCGGTATAAGTTATCGGCTATTTATCCCCCCCCTCGACACCGCTGCAGGTCATTGATTTAAATCAATGCACTGCAGTGGCTTTTGCGGTGCCATAGGCCGCCGCCGCCGCCGCCACCACCACCCGCTTCTCTCCCCCTACCTGTCAGGGTGGTCCGGCCCATCCATCCTTCCTTCCTGTAGTGTCCGGCGGCATTCTGGGTGGAGGGTACACCGGTCCGGGCTGTCCTTCTCCGGGGGTCCTCTTCTCCACTCCGGGCAGGCTACGGCCTAGTACGCTGCGTAGCGACGCACCTGACGTCACGGCGTAGCGGCGTCTATGAAGCGTACTAGGCCGGAGCCTGCCCGGAGTGGAAAAGAGGACCCCCGGAGAAGGACAGCCTGGACCGGTGCACCCTCCACCCGGAATGGCGCCGGACACTACAGGAAGGAAGGATGGATGGCCCGGACCACCCCCATTACGGGTAAGTTTATTATTATTTTTTTTAAATTGACTCGGAGGGTGGGGGAGGGGCCCGACCGGTATAGCGGTATGGGCAAAAATCCATACCGGTATACCACCCAGCACTACGGTGGGGGGTGCGACACGGTGGGTCAGGGGGGGCGGTCGCGGTGCGGGGCATTATCGGCTCATCGGCAAGGTAATTGCCGATAACGATAATGCCCAAAATCGTGATTATCGGCCGATAATATCGGCCATACCGATAATCGGTCGATCCCTAAAAAATACCAAATAAGTCCAAAATTGTTTGGTCACTTCATATATCATAAAAAATGAATAAAAAGCGATAAAAAAGTCACAACAAAAATGGTACTGACTACAGACCACGGTGCAAAAAATGAGCCTCCATACATCACCATATACGGAAAAATAAAAAAGTTATAGGGGTCAGAAGATGACAATTTTAAACATACTAATTTTGGATCATGTAGTTATAATATTTTTGTAAAGTAAAATAATACCAACATAAATTGGGTATCCTTGTGACCGTATGGTCCTACAGAATAAATATAAGGTGTAATTTTTACTGAAAATTGCACTGTGTAGAAATGGAAGCCCTCAAAAGTTACAAAATGGCGTTTTGGCTTTTATTTTTTCAATTTCACCCCACAAATATATATTTTTTGGTTTTGCAGTAGATTTTTATTAAATTATTGATGTCCTTACAAAGAACAATTGGCGATGCAAAAAATAAGCCATTATATGGGTCTGTAGGTGCAAAATTGAAAGCGTTATGATTTTTAGAAGGGGAGGAAGAAAAAATGAAAGTGCAAAAACAAAAATTAGCCGGTTCCTCAAGGTCAAAATGAGCTTCGTCCTTAAGGGGTTAAAGGACTCGTCTCATCACAGAATAGGGGATAAGTTTTAGATCGCAGGGGGTTCAAGCGCTGTGGCCGCGATTGTCTGTACGGAGCCCCGGCTCTCCCATAGAGTGGCGCTTCATGACCCCCGCCCCCTCCATTTCTCTCTATAGGAGAACTGAAAATAGCCAAACGGCTCTCCCATAGAGATATATGGAGGGGGCGTGGCGGTGGTGGTAGTACCTGTAATATAGACATATCGCCCCGGGTCTCAGTCGTGACACCCGATGCGATCGTCCATAATATAGCAGAGATGCAATACATACATCGCTCGCCTCTCCGCACTATACTCCGGCCAGTGATGTCAATAGAAATTCATATCACTCATTCATATTTTCCGCCCAGAGCTGTGATTGGCTGCTACCATCCGGCCAATCACAGCTCTGAGGAAAAGATGAATGAGTGGCCGAGTATCGTGTATACAGCCGCTCTGCATCTCTGCTATAGACAGGACGATCACAGCGGATGTCACTCCTCCTGACACCTGCTGTGATCCTCCTGTATAATGTATAGATGCGGCCGGACTGTCTTCTATGGTCCCTGCACTGACGCATATATACACATATTCCTATTTCTCACAGAGAGCTGTGATTGGCTGGAACCATCTGGCCAATCACAACTCTGTGGGAAATATGAATAGGTGTACATATACGTCAGGGCAGGGACCATAGAAGAGCGGCCGCCGCATCTATACATTATATAGGAGAATCGCAATGGGTGATCTGTCTATTAGTACAGGTAGTGCTACTCCCATCATGGAACAGTGTGTTCCATGCTGGGAGTAGTAGTACTAACTAAAAAAATGTCAAAAATAAAGAAAAAAAAGTGAAAAAACACACACACACAATACATTTTTATAATTGTCGGCTACATTTTTATTTCCCCGCACACATAAATTGATCGCTGATTAAAAAGTAATAAAAAAAATTTTTATAAAAAAATATAAATTTCGGTAGATACAATTTTTTTTTTTTTTAATGGTACCCTACGAAATTTTATTCAAAACAGCTATCTCCATCACTTTTTTGGATCGCTAAAGCAAAAACGCCAAAGTTAAAACCCACATATCGTTTTTCTTGGCGTTTTCTCACTCCCATAGACTTCTATTGGAGCAAAACGCAACGATTTTGAGTAAAAACACCGGTTTGAGCAACATACAGCGTTTTTCAAAATGCCAAGGAGCTGAAAAAAAACGCAAAAAAAAGTGAAAAAGCGCCAAAGTGAAAAACATCCAAGTGGAATTAGAAATTTGCGATTTCTCATTGATTTACAGCTAACATCTGGGCGCAGCATTTTTTACCATAAAAACGCTATGCGGCAGAATTGGCGTTTTTCTGGGCGTTTTGCCCCAAAAAAAGAAAAAAAAAGTAGAAACTTAGCCTAAGTGACTCCATCACACTACGGAATCCATCTGTAGCAGGTGCATGCAGAAGAAGCCAGCGCTTGCCTGCTTCTGCCTCCATAGAAGTCAATGCATTTCCGGAGACATTCTGCTAAAAGAATAAACATGTTTATTATTTCGGTGGAGTCTGGGGTCCGGAATTTTGCGTGAATGGTGCAGCAGAATCCCAATGAAAGCAATGGGAGGCTGCTGCACTGTATTTCGCAGCGTGGAATTCCACTCGGAAATATATAGTGTGAATGGGGCCATTTATGTCTTTTACTTGGAGAGTGTCTTGTAGTTGTAGCGTCAGTCTGCAACATTCCCAAAAGGGTCTGATGTACGAATGTTGTATTCTCGGAAGGTGTAGTAAAGGTCATCAATCTAAAAGTTTAAAACCAACAGCAGTGTTTCCCCAACCAGGGTGTCTCCAGCTGTTGGAAATTTACAACTCCCAGCATGCCCGGACAGCCGAAGGCTGTCCGGGCATGCTGGGAGTTGTAGATTTGCAACAACTAGAGGCACCCTGGTTGGAAAACGCTACTATACAGGCACAGCCCTGGTACAGGCATATAGTAATAGGCAGGGATAAGCTGCAGCTCCTCCAAACCAGACAACATATATCCGCCACATAAAGCGTCCAATACTTCTGAAAATAGAAGATCAAGCAACAGCGCTATTTGCTGTCCATTCTTCCTACCTATTGGCCAATATACTCATGTTATGGCAGCCTGTATCCACTCTGATAAAAACAGAAGGCTACATTATTATTACACAGTCCCCCAGGACACAGGACTCCCCCTTTGATGATCAATAAAAAGTTTTCTTTTGGGGTGTTCCCCTTTAAGTACGTCCATGAGGTTTGTCATAGGGCTCACTAGGACAGATCTTCCCAACCAGGGTGCCTCCACCTGTTGCAAAATGGCAACTCCCATCAGGCCCGGACAGCCAAAGGCTTGTTGTCTTGCAACAGCTGCAGTCACCGTAGTTGGCAAATACAGCACTAGGGGAAGGGTGGTGGTGGTCCACAGGACCAACCAGATCTAAGGGGGGGGGGGGGGGATTTATCAAAACCTGTGCAAAGGAAAAGTTGCCCAGTTGCCCATAGCAACCAGATTGCTTCTTTCATTTTGCAGAGGCCTTGTTAAAAATGAAAGAAGCGATCTGATTGGTTGCTATGGGCAACATTTCCTCTGGACAGGTTATGATAAATCCCCCTCTAAGCTCTTATGTTGTTTGGAAATGAAAGCAGCGCCCTGATTGGTTGCCTTGAGCAACATCTCCACTATAACCTTTATACTAATACAGATCAATCTCTCGTGATGCTTCATTGGAGACTAAGGCTGGGTTCACACTACGGAATTTCCGCCTGCAACTCTGCTTTGAAATTGCAGGCAGAAATTCCGCTTACTAAAAGGTATAGTGTGGTGAATGGGATTCCATTCACAAATTCACACTTCGGAATTTGTGAATGGAAAATCTGCTTGAAAATTTCCGCCCGAAGAATGGCGCTGCTCATTCTTCAGGCGGAAATACTCACGGAACACATTGCAGTCTATTGGAGACCGCAGTGTCGGCGCTGGCCACACTCGGAATCTCCGGGCGGAAATTTTCTGCCCGGAGATTCCGTAGTGTGAACCTAGCCTTAGGGTAAGTTTCCACTTTTTTTTTTTTTTGGGGGGGGCAAAAACGCCAATAAACACACCCATCCTGCCACATGGGTTTTTCTTTTTTTGTAAAAAAAAAAAAAGACACTGCGGCCAGCTGGTAGCTGCAAGTCTATAGGGAACTGCAAAATGCCATATCCACTTGGCGTTTTTCAGTTTGGCGTTCTTTCTTTTTTAAATCTTTTTGGCATTTTTTCACTCTTCTTTGGCGTTTTCCTGCTCCTTGGCAGTTTTTCAGAATTGTAGAAGGCATTTTTTTAACAGATATCATTGTGTTTTTCTCGCATAAAAGTCCAGCCAAGAAAAACGCCCTGTGGGTTTTAACTTTGGCGTTTTAGCGTGCGGTTTTTATTCTTTTTTGGAATTTAGCGATCCAAAAAATGGATGGAGTTAGCTTTTTTTTTTTTTTTTTTTTTTTTTTTTAATTACCGTATATACTCGAGTATAAGCTGACCCGATTATAAGCCAAGGCCCTTAATTTCACCCCAAAAACCCAGGAAACGTTATTGACTCGACTATAAGCCTAGGGTGGGAAATACATCATCCCCCCCCCCCATGTCATCACCCAGACCCCCATCATTAACACCCCGTCATCATCACCCTGTCATTTTCCACCCATCATCATCACCCCCGTCATCATCAGCCTGTCATTTTCAACCCCGTCATCATCACCCTGTCATCATCTCTCCCCAACGTCACTAGTCCGGGGCCGGCCCGGAGAGAGCGGAGAAGAGGGCCTCCCGGTGAAAATGTACAGCCCGGAATGACTAACCCTCCCCACCGGACGGTCCCTGCAGCATAGATGGCCCGGACCAGCCCACCCTTCCTTCCCACCGAGGGGAGGTGAGTAGAAAACTAAAGGCGGGAGTCTGGATGATGACGAAGGCCCGCGCAGTGGTCTTCAACCTGCAGACCTCCAGATGTTGCAATACTAAAACTCCCAGCATGCCCGGACAGCCATCGGCCTTGACGACTACACACAGGGACGTTCATGCGCAGGGACGTCTGCTACGCATGAACGTCCCTGTGCGGCGTCGTCAAGGCAACGTCACTAGTCCGAGGCCGGCCCGGAACGAGTGGAGAAGAGGGCCTCCCGGTGAAGATGGACAGCCCGGAACGACTAAGCCTCCCCACCGGACGGTCCCTTCAGCATAGGTGGCCCGGACCAGCTCACCCTTCCTTCCCACCGAGGGGAGGTGAGTAGAAAACTAAAGGGGGGGGTCTGGATGATGACGAAGGCCCACGCAGTGGTCTTCAACCTGCGGACCTCCAGATGTTTCAAAACTACAACTCCCAGCATGCTCGTAGTTTTGCAACATCTGGAGGTACGCAAATTTCAGCACAAAAAAAAATCATGCTGAAAAACTCGGCTTTTACTCGAGTATATACGGTATTACATTTCATAGGTTACCATTAAAGAAGAAAAAATAAAAAGACCGTAGGGATGGGAAAAATTGGAGGGAATGAAATTTATATTTTTTAGAATGAAATTTTTATTAATTTTCAATCAGGGACCAATTTATGTGAGCGGGCAGGGACATAAATATGTAGCTGGCAATATTAAAAATGGATAAAGGGGCCATTTAATTGTAAAAATAATATATTTTTAAAATTAATTTTGTTAAACTATGTTTGTTAAATGTGTTTTATAAAGTGTGTGTGATTATTTCTTTTTTAAAACTTTATTCTCTTTATTTTATAAATTATTTAGGTACTACTACTACTCCCAGCATGAAACAGACTGTTCCATGCTGGGAGCTGTAGTACCTGCATTAACCCCTTAAGGACTCAGCCCATTTTGGCCTTAAGGACTCAGACAATAAAATTTTTACGTTTTCATTTTTTCCTCCTCGCCTTCTAAAAATCATAACTCTTTTATATTTTCATCCACAGACTAGTATGAGGGCTTGTTTTTTGCGCGACCAGTTGTCCTTTGTAATGACATCACTCATTATATCATAAAATGTATGGCGCAACCAGAAAACACTATTTTTGTGGGGAAATTAAACCGAAAAACGCAATTTTGCTAATTTTGGAAGGTTTTGTTTTCACGCCGTACAATTTATGGTAAAAATGACGTGTGTTCTTTATTCTGAGGGTCAATACGATTAAAATGATACCCGTTATTACATACTTTTATATTATTGTTGTGCTTAAAAAAAATCACAAACTTTTTAACCAAATTAGTACGTTTATAATCCCTTTATTTTGATGACCTCTAACTTTTTTATTTTTCCGTATAAGTGGCGGTATGGGGGCTCATTTTTTGCGCCATGATCTGTACTTTTTTTTTGATACCACATTTGCATATAAAAAACTTAATACATTTTTTATAATTTTTTTTAAATAAAATGTATTAAAAAAGTAGGAATTTTGGACTATTTTTTTTTTCCGTTCACGCCGTTCACCGTACGGGATCATTAAAATTTTATTTTAATAGTTCGGACATTTACGCACGCGGTGATACCAAATATGTCTATAAAAAATGTTTTTTACGCTTTTTGGGGGTAAAATAGGAAAAAACGGACGTTTTACTTTTTTATTGGGGGAGGGGATTTTTCACTTTTTTTTTACTGTTACTTTTACATTTTTTTTTTTACACTTGAATAGTCCCCATAGGGGACTATTCATAGCAATACCATGATTGCTAATACTGATCTGTTCTATGTATAGGACATAGAACAGATCAGTATTATCGGTCATCTCCTGCTCTGGTCTGCTCGATCACAGACCAGAGCAGGAGACGCCGGGAGCCGGACGGAGGAAGGAGAGGGGACCTCCGTGCGGCGTTACGAATGATCGGATGCCCGCGGTTATGCACAGGACGTAAATGTACGTCCTGGTGCGTTAAGTACCACCTCACCAGGACGTACATTTACGTCCTGCGTCCTTAAGGGGTTAATAGACAAGATAGCAGCGGGTGTCACTCCTGACACCCGTTGCGATTCTCCTGTATAATCTACAGAAGCCGGCAGCACGGCCGCACTTCTCCGCTCTGCTGCCCGGCACTGTATTCTTCTGTGATGTGAAGCTCTCTTCACATCACAGATTCATATTTGACGCTGAAAGTTGTGATTGGCCGGATGGTTCACACAGAGTACAGTGCCCGGCAGGAGAGGGAGAAGTGCGGCCATGCTGCCGGCTTCTGTACATTATACAGGAGGATCACAACGGGTGTCAGGGGGTGACACCCACTGCGATCTGTAGGTACTACGGCTCCCAGCATGGAGCAGAGTGTGCTACATGTTGGGAGCAGTAGTACCTGCAGTAAGGGAAAGGTGTCACTCATGACTTTTTTTTTTTTGTTACCCAACAAAATTCTTTAAAAAATAAAACTGCCGGGAAACTGCCAAAGGGGCCAAAAATGCAGTTTCCACAAAAAGGCAAAAACGCCAGAAGAAAAATGGCAAAACGCAGAAAAATTTATTAACGTTTTTTCTCTCGTTTTTTTGGCCAGAAAAAAAAAAAACAAGTGGAAACTTAGCCTCAGCCAGTCTATGTTACAATACACTAAGGCTGCAAGCAACGTCCACAGTCTGAACCCCACATTTAGGACAAGACGCTTCTATACACACGTTAAGGGTCACAATACATATGGATGCAGTGCGGTGCATCCCATAATGTGAACAGCGATGCGTTATTATAGAGAGAAGCAGGGCCGGGCCCCACCAAAAAAATAAAATATTTATATATATGCCATTGCATATCAGAAGGACATAAAAAAAAAAATTAAAAAAAATACAATTCTGGGATTTTGTATTTTTTCACTTTAACGCCATTCACCGTACGGGATATATGTTATATTTTAAAAGTTTGGACAATTACACATGCGGAATGTTTACATGGTTTTTATTATTAAAAATCAGAAAAGGGGGGGGGGTGATTTGAACATTTAAGAAAGGGGTTAATGTGTTTTGTTTTTCACTTTATTGGTCCCTAAGGGGACTATTAGGAGGAATCAGTAGATTCCTCATATAGATCAATGAAATTCCATAGAACTTCATTGATCTGTGTGAGCTGCAATAATTTGGTCCAGCCTGGTCCAGCCAGGCTCTATCAAATGCAGAGCCATGGACCAAAAGGAAGCAGAGGTGGATCGCCAACCCCCCGATCGTACTGCGGGAGGGGGGGCGATCCACTCTACTAGTCTACAAGGGATCCACTCCACTAGACCACCAGGGAAAGGTTGAAGGTCCCTTTAGACGCCGCTGTCAGCTTTGACAGCGGCGATCTGAAGGGTTAATAGCCGACCGCGGCGATTGCCGCATGTCGGCTATTAACGGCGGCCCCCGGCTACTGAAAACAGCTGGGGGACACTAGGTATGGAGCGGGCTCGAGTCAGGAGCCCGTCCATACACCCTGAACAGCACCATGATAGACTAGGTCCGTCATGGGTCGCTAAGGGGTCATGAAGGTGAAGGTGCCGCCTGGGTCCAATGGACCCAGCGGGACCCATTATAGGGCCGGACCGCAACAGAAGACGAATCTTACCACTGTACAGCAGCCATCTTCAGCTTCGGAGTCATGTGACCGCACGCGCATTCTGTCAACTTTTGGTAGATACTATTTCCTAGCCAGCTAAAGGACCTCTGATGATGTCATGACCATGTGACCAGTCATGTGACTAAAATCGAGTAGGCGGAGCCAGTCTGGAGTCTGTAGGAAACGCAAGTGATTTGGCGGGCTTATGAGTGGTTTGCTGGTGAGGAGAAGGCAGAAAAGCTTTAGTAGCAGGTGAGGTTTTCTCACGAGGCTGAAGTTGGTTTCTTATTCGTCCAGTTTTTTATTCACTGAAGTTGGTTTCTTATTCGCGCATGGTCTTATAGATGACTGTGACTAATAAACCTTTTCTCCACTTATTTCTCTGCAGTAAATCAGTTTTTTATACATAAATGTTTAATATTATTTGGGAAAAATCAGATTCAGAAGAAAAAAATCTAGATTTTGTATTTTTCCTGAAAAAAACAATAGTAAAAAATGGATGAAAAAAATCTGCATTTTGAATACGTAACTGATGATTTCAAGGGGTTAAACGCCATTGGGCCACTGAATTAAGGATGGAAATATAAAGAGTAAGGGCCCCTACATAATACCCAACTGTTTCCAGCCTGGTCCAAACTGAACTGGCATGAAAACAGGTGCCAACCTTGCCAACTAGATACATTTTTTTGCATTTTGAATAAGTAACTGGTGATTTCAAGGGGTTAAACGCCATTGGGCCACTGAATTAAGGATGGAAATATAAAGAGTAAGGCCCTCTCCATAATACCCAACTGTATCCAGCCTGTCCGAAACTGTGGCTTGGCATTAAAACAGGAGCCAACCTTGCCAACTATATACATTTTCTACATTTTGAATAAGTAAATGGTGATTTCAAGGGGTTAAACGCTGTTGGGCCACTGACCAAAGGGTTGAAAAATAAAGGGTAAGGGCCCCTCCATAATATCCAACTGTATCCAGCCTGGCCCAAACAGTGGATTTGCATTAAAACAGATGCCAACCTTGCCAACTATATACATTTTCTGCATTTTGAATAAGTGATTGTTATAAGGGGTTAAACGCGGTTGGGCCGCTGACCTAATGGTAGGGGTATAAAGAGTAAGGGCCCTAATTACTGCTTTTAAAGCATCCCAGACCATTCACTCAGACGCTGTCCCAGAATTTATTTCGAAATAAGATTGCACCTTTTTATTTCCAAATCCTCCCCTATATTTACAACCAAGATTAATCCACTCTTATTTCCCCTTTTTCTTTTCATCTTGGGATGAAACTGGAGCATTAATGGGGAATGGGCTGATATGCTCCTTGATTCGTACTTGAAATTTTGTACCCAGGAAACAATCTCATCTGAACCTAGTGCCAAAACTGTTTGAGACAATGTATTTTTTGGATTTGCTATAGCATGAATACATCTTCTTCTTCTCTGGATTTTTTGACCTCCATAAATCAACCCACCCTAACTCCTCAACCAGTCACCTTAAGGGTGATACTGTATGTTTAATTTGTTGTCTTTCCATTCTCAATCTATCCTCTACCTCATCCATAACCGCATTATAATCACCCATCACTGCAATTGGTATATTTCCTACACTTCATCTGTACTTGCATAGACCAAACAAAACCCCGGACGAGTAAGGCACATAGACAAACGCCAACAGCAGCTTCTTACCATAATAATTATGTTATAAAAAATATATATTCCTTTTTAGTCTATTTTTGACCCCAGTTCTTCAAGATCTACTCCCTTATGTATCAACACACTTACCCCCCCCACCTTGAATAACCCGTATGAATCATATATTGACTTGAGACCCACCTTCTCTGTCAGATTCTAGTTTTCTCTAATGTTAAAGGGGTACTCCACCCTTAGACACCCCCGTGATCTCCCGGCTGCACCCGGCGTTCGTTTAGAGCGTAGGGTGCAGAGCCTGAGGCTTGTGACGTCACAGCCATGCCCCCTGAATGCAAGTCTATGGGAGGGGGCTTGAAGACCGTCACGCCCCCTCCCATAAACTTGAATTCAGGGGACATGGACGTGACATCACGAGCCTCCGCCCGTCGCCAGTCCTCCGGCACGGAGCAAGTTCGCTCCGTGCATCGGATGTCTTGGGTGCTGCAGCCAAGATCGCAGAGGTCCCCAGTGGCGGGACCCCTGCAATCAGACATAGATGTCTAGGGGTGAAGTACCCATTTAAGTGTGTTTCTGGTAAATGTTTTTCTATTACTTTGAAGATTGCTGTTTTCAGACCGCTGCATTCTATCAGCCAACCTCCTCACATTTCATATTACAATTCTCATTACTTATCTAGGATATGAAAAAAGACAAAAATAAAAAGTACCCTAAGTCCGCTCTGCTCCTTCCAACCCCCCTTCCCCTATGGAAAACACCAGGAACTACCTGATATTTTCTCGTAACCTGAGCCCAACCCCGACTAGGCAATTTACAATTTACTCACAGCAGAGGGGGGAAAAAAAGAAAAACCCTATACCTTACTTCAGTCCCAGTACCCTCTTCAGTCTGGTCATCTCTTTTTTGGTACTTCCTACTATGCCTTCAACCACTCCTACTTTTTTCCTCTATCCCTGCCACTCTTTAATTTGCTGCAAGTCTTGCCTTAACATAGCAATACCTTGCCTTGCCCCACTAAGTTGGTCTTAGATCTCTTAGTGATGAGCGAACTTTTCAAAAATTCGATTCGGCCGAATTTTCCGAAAAAGTTTGTTTCGATCCAAATTTTTTCGCAACGAATCTATATTAAAAAAAGGCTATTTCTAGCATACATACAGCCTCTATAGGGATATGTTGTTCTAAAACGCATATGGAGTGTGCTGGGGTAGTGAAATAATACTGATATTCAGAATAACATGCAGATTACCGGCATTGCTTTTAGAATCACTGCCGCACAGCAGCACAATGACGGAGCCTGGTGGTGGCATCAGTGTCAGGAGACCATATAGTGACTGAATGACATAGCGTGGAGGTGTTGGCAGCATGAGGAGACCATATAGTGGCTGAATGGCACAGCCTGGAGGTGTTGGCAACATGAGGACACCATATAGTGGCTGAATGACACAGCTTGGATGAGGCTGAAGCATGAGGACACCATAAAGTGGCTGACACAGCGTGGAGGTGTTGGCAGCATGAGGACACTATATAGTGGCTGAATGGCACAGCGTGGAGGTGTTGGCAGCATGAGGAGACCATATAGTGGCTGAATGGCACATCGTGGAGGTGTTGGCAGCATGAGTACACCATATAGTGGCTGAATGACAAAGTGCGGACATGTTGGCAGCATGAAGCGACCATATAGTGGCTGAATGACACAGCGTGGAGGTGTTGGCAGCATGAGGAGACCATATAGTGTCTGAATGGCACAGCGTGGAGGTGTTGGCAGCATGAGGAGACCATATAGTGGATGAATGGCACAGTCCGCAGCATGAGTAGGCATTAGGCCTTCACAATCCCTAAGATTAAAAGATGAATTAAGAAATTTAAACCGAAGATTTTGGATAGCGGGTGCTTTAGAGGGAGAAAATTAAAAATTCCCAGACCCAGGCCCAGCAGTGCCATCATTTTTTGATTTGAAATTTAAAACAAACTTTCAATGTCCCGTACACCAGCGTGTAGGTACGAAGGACCAAATACAACAAGCCCCCACAGGGCTCATGTGGCCATGAGATGTAGGCGCAACGTCTCAATTGCCCTGACCGGCCATTGTTTCCAAGACTTTTCGCCAAGGCAAACCATGTGAAGAACAGTGTGACACCGCCGTGCCCTGCACACATGGTATGCTGAAGGGCCACTGAGACTTGTCCGGGCAGTGGAGGCTTAAGACACAGTGGAGGCTGAGTAGCACACTGTCACACGACCAACAGGCTGACAGAGTGTAGCAGGAAGTAGCATTGAGTACACACCAGGGCTTCAGAATCCCAAAGAAAAAACAACCATTTAAAAAAAAAAAAATGTAAGAATATTTAGGACAGCGGGTGCTACCTATATATTGCCTGAATGACACAGCCTGGAGTTGGCTGATGCATGAGTACACACCAGGGCTTCACAATCCCCCCCAAAAAAACACAACAATTGTAGAAATTTATGAAGAAGACTTTTGGATAGCGGGTGCTACCTATGAAAAAATTTGAAATTCCCAGACCCAGGCCCAGCAGCGCCATCAGTAAACCATATATTGCCTGAATGACACAGGCTGGAGTTGGCTGATGCATGAGTACGCACCAAAGCTTCACAATCCCTAATAAAAAGACAAACATTTTTGACGAAAATTTAGGACAGCGGGTGCTCTCTATATATTACCTGAATGACGCAGCCTGGAGTTGGCTGCAGCATGAGGAGACCATTGAAATGTCTGTTTTTTTTTTATTTTATTTTTTATTTAAATCAAAATTTGTGTCCCGGACCCCGCCGTGTGGGTACAAAGGACCTAATCTCACAAGCACCCACAGGGCTCATGTGGCCGTAAGATGTAGGCGCAACGTCTCCATAGCCCTGACCGGCCATTTTTGGCTTTTGTACCTTTGTTTAAGAACAAGCGCATATCTGTTACGCCGAGCACTCCGGGTCCCTGCTCCTCCCCGGAGCGCTCGCGGCGTTCGTCTCCGTGCAGCGCCCCTGCTGACCGGGAGCGCTGCACTAGTGTCACCGGCGGGGATGCGATCCGCGTAGCGGGACGCACACGCCCGCGGGTCGCATCCCAATCTCCTCACCTGCCCCGTCCTCTGTCTGCTCAGTCCCGGCGCGCACGGCCCTGCTCCCTAGGGCGCGCGCGCCGGCTCTCTGAAATTTTAAGGGCCAGTGTGCCATTGATTGGCGCCTGGCCCAATCAGTACCTGCACCTGTGCCTTCCTTATAAAAACCCACTTCCCCTTCCTGCCATCGCCGGATCTTGTTGCCTTGTGCCCTGTGAAAGCGTTTAGTGTGTTCCCAAGCCTGTGTTTCCAGGCCTTTTGCTGTTGCCCCTGACTACGACTCTTGCTGCCTGCCCTGACCTTCTGCTACGTCCGACCTTGCTCTTGCCTTGTCCCTTTGTACCGCGCCTGTGTCAGCTGGGGTTAAGTCGCTATCGGGTGGAACGACCTGGGGGGTTACCTGCCGCTGCAAGTCCATCCTGCTTTGCGGCGGGCTCTGGTGAAAACCATTAACCCCTTAGACTCCGTTCCCCTGGTACGGCCCACGTCATATCCCCACTGACACAGAGGATCCACCACCAGTGTCCTCGCTGCATACCTATCCGGATCCTGACAATATCCAAGAGTCCAGAAGACTCTATAATGCAGGACGGTGGACCACCAAAAGACATTCTTCTCTAAAATAATTTTTTATGAAATAAAGAAGCAGAGTTCATCCCTCTCCATATTTTTTGGAAAATTTTACTTAAAAATCACACGTAACAAGTGTTCAATGGTGTAATGGTTATTATTCTGGAAAATTCAAGTTTATTACTGTGATAATTATCAGAAAATTCGAAAAAAACACTACCCAAGAGTGTTTAATAACCCCATACATTGCACCGTAAATGTTGAAATTTTAAATAAGCATGTATGTATTTCAAAAAATCCTAAAATTAAAAGCCCAAGCCCAGAAGCATCATAAAGTCAAGTAGTTCCTGAAAGACACAGGAGCAGTCAGGAGTAGGCATCAGCAGTACCCAAGAGGCTTTAATAACCCCTTACATAGCACGATCAATCGCGAGATCGAGCAATAACAGGTGTGTTATGCCCTCAGATGTCCGGGGCTGCACGTGCGCTACACTGAACGGACCAGCGTGTGTCTGTCTTTCACCGACAGGTGCGGGTAACCCGCTGAACCCCGTTCGCGATATGGATCAGGGATTGCAATTATTTGCCAGGAAAGAAGAATCACAACTAAGTGCGGGTCATAAGCTCGGGTTCATTAACTCCTTAAGGACTTAGGACGTAAGAATATGTCCTAAGTCCCGTCCCTGTCTATAACGCGGGGACCCCTGGCTAATAGCGCGCGGCCGCGATCGTTCGGCCACGCGCTATTAACCCTTCCGATGCGGCGATAAAAGCTGAGCGCCGTATCTCAAGTAAAAATAAATGCTTCCCGACTGCTCAGTCGGGCTGATCGGGGTCATCGCGATGCCCCGATCAGCTACCAGGAGAGAAGAAGGTCCCTACCTTCTTCCGTCGGCGTCCCGGCTCTGATTGATTGCTCCAGCCTGTAATTCAGGCATGGAGCAATCAACCGCTGATCACTCAGCTTGTTGCCATGCAACGGCAAGGCAACAATCTGTGTATGCAGTCAGCCATTGCAAGCTCATAGGTCCCTATAGGAGCTATGAGCTCGCAAAAAGAAGGGGTTAAAAAAAAAGTGAACCCTTTCAGGTATTCCCTTCTGAATTAAAAGTTTAAATCACCCGGCATTTCCTAGTAACAAAATAAAACAGTGTAAATAAAAATAAACATATGTGGTATCGCCACATGCGGAAATGTCCGAATTATAAAAATATACCGCCTTTAAAACCGCACGTTCAATGGTGTACGCGCAAAGAAATTCCAAAGTCCAAAATAGCGCATTTTTGATCACTTTTTATACCACAAAAAAGTGAATAAAAAGTGATCAAAAAGTCTGATCAGAACAAAAATGGTACCGCTAAAAACTTCAGATCACGGCACAAAAATTTTAGCCCTAATAGCGCCCTGAACACAGAAAAATAAGTTATAGGGCTCAGAAAATGACAATTTTAAACGTATAAATTTTCCTGCATGTATTTATGATTTTATTCTGAAGTAATACAAAATCAAACCTATACAAGTAGGGTATCATTTTAACCGTGTGGACCTACAGAATAAAGGTAAGGTGTCATTTTTACCGGAAAATGTACTGCGTAGAAACGGAAGCCCCCAGAATTTACAAAATGGCATTTTTCTTCAAGTTTGTCGCACAATAAATTTTTTTTTCCTTTCGCCGTGGATTTTTCGGTAAAATGACTATTGTCACTGTAAAGTAGAATTGGTGGCGCAAAAAATAAGCCATAATACAGATTTTTTGGTGCAAAATTGAAAGGGTAATGATTTTTTAAAGGCAAGGAGGAAAAAATGAAAATGCAAAAACGTGAAATCGCTCAGTCCTTAAGGGGTTAAGTCCCTGCCCTTTGTACACACCGCATGTCTCTACTACCGATTGGATGGTTTAGTGAGGTCCTCGGATCGGCCCCGGTGGGGTAGGAGAAGGCCCTGGCAGAGCGCCGAGAATTTAAAGATCATGGTTGAACTTTGCATTAAGCATGTATTTAGCTACTGCTAAACTTCCAAAAATTAAAGGCCCAAGGCCAGAAGCATCCGTGAGGCAAGTAGTTCCTGAAAGACACAGAATGAGTCAGGAGCAGTCATTCGCAGTACCCAAGAGGGTTTCATAACCCTAGTTGAAAACCCAATAGGGTTTCATAACCAACCATAATTGGGAAATGTTGGTGTAGCAGCATGGTGGCTGGAAATCCTGGCTGATCCATCCCTGATTCATCTTGACAAACGTCAGTCTCTCCACATTTTTAGTGGACAGATGAGTTCGCATTGGGGTGACTATGGCCCCGTCCGCACTAAACACCCGCTCTGATGGCACACTACTGGCCGGGCAGGACAGCTTTTCCAGGGCAAACTCTGCTGGTTGCGGCCATAAATCAAGTTTGGCTGCCCAGAAGTCCAGCGGATCTTCAATGGTTGTTGGCATGCTCATGTCAAGGTATGCCACCACCTGCTGGTTCAGGTCCTGCTTCATGTCTACCTGCTGCTGATGAGTTGCTTCACTATGCGGGTGAAGGAAGCTACTCATCAGACTCAGGCTGCTGCTGATTGAGCTGGTACTGCTCCTGCCACCCCTCCCCAGCAGCCATGGCAGTGGAAGGTGAGCGCAGAGGGCCCCCAGAGTCAGACCTGCGAGTGGATGGACCATGTGGCCGATAGGCATCGGCCAACTGACTACGTAGAATCTCTCTGTAGTAGGTCAGTTTGTCCTTCCAGAAGTCATCCCGCTGACGAATTTTGACAATTCGGGGGTCACTACTCAAGCAATTGAGCATGCATCGTGCCATTTGCGCCAGTGACTCGGAGGAACTACCTGCCTCCATCTCCACTGCATACTGCCACGGTGTGTCTGGGTCCTCTTTCTCGCCTTCCTCATAACCCTCTAGCTCCTCTGGCTGCTCCTGCTCCTCCTCTCCTGTCCGGTGACTAGAAACACCAGCCATCTCATCCAACCTAAACTGTGCTCCGCTCTTCCCCTAATCATCCTCCTCCTCCTCCAGTTCAGCCCCCACAGGGCTCATGTAGCCTTGAGATGTAGGCGCAACGTCTCCATTGCCGTGACCAGCCATGGTTTCAATAATTTGTTGTAGGAAATGTAGGAGTGGAATTACGTTGTTCATGGCGTAATCGAGGCGACTTACAAATAATGTGGCTTCCTCAAAGGGCCTCAGCAAACGGCAGGTGTCACGTATGAGCTGCCACTGGTTCACATTGAAGTTACACAGGGGAGTACTCCTATCTGCTTGGATCATCAAGAAATCAGTGATGGCTTTTCTTTGTTCGTATAGTCTGTCCAACATATGGAGGGTGGAATTCCAACGTGTGGCAACGTCACAAATAAGACTATGTTGTTGGATACTGTGTGCTTGGCGGTATACGTGGCTGAAGTGCATGCACAGTTTCCTTGCCATTTTCAGGATGTTTTGCATATGAGGTGAAGACTTGAGGAAGTGCTTGACAACCAGATTCAACACGTGTGCCATGCAGGGCGCATGTTTCACACTTCCTTGTCGCAGCGTGGACACGATGTTCTTCCCGTTGTTGGTCACCATGGTTCCCATTTCCAGATTTCGTGGAGTAAGCCATACTCGGATTTCTTTACGAATGAACTTTAGCAGTTCCTCCCCTGTGTGACTCTGTTCGCCAAGGCAAACCATGTGAAGAACAGCTTGACACCGCCAATCCCTACACACATTCTGACCCGCTCTTTGGTGGTCACCATAGATGAGGGCTTTAGAACTACCTCTTGAAACTCCAGGAATGTCCCTGTGTTGCCAGCGTACTTGTACAGTATAAAAGAGTTGTACATGGCAACCTGTACCATGTAGACTGCAACCTTTTTATACCATACACATGTTTTCTGCTTGGCACTATATGGCTTGAGGACTTGATCAGAAAGATCAACTCCCCCCATATACCGATTGTAGTCCAGAATACAATCAGGCTTGAGGACCGGTCCCGCGGTACCTCGCACAGGGACAGGGGTGCTGCCGTTCCCATGAATAGTGGTGAGCATAAGGACATCCCTCTTGTCCTTATACCGGACCAACAGCAGGTTCTCATGGGAAAAAGCACGGGACTCACCCCGGGGGATAGGAGTATGTAGGGAATGATGAGGCGGAAGGCCTCTTTGATTCTTTTGGACTGTCCCACAAGCGACCGTGGATCTGGCGGCGAGGGATGTGAAGAGAGGGATACTAGTATAAAAGTTATCCACGTAAAGGTGGTAACCTTTATCTAGCAATGGGTTCAAAAGGCCCCACACGATTTTCCCGCTAACACCCAGAGTGGGGGGACATTCTGGGGGTTCAAAACAGGAATCTCGTCCCTCATACACTATAAACTTGCAAGTGTACCCGGAGGTACTCTCGCAAAGTTTATACATCTTCATGCCATACCGCGCCCGCTTGGTAGGGATGTATTGCCGGAAGCTGAGTCTCCCCTTAAAGTTGATGAGAGACTCGTCAATAGCGACCTCCCGCCCCGGGACATAGGCCTCCCAAAATCTGGCCCCGAAGTGATTGATGACCGGCCTGATTTTATACAGGCAGTCATACGCGGGATCAGTTCGGGGGGGACATGCCACATTATCAGCATAATGCAAACATCTCCGAATGGCCTTGAACCGGGGACGTGCCATGGCCATACTGTAGAGGGGTGTCTGGTAAAAGACGTCCCCGCTCCAATATTGCCTGACACTGGGTTTTCTAACTATACCCATATGCAGCACAAGGCCCCAAAAGGTCCTCATTTCGGCTGCATCGACTGGAGTCCAGCCACCGGGTCTAGCTAAAAATGAGCCCGGGTTAGCTGCGACGAACTGTTGGGCATACAAATTCGTCTGTGTATCCATCAAATTAACAAAGTCGTCACTGAAAAAATTACCGAAAAAGTCAATTTCAGTGAACCCGACAATGTTAATTTTGATTCCTGAGTCGCCAATAAACTCAGGAATCACGGGCTCGTGGTCCGCTGGCTGAGTGCAGACAAGTTCTCAGGTACGAGGTACCAGTGAACTTGGCTGGGGGGCTTCACTAGTATGAGCGCCAGGGGGACTCATACTAGCATGGGGCACAGGGTCAAGGACAGAGGAGGTTTGCGGCGCCACACGGCGGCGTCTCCGCCGCCTTGGGGACTCATCGTCAGAACTAGATGATGAGGACGACGAGGAAATCAGGAAGGTGGGATCTTCATCGTCTTCTGAGGCACTTTCAGAGTCAGAGGCAATTATGGCATATGCCTCATCCACCGAAAACGCTCAACGGGCCATTTCCCTACTCTAATGGGGATACGGGTGTGTGTGTGTGGGGGGGGTCTTTTTGTATATGTACTGTGTGTGGTGTGGTGCGAGACTACCTCCCTAACCCGCCCTAACCGAAAAAAAATATAAAATAAAAAGGGGACTTTTTTTTTTTTTTTTTTAAGGGGGACTTCTAGCGCAAAAAAGCCAGCGCAAAAAAAAGCATTTATCTAATCAGTGGTGTGCGCACTGATTAGCGCTTGTGGCAGCAGGGGGCGCAGAAGTCAGTGGGGGGGTCCGGCCACTCAGCCCAGAACAGTGGCTGGTGGCTTGTACACAGACCCCCACACAAAAAAACCGAAAAATAAAAAAACGTTTAACCCCGAAAAAATGCACCCACCTGAACCCAAAAAAACCTGCTGATCAGTGATAAATCCCTGACAGCGGTGGGACAGGCTGCACCCACAGGTACGGTCCGTCCACACAGTTCATGCCTGCTACTGGTAGCACGGACCGCCTATGGGTGCAATAAAACATGAAAAAAAGCACTGGCACCACAAAAAAAAAACGCTGATCAGTACTACGGGACTGATCAGCAGCGGGTGGGCTTTAACAATCGGTGGCGGACCGCTCTTCTATAACTAAGAGGGTCCGCACACACGCTTAGGGAAAAAAAATAAAAAAAACATCTGCGCCCAAAAAAAAGGCTGGCGGCAGACCGCAGCGACCCAACGGACCCACAGACACCCACTGAGGTACGCAAAAAAATACTTTTTTTTGTTTTCAACCCTAACCTGTCCCTACCTAAATCTAAAGCTAACCCTGGGGGATTTCTGTGCCAAGGGGCCACAGAAAGGGGGCAAGGGGCACTTTTTTCACACTGAGGGGATGGTGGAAGCACGGGGCTCCATCCTGCTCGCCAGATCTGAGTGGAATGGCGGCAGAACGGAGCAACATGCTCCTAGCCCCCACCATCCCCTCCCATTACTCTGTGATTGGTGTGGCCACTTTGGCCACCCAATCACAACTGTACTGAGGGGGGTGGCAACAATGCCAGACCCCAGTACTGCACGGATGATGATTGGTGGTGTATATTACACCACCATTCATCATCTTTATCAGGGTCACACGTGACCCTGATGACCCGGAACCGCTGCAGAACGCCGGTTAATACTTCACAGCGTCCTGCAGCGCTCGCCAGTATAGGAGGTCCTCCGGACCTACTCCGGCACACTGCCTGGATGTCTGCTGAATGAAATCAGCAGACATCCGGCTCCGATCCCCGCCCGGCGAACGACGGGGAGCGGAATCGCAGCGCACCGCTGATCTGAATTGATCAGCGATGTGCTGCGATCGTGGACATGGGGGGTCATCATGACCCCCCTGGGCGATATGCCGTGATGCCTGCTAAACGATTTCAGCTGGCTGCGGGGGGCCGGGAAAGCTCATGACGTTCTCATTAACACGTTAAGGACTCTGAAGTGAAGACGTATGAGAACGTCATGAGTCCTTAAGGGGTTAAGCATTTATAACTCTGGGATGCTTTTACTTATGAATTTGATTCCGAGACTGTTTGTTTTTTCGTGACATATTCTACTTTATGGTAGTGGTAAGTTTTCGTCTATACTTGCATCATTTCTTGGTGAAAAATTCAAAAATTTTATGAAAAATTTGAAAATGTTGTCATTTTTCTAACTTTGAAGCTCTCTGCTTGTAAGGAAAATAGACATTCCAAATAAATTATATATTGATTCACATATACAATGGGGGATATTTATCAAAGTTGTCTATGTCCCGCATCAATATAGACCAAACTACAGAGGGTTAGTCTGGTCTATTGTGCACCTAATTTATCAAATGGCGCACAGCTCTTGATAAATTCTGTGCACAGACTGCATGATCTATGCTTTAGTCTATATTTAAACCTGCTCCAACATGGTCTGACATTTCGACGTACTTTCAGCCTATGCGACTTGTCGCTGAAAAGTCGCTTTTGATAAATTCAGCACCAATGCATTTTTCAATGCATTTCAGTCCAATATAGACTAGCATGCATCATGTTCTAAAAATCCACTAGAGCAAAAGTCGCAGAAAAGTCGCACATATTTAGACTGCGACTTTCTGTGCGACAAATTTAGACAGGAAAAACCAGTATAAATCCTTTGATAAATCTCCCCCAATATGTCTACTTTATGTTTGCATCATAAAAACAAGTTTTAAATTTTGGAAGACATCAGAGGGCTTCAAAGTTCAGCAGCAATTTTCCACATTTTCAAAATCGGAATTTTTCAGGGGCCAGTTCAGTTTTGAAGTGGATTTGAAGGGCCTTCAAATTCGAAATACCCCACGAATGACCCAATTATAAAAACTGAACCCCTCAAAGTATCCAAAATGACATTCAGTAAGTGTGTTAACACTTTAGGTGTTTCACAGGAATAGCAGCAAAGTGAAGGAGAAAATTCTAAATCTTAATTTTTTACACTTGCATGTTCTTGTAGACCAAGTTTTTGAATTTTTTAAAGTGGTAATAGGAGAAAAAGCCCCCCCCCAAATTTGTAACCCAATTTCTCTCGAGTAAGGAAATACCTCATATGTGTATTTCAAGTGTTCAGCGGGCACAGTAGAGGGCTTAGAAGGGAAGGAGCAACAATTGGATTTTGGAGAGTGAATTTTGCTGAAATGGTTTTTGTGGGGCATGTCACATTTAAAAAGCCCCTATGGTGCCAGAACAGCAGAAAACCCCACATGGCATACCATTTTGGAAACTACACCCCACAAGGCACGTAACAAGGGGTCCAGTGAGCCTTACCACCCCGCAGGTGTTTGACGACTTTTCGTTAAAATCGGATGTGTAAATGAAAAAAAAAAAGTTTTCACTAAAGTGACGTTTTTTTCCCAAATGTACCATTTTTACAAAGAGTAATGGGGGAAAATGCCCCCCAAAATTTGTAACCCCATCTCTTCTGAGTATGGAAATACCCCATGTTAGGATGTAAAATACTCTGCGTGCGAACTACAATGCTCAGAAAAAAAGGAGCGCCATTGAGCTTTTGGAAAGATAATTAGTTTGGAATGGTAGTCAGGGGCCATGTGCGTTTACAAAGCCCCCCGTTGAACCAGAACTGTGGACCCCCCCCCACATGTGACCCATTTTGGAAACTACACCCCTCACAGAATTTAATAAGGGGTGCAGTGAGTATTTACACCCCACTGGCGTTTCACAGATCTTTGGAACAGTGGGCTGTGCAAATGAAAAATTACATTTTTCATTTTCACGGACCACTGTTCCAAAAATCTGTCAGACCCCTTGGGGGGTGTAAATGCTCATTGTACCCCTTATTACATTACATGAGGGGTGTAGTTTCCAAAATGGGGTCACATGAGGGGGGGTCCATTTTTCTGGCACTATGGGGGCTTTGTAAACACACGTGGCCTTCAATTCCAGACAAGCTTTCTCTTCAAAATCCCAATGGCGATCCTTCTCTTCTGAGCACTGTAGTGCGCCAGCAGAGCACTTTACATCCACATATGGGGTATTTTCTTAGAAGAAATGGGGTTACAAATTTTGGGGGGCTTTTTTCCTATTTTCCCTTGTGAAAAAGAAAAATTTAGGGTAACACCAGCATTTTAGTGAAAAATTTAATGAAAATTCGTCAAACACCTGTGGGGTGTTAAGGCTCACTATACCCCTTGTCACATTCCGTGAGGGGTGCAGTTTCCAAAATGGGGTTATATGTGGGTATTTATGTTTTTGCGTTTATGTCAGAACCGCTGTAAAATCAGCCACCCCTGTGCAAATCACCAATTTAGGCCTCAAATGTACATGGTACGCTATCACTCCTGAGCCTTGTTGTGAGCCCGCAGAGCATTTTACGCCTACATATGGGGTATTTCCGTACTCAGGAGAAATCGTGTTTAAAATTTTGGGGGTCTTTTTTTTTTCCTTTTACTGCTTGTGAAAATAAAAAGTATGGGGCAACACCAGCATGTTAGTGTAATTTTTTTTTTTTTTTTTACACTAACAGGCTGGTGTAGCCCCCAACTTTTCCTTTTCATAAAGGGTAAAAGGAGAAAAAGCCCCCCAAAATTTGTAGTGCAATTTTCTCACGATTACGGAAATACCCCATATGTGGCCCTAAACTGTTTCCTTGAAATACGACAGGGCTCCGATATGAAAGAGCGCCATGCGCATTTGAGGACTAAATTAGGGATTGCATATGGGTGGACATAGGGGTATTCTATGCCAGTGATTCCCAAACCGGGTGCCTCCAGCTGTTGCTAAGTCAGTGGCTGTCCAGAAATGCGTGGAGTTGTTGTTTTGCAACAGCTGGAGGCTCCGTTTAGGAAACACTGTCGTATGATATGTTTTTCATTTTTATTGGGGGGTACAGTGTAAGGGGGTGTATATGTTGTGTTTTACCCTTTATTTTGTGTTAGTGTAGTGTAGTGTTTTAGGGTACATTCGCACTGGCATTTTACGGTGAGTTTCCCGCTAGGAGTTTGCGCTGCGGCGAAAAATTTGCCGCAGCCCAAACTTGAAGCAGGAAACTTACTGTAAATATGCCTTAGTGAATGTACCCTGTACATTTACATGGGGGGCAAACCTCCAGGTGTTTCAAAACTACAACTCCCAGCATGTACTGACAGACCATGTGCATGCTGGGAGTTGTACTTTTGCAACAGCTGGAGGCACACTGGTTGGAAAACCTTCAGTTAGGTTCTGTTACCTTACTCAGTATTTTCCAACCAGTGTGCCTCCCAGCTGTTGCAAAACTACAACTCCCAGCATGTACTGATCGCCAAAGGGCATGCTGGGAGATGTAGTTATGCAACTACAGCTCCCAGCATGCTGAAACAGCTGTTTGGGCATGCTGGGATTTGCAGTTTTGCAACATCTGGAGGGCTACAGTTTATAGACCACTGCACAGTGATCTCCAAACTGTGGACCTCCAGATGTTGCAAAACTACAAATCCCTGCATGCCCAGACAACAAACAGCTGTTTGGGCATGCTAGGAGTTGTAGTTTTGCAAGATCTGGAGGGATACAGTTTAGAGACCACTGTATAGTGGTCTCAAACTGTAACCCTCCAGCTGTTGCAAAACTACATATTCCAGCATGCACAAACAGCTGTCTGGGCATGCTGGGACTTGTAGTTTTGCAACATCTGGAGGGCTACAGGTTAGAGACCACTCTATTGTGATCTCAGACTGTAGCCCTCCAGATGTTCCTAGGCAACTTACCGGCTTCCGTAGGATCCAGGGAGCCGTCATCTTCTGCTGCACGACATGCCGCCCGCCGATCTCCGTCGCCCGCTGCCTCCGGACGGGTACGTGGACTTCGGCGTTTGGTCCCCTTCGTTTCCCTGTTCTGCCCCGCCTATTGTGGGTGGGCAGGACGGGGAAAAATAAATGTAACCCCCCCACCGATCTGCTATTGGTCGTCGCTTCTGACGACCAATAGCAGGGATAGGAGGGGTGGCACCTCTGCCACCTCACTCCTATCCCTTCAGGGGGATCATGGGTGTCTTAGACAAACGCGATCCCCCTTATATTCCGGGTCATCAGGTCACCATAGACCCGTATGACCCAGAATCGGCGCAAATCGCAAGTGTGAATTTACTTGCGATTTGCGCCGATCGCCGACATGGGGGGGTCTGATGACCCCCCTGGGCATTTGCGCGGGGTGCCTGCTGATCGATATCAGCAGCCACCCCGGTCCAGTCCCCGCCCGGCGCGCGGCGGGGACCGAAATTCCCACGGGCGTATGGATACGCCCTTCGTCCTTAAGTACCAGGACGCAAGGGCGTATGCATACGCCCTTCATCCCCAACAGGTTAATTGTGGAGGAACTAAGAAATGTTTCTATGGTACCACCACCCACAGCTTCCTCACCTTTCTCCTGACCTCCGACTTAACACACCTTTCTCCCTCCTATCTTTTCCTCCCACATTCCTTCAACCAATCATATCCACAAAAGAAAAAAGAGAGAAAGAGGAAAAAAACGGTGTACAATTTCGGCAATAAGGAAGCCTCAACAGAAGTTATAACCACAGTTAATATTTATAACCTCCACTATGCCTACTGAATATGATAGCACAAAAAATTCTAGCAGCAGGTGACTTCTTATCAGTTGTAATCCTATATATTTTCCCAATTTGCAGTACAACCAGAGATAAAGGGGTAGTCCAGTGCTAAAAAAAAACATATCCCCTATCCTAAGGATAGGGGATAAGTTTCAGATCGCGGGGGGTCCGACCGCTGGGGCCCCCGCGATCTCCTGTACGGGGCACCGGCTTGCTGGCCAGATAGCGGGTGCCGACCACCGTATGAAGCAGCGGCCGACACGCCCCCTCAATACTGCGCCATTGCAGAGCGGGAGAATGCCGAAGGTAGAGCTCCGGCATTTCCATAGAGTTGTATTGAGGGGGCGTGTCAGCTGCCGCTTCGTGCGGTGGTCAACATGCCCCCTTCCTGTGGGCTGCCGGGGCCCTGTACAGGAGATCGCGGGGGGACCCAACAGTCAGACCCCCCACGATCTGAAACTTATCCCCTATCCTAGGATAGGGGATACGTTTTTCAGCACTGGAAAAACCAAAAAAAAGAGACCCAAATTCCTTTCAAGTCCTTTTGAGTCCGACCATTGTAGCTTTCACCTATAGAGCAGGCTTTTATTTTTTTTCCCTTGAAGCGTTTGTTTCCTTAGTTACAATGAATGCCGCATTGTCCAAACATTAAAAATCCTTTAAATTTACTTTAGCAACCATGACAGAAAACTGCACTATGGGCTTCTCACAGTACTAGCCTCACAACCACACTTTTATATAGTATAGATTTTTTTATGCACAATAAACCTAAGATCTTCACAATGTCTTTGCATCCAAGATTTTATCACACAATTACCTTAGATTTCCGCAATGTCTTTAGCAATTTATAATTTCTATCTACTGACCATACTGACTATTATCTCTATAGTAAAGCATTACTATGTCTTCCAGACACACTTGAAACTATCACAGTAAGTTGGAGCACTGCTGCTCTCGCCACTCCAACACCAACCACCATTGACTTATTTTGCCACCTCTGTCGTCCTCACATTGTTGCGTGGCTTTCACTTTCATCCTCTTGTCCGCACCATCCCAATTAGCTCTCACCCTGTATCACATGTCCCATGCCTCTCCTCCTGCTCCCTCTGCAGAGCCCCAGAACCAAAGATTGGCAATCACTGCCACTTCACCACCCTCTGCCTCCCCGTTGAATCCAAGTGCTCCAAACGCTCCGTGCCTCCATGTCACCACCTCCGCTATTTCACCATTCTCTGCTTAGCCACTTAGCCCCTCTGCTGTGTGATCCTCACCATAGCCATAAATGCCTCCTGGCTTCACAGCTTCCACCGGTTCTAGCCTGCGAAGTAGTTAGAGTGGCGTAGCGTGCGTCTGCTCACATGCTATATTTACAGATGGTGCAGGATCCCCCTATAAGCCCATCTACACCTCCTATAATTTAATTATAAGATTAGGCAGAGTTTACATGGCAGCTGGAGGACTAAAAAAGAAGTAAGAAAAATATGGTATCTCCACATACACAAGACCTGAATTATAAAATTGTAAGAAAGAACAAAAAAAGTAACCCCATATGGTGAAAAGATTTGCAGAATTGCAGTTTTTTTGTTTGTTAATGCAGCCTCCCAATAAGAAAATAAAAAGCATTTGAAAAGTCAGATGTTTCCTAAAATGTATAACAATGAAAACTGGAACGCATCCAGAAAAAATACAAGCCATCATAAGGAAAAAAATGAAAACATATTTCTATTCTTTTCTCTGAATTTTAAGTTTACGGAAACAGCTAATATCTGTAACATGTTTTTTCAGTGAACTTATCAATTATACAGTATATCCTCCAAAAAAGAGCCAACAAAAAATGACCACTCATTCTGCATAAAAATGCTCTCATATATCTAGTGCAGAAGAAGAGAATCCGGGATGTTTGGTGCTATCTCTCCAGTAAAGGCTGTGTTTGAGTCTAAGGTTATGGATAATTTTTTATTGGATTAAACTGCATAATAGTGTAAATCTACATTAGCTCGGAGGCGGTATACATTTTCACTACAATTTGTGGTGGGAAAAAAGCTTTAAGGCTTCATCCTTTAGAATAGAGTTGAGCGAACTTACAGTAAATTGGCTCATAGCAAACCTTGCAGCTCGGCTGTTGATTACTTTAGTCTCCATAAATTAGTTTAGCTTTCCAAGGGATCCAGTTGCCTGTAAAAGGTGGATACAGACCTAGGAGACCTAAGACTGTCATCCCAGACTTTTCCAGGACACCAGAGCCCTTGGAAAGCTGAACTAATTTACGCAGACTAAAGTAATCAACAGCCGAGCTGCGAGGTTTGCTAGAAGCCAATTTACTGTAAGTTCGCTCAACTCTACCATAGATCATTACTTAGATAAGTTAAAAATAAAAACATTTAAAAAAATAAAGACATTTGTTAGGCAATATGTATAAGACAATGTACTTATACTTTATAATGTATATATAATGCGTTACACCAAAATGATTTTACTGAGCAGAGTAAAACTAAGTCTAATCTTTTCTGTTCTAGGTGCCTTAGATGTTGAATGCGATGTACATGTATTTTTTCTTGTACCAGGATGAAGTAAGTTATGTAAAAGTATACATATAACGTTCTCTATAGACATTAGATTTTGTTATGACAGACTTCACCAGTTTTGAGGGATGTGTCAGTAATCTAATGTCTATGTGGATAGCCATAGTATACCCCAATGTCTATGGACACAGATGGTATAGGTGACCTGCACAATTGTTTCTATCAATGAAACTGACACCAGAGATCCTTCATTCCAGCGAAATAACATGTCCATTTATCGAGCCCACAGAATTGTCCAGAGTAAAAGAACCTTCATTCCTCATACCCCATACAGTTTTTTTTCTGAGTACAATCCATTACTATGTACATAATTTAACCTCTTCCCACTCTGCACTATAATAACATTTCACTGCTTGTAGGTTGTTCCATGCTATTATGGTGCAGTGACTATGTGGGCAAAGAGCTGTGTCTGTGTCATGACTTGTAGTTGTCAGCTGCATTATACGGCCAACATCCTGAGATAGTGACCATGATCAGAGAAAAGCCTATCCCAACAAGCTAGCCCCTTTTAGGCCAAGGTCAACAGTGACTCCTAAGGAGATTGAAAGAAGGGAGGGGAGATCACAATTAGCTATTTTGTTACTATGGTAGCCAGAGGCCCTCCTAGTGGCCGAATGCATTAGGCAGTGACGTCACTAATGAATTTCGACTCGTTGAAGCCTGGCAACGAGTCGGAATTCATTCACTGCGGTGCTCGCTCCCGCCTGTCAATCAGACAGGCGGGAGCAAGCGCTTTGAAAGAAGAGGACGCGCGCAGGCTACCTGGCAGGCCCCGGAGACAGGTAAAAATATCTATGTTGTGTCTGTTTTCAATGTGTTTTTGTGCTTTTGCGGGGGGAGGGGGGTAGTGGGTTGAGCGGGGCCAGGGGGGTTGCGGGCTGTGCGGCGGGAGCGGGATGTGCGGCCATATACCTATACAGTATGCCTCCAGTTGTTTCCCCACTACAACTCCCAGCATGCCCTGACAGCCAATAGATGTCAGGGCAAGCTGGGAGTTGTAGTGGGTAAACAGCTGGAGGGACACTGAATAGGTGAACTAAGGGGGGGTGGAGAGTGAGTTGAGCGGCGCAACGGGGGGGGTGGGGCTGGGTTGCGGGCTGCGCGGCGGGGGGCGGGATGTGCACAGCGATCACAGATACGGTTTTCAGCTATACAGTATGCCTCCAGTTGTTTCCCCACTACAACTCCCAGCATGCCCTGACAGCCATTAGATGTCAGGGCAAGCTGGGAGTTGCAGTGGGGAAACAGCTGGAGGCGCCCTGTATAGATGAACTACGGGCGGAAGTGTCGGCCCCAGCAGGCATCAGTGACGTGGTGCCTGCTGGGGAAGTCTGCCTGGTGGTGAGCACACTACCAGGCAGACAAAAAGGCATTTTTTAATATGTAAAAAAAAAAAATTAAAGGCAGGGAAGGGGTTAGGGATAGATGGGTAATAAGCAGGGACAGAAAAAAGAAAAAAAGTGCTGGTAGGAGCTACCCTTTAACCTGTTGGGGACGAAGGGCGTATGCATTACGCCCTTGCGTGCTGGTACTTAAGGACAAAGGACGTATCCATATGCCCGTGGGAATTTCGGTCCCCGCCGGGCGGGGACCGGACCGTGGTGACTGCTGATATCTAGCAGCAGGCACCCCGTGCAGATGCCCAGGGGGGGTCATTAGACCCCCCCCCCCCATGTCGGCGATCGGCAAAAATCGCAATTGAATTCACACTTGCGATTTGCGCCGATTCCGGGTCATTACGGGTCTATGGTGACCCGGTAACCCGGAATATAAGGGGGATCGCGGGTGTCTAAGACACCCACGATCCCCCTAAAGCGATAGGAGTGATGTGGCACAGGTGCCACCCCTCCTATCCCTGCTATTGGTGGTCTAGACACGACTACCAATAGCAGATCGGGGGCGGGGGGGTTTACTTTAGTTTTCCCCGTCCTGCCCATCCACAATAGGCGGGCCAGAACGGGGAAAACGAAGAGGAGCGGCACCGAAGATCACTTACCCGTCCGGAGGCAGCGGAGCGACGGTGATCAGCGGGCGGCGACGGAGATCCGTCCTGGATGCGACGGAAGCCGGTGAGTTGCCTAGCAACATCTAGAGGGCTACAGTCTGAGACCACTATAGTGGTCTCTAGACTGTAGCCCTCCAGATGTTGCAAAACTACAACTCCCAGCATGCCCAGACAGCTGTTTGCTGTGTGGGCATGCTGGGATTTGTAGTTTTGCAACAGCTGGAGGTCTACAATTTAGAGACCACTGCACATTGATCTCTATACTGCCCTCTAGATCTTGCAAAACTACAACTCCTAGCATGCCCACACAGCTGTTTTCTGTCTGGGCATGCTGGGAGTTGTAGTTTTGCAACATCTGGAGGTCCACAGTTTGGAGATCACTGTTCAGTGGTCTCTAAATTGTAGCACTCAAGATGTTGCAAAACTGCAAATCCCAGCATGCCCAAACAGCAAACAGCTGTCTCGGCATGCTGGGAGTTGTAGTTGCGTACCTACAGCTGTTGCATAACTACATCTCCCAGCATGCCCTTCTGTGATCAGTACATGCTGGGAATTGTAGTTTTGCAACAGCTGGAGACACACTGGTTGGAAAATACTGAGTTAGGTAACAGAATCTAACTGAAGGTTTTCCAACCAGTGTGCCTCCAGCTGTTGCAAAACTACAACTCCCAGCATGCACATGGTCTGTCAGTACATGCTGGGAGTTGTAGTTTTGAAACAGCTCGAGGTTCTCCCCCCCCGCCCCCCCCCCATGTGAAAGTACAGGGTACATTCACACGTGCGGGTTTACAGTAAGTTCCCTGCTTCAAGTATGAGCTGCGGTAAATTTTTCGCCGCAGCGCAAATTCCTAGCTCACCGTAACCCGCCAGTGCCAATGTACCCTTAAAACACTACACTAACACATAATAAAGAGTAAAACCCTACATATACCCACCCTTACTCTGTCCCCCCCCCCCCCCAATAAAAATGAAAAACGTATTGTATGGCAGTGTTTCCAAAACGGAGCCCCCAGCTGTTGCAATACAACAACTCCACGCATTTATGGACACCCACTGACTGTCCAGGCATGCTGGGAGTTTAGCAACAGCTGGAGGCACGCTGTTTGGGAATCACTGGCGTAGAATACCCCTATGTCCACCCCTATGCAATCCCTAATTTAGTCCTCAAATGCGCATGGTGCTCTCTCACTTCGGAGCCCTGTCGTATTTCAAGGAAACAGTTTAGGGCCACATATGGGGTATTTCCGTACTCGAGAGAAATTGCACTACAAATTTTGGGGGGCTTTTTCTCCTTTCACCCCTTATGAAAAGGAAAAGTTGGGGTCTACACCAGCCTGTTAGTGTAAAAAAAAAAAATGTTTTACACTAACATGCTGGTGTTGCCCCAAAATACTGGTTTTGCCCCAAATTTTACTGTTTTACAAGGGGTAATAGGAGAAATGCCCCCCAAAATTTGTAACCCCATTTCTTCTGAGTATGGAAATACCCCATGTTAGGACGTCAAATGCACTGCGAGCGAACTACAATGCTCAGAAGAGAAGGAGCGTCATTGAGCTTTTAGAGAGATAATTTTAGAGAGATACATTTTGGGGCAAAACCAGTCCCCCCCCCCCCCCCCCCCCCCCTTCTCACCCCCTTTAGTTCTTTCATTTACACATCCGACTTTAACAAAAAGTTGTCATACACCTGTGGGGTGTTCCTTGAGGGGTGTAGTTTCCATAATAGTGTGCAATGTGTGGGGGGGGGGGGGGGTTGCTGTCCTGGCACCATAGGGGCTTCCTAAATGCGACATGCCCACCAAAAACCATTTCAGAAAAACTCACTCTCCAAAATCCCATTGTTGCTCCTTCGCTTCTGAGCCCTCTAGTGCACCCGCCGAACACTTGACATACACAGATGAGATATTTCCTCACTCGAGAGAAATTGGGTTACAAATTTTGAGAGGATTTTTTTTCCTTTTACCCCTTGTAAAAATTTAAAAACTGGGTCTACAAGAACATGCGAGTGTAAAAAATGAAGATTTTGAATTTTCTCCTTCACTTTGCTGCTATTCCTGTGAAACACCTAAAGGGTTAACACACTTACTGAATGCCAATTTGAATACTTTGGGGGGTGCAGTTTTTATAATGGGGTCATTTATGGGGTATTTCTAACCAGAAGACCCTTCAAATCCACTTCAAACCTGAACTGGTCCCTGAAAAATTCTGATTTTGAAAATTTTGCGGAAAATTGCTGCTGAAATTTGAAGCCCTCTGATGTTTTCCAAAAGTAAAAACATGTCAACTTTATGATGGAAACATAAAGTAGACATATTGTATATGTGAATCAATATATAATTTATTTGGAATGTCTATTTTTCTTACAAGCAGAGAGCTTCAAAGTTAGAAAAATGCAAAATTTTCTAATTTTTCATGAAATTTTGGAATTTTTCACCAAGAAATGATGCAAGTATCGCCGAAAATTTACCACTAACATAAAGTAGAATATGTCCCAAATAAACAATCTCGGAATCAAATTTATAAGTAAAAGCATCCCAGAGTTATTAATGCTTAAAGTGACAGTGGTCAGATTTGCAAAAAATGCTCCCGTCCTTAGGGTCATAATGGGCTCCGTCCCCAAGGGGTTAAGGACTCCACTACACTTTTGTTTTTTCTCCTCACTTTTCCAAAAAATCATACCGTATATACTCGAGTATAAGCCAACCCGAATATAAGCCGAGGCCCCTAATTTCACCCCAAAATCCCAGGAAAAGTTATTGACTCGAGTATAAGCCTAGGGTGGGAAATACATCATCCCCCCCCTGTCATCATCCAGACCCCCGTCATTAACACCCTCATCATCATCACCCTTGTCATCATCACCCTTGTCATCATCACCCTTGTCATCATCACCCTTGTCATCATCCCACACCCCCCTTCATCATCCCCTTGTCATCATCCCACACCCCCCCTTCATCGTCCCCTTGTCATCATCCCCACCCCCCTTCATCATCCCCTTGTCATCATCCCACACACCCCCTTCATCATCCCCTTGTCATCATCCCACACATCCCCTTGTCATCATCCTCTTGTCATCATCCTCTTGTCATCATCGCCACCCCCCCTTCATCATCCCCCTGTCATCATTCCACACCCCCATTCCACATCATTCCACATTCCACACTTCATCATCCCCTTGCCATAATCCCCCCTTCATCATCCCCTTGTCATAATCCCCCCCCCTTCATCATCCCCTTGTCATAATCCCCCCCCCCTTCATCATCCCCTTGTCATAATCCCCCCCCCCTTCATCATCCCCTTGTCATAATCCCCCCCCCTTCATCATCCCCTTGTCATCATCACCACGTCATCATCATGGTCTTCAACCTGCGGACCTCCAGATGTTTCAAAACTACAACTCCCAGCAAGCCCGGGCAGCCATCGGCTGTCCGGGCTTGCTGGGAGTTGTAGTTTTGAAACCTCTGGAGGTCCGCAGGTTGAAGACCACTGCGGCCTTCGACATCATCCAGCCCCCCCCCTTCTCACCCCCTTTAGTTCTGTACTTACCTCCGCTCGGCGGGACGTTAGGGTGCGCTGGTCCGGTGCTGCAGGACTGTCCGGTGAGGAGGTCGTCCGGTGGGATAGTGGTTCCGGGCTGCCATCTTCACCGGGGAGGCCTCTTCTCCGCGCTTCGGGCCCAGAATAGAGGCGTTGCCTTGACGATGACACAGAGGAACGTTGGTAATGAAACGTATCTCTGCGTCGTCATCAAGGCAACGTGACTATTCCGGGGCCGGGCCCGAAGCGCGGAGAAGAGGCCTCCCCGGTGAAGATGGCAGCCCGGAACCACTATCCCACCGGACGACCTCCTCACCGGACAGTCCTGCAGCACCGGACCAGCGCTGAGCGGAGGTGAGTACAGAACTAAAGGGGGTGGGGGGGCTGGATGATGTCGAAGGCCGCAGTGGTCTTCAACCTGCGGACCTCCAGAGGTTTCAAAACTACAACTCCCAGGAAGCCCGGACAGCCGATGGCTGCCCGGGCTTGCTGGGAGTTGTAGTTTTGAAACCTCTGGAGGTCCGCAGGTTGAAGACCACTGAGGGCGGAGAGTTCACTCGAGTATAGGCCGAGGGCTTATACTCGAGTATATACGGTAACTCCGTTTTCCACCTACAGACCTATGAGGGTTTGCTTTTTGCCCCACCAATTTTATTTTGTAATGAAATCAATCTCTATGGCGAAAGAAAAAAAAAAAAAGAATTTGTGGGGCAAAAATTAAATAAAAAAACATGCTTCTACGCAGTGCATTTTTTGGTAAAAATGACACCTTATCTTTATTCTGTAGAATAGGGCTGTAGGTAACGATTATTTTAATAATCGATTCGTTGTCGATTATTTTATCGATTAATCGGAAAAAATGTCAAAATGCCAAAAAAAGGGGTTCAGCTGATTCTACTTTAAAAACTATGTACAATGGCCATATTAAAAGTTTCTAGCATGGGATGTGACCAAACAGCAGCAATTTTATATATATATATATATATATATATATATATATTTATATTTTTTACGTTTAGGCCGGTTGCTGTACAGAATCATTATTAATGATCCTGTACAGAAACCAGCGTAAATTTGATACTGCCGCATGAGTAACTGTCTGAACTATTAAAATAAAATGTTAATGATTTACTAATATTTTAATAGTTCAGACAGTTAGCCATGCAATAGTATCAAATATGTAAAAGAAAAAATTATTTAACTTTTTTTTGTATAGCAATAGGAAAAGGGGGAGCTAATTTTTATTGGGGGAGCAGTAAATTTACATATTTTTTCTTTATATAGCACTCCTATACACGTGTTTGTGTGTGTGTGTGTGTGTGTGTGTGTGCAGACTGCAGACCATTGCTTTTACAGACCCCTTTAGACAGCAGGGGCCCCCCTTTAGACAGCAGGGCCCTCCCCCTCTTTAGACAGCAGGGCCCTCCCCCTCTTTAGACAGCAGGCCCCTCCCCCTTTAGACAGCAGGGCCCCTCTTTGTAGACGGCAGGGCCCCCCTTTAGACCACAGCCCCCAACCTTGTAGACGGCAGGGCCCCCCTTTAGACCGCAGCCCCCACCCTTGTAGACAGCTCACCTGCAGTTGTCCTCTGTCGGGGGCTGCCGCTCCGCTGCACAGTTCTCCCGTCCGCATCACGTTGTGCTATGGAGGACCATGTGACACACGCGTCACTCTGCTTCCTCCGTAGCGTTACGCTGGCGTAGGGGAGGAGGTGAAGTGACGTCCCCAAAGGGGACTATAACACGCAATCATTAGATTGAATACACTGAACAATGCTATGCAGTGTCATCAGTGCCTTATTGCTTCAGGCTGCCATTGCTGACTGGAGTTTTGGATTGCTGATCGGAAGAGGTGGCAGGTAAGGGACCTCCCGTCATCCTTTTAGCTTTTTGGGACATCGCGTTATCACCACTATGGTCCCGATCAGCTCTGCTAAGCAGCTGTGATTGTTCATTTTTATTTTTGCATTTTATACGTTGCAATCAACTTTGATTGTGAAGTCTAAGAGTTTAATGCCGGGCATCACCAAGATTGGTGATGTCCGGCAGTAGACACAGGTCCCACCACCCCACTATAACGCGCACTCCACTGATGAACACGCTCTAAACTCCTGAGCGCATGTCATAGCAGGGGAGAGGGCGCAGGGCTTAAATGCATGTCCTGCGTCCTTAAGAGGTTAAATGGAACCTGTCACCAATTTTATGATTTTATGCTGCTGAAACTGCGGATGGGAAGCCTAAAACAGGTGGAGTCAGCAGGGTGCCCGGACACTATGATTAACTCTGAATCCTATATATAGATAGTCAAGCAGTTGCTCTTCACCCCACCAGCACTGAGTGAGAAAGATGCATTGCTCAGGGCCAATGTGGTGTGAAGCAGTTACTGGGATACGCCCCCCGTGACTACTTACCTGAGTCTTGGTGGCATTTTTAAACTTTGATAGTCTAAAATGCCCAAGCGTTTCAAAGTTAATCATAGTGTCTTGCCATCCTGCTGCCTGCACCTGTTTTATGCTTCCTGTCCTTTGGGCAGCATAAAATGGTGACAGGTTTCCTTTAGTGCAACATCTTGTTGCAACATCTTGTTAATGCAAATTCTCCAGGCCAGGTGAGAGAGGTTAGTGGCAATGTACACAGTACTATTTGTGATCGGGGCTTACACATTCGTACTCGTGATAACAATTATATATACTTACTTGTTATGTAAACATTATGACTTAACCTATTGGTCTGAGATGTGCCCGATGACCGCGACGGAGGCCATACCTTAAGAGGGTATGCCCTGTAATGGATGAAATGAAGAATAAAAGAGGAAAAAGAAAGGGAGGGTTGGGAGGAGTCCGCAAACATCACGAATGGCCCACTGATAGGAGGTAGGGGCATTATATACCCCTTCCCCCGCCCACAACCCTATGTGCCGCCTGACGTGCAAGGGGGGTGGAGATGTTACTGCCCCTCTCACAAATACAGCCTAACTAGGCTTCACACTTGTGATCGGGGCTTACACATTCGTACTCGTAATAACAATGATATATACTTACTTGTTATGTACACATTATGTCTTAACCTATTGGTCTGAGATGTGCCCGATGACCGCGACGGAGGCCATACCTTAAGAGGGTAAAAAGTAAATCTAGTAGGGAATTAAATGTAATCAAGGACCAAAGCCCCTACCCTAGCACTGACCAAGATAAAGCTCTGATATTGAGATAGAATTGGTGAAGCGAACTGACTGGCCCAGGAATCGATGCCTGGAAACTGAAGAGTGTTGTAGTCATGCCCACCCCCGACTGAAACAAGAGTTGGCACTTGAGCAAGGTCAGGCCAAACCCCCAGCCGATGTCTGCTTGTAGCATGCTGCCTAATATCAGTGCGGGAGTGAAACACTGTGACCTATCAGGCCTGATGAATCCCATCATGTTCCTGCTAATAAGTGGCAAAATATAAAACTGTTGGCATATAGGCACATCCACCACCCCCCGATTACCCTTGGCGTTGAACAGCCTAATTGCCTGTAGATCAAACAATATCCGAATACCTTACCTGAAAACTAAGCCAACCCAATGCCCAATTCCTAACACCACTGCCTCATGAATGGTGTCCCACTGCGAGTGACCCACTAGCTATCCTGTCTGTAATTTGCCTACCCAAATGTACCTGCAGACACTACCGCTCTGTGCCTGAGCAGTCGTGCCCACAAGCTGGACAATTGTGCAAATGAAAATGCCGGTGAAGCAGGCGCTAATAGGGCCGTCGACCGTGTGAATGGACTCTGCTGGAAACTTGTTAATGACAACCTGTGTGGTGTATCCCCTGGCAGACGTGTTGTCACACATGGTGACCCCATGTGTGTGGCGAGTTGCTCTTGCTCACCTGTGGTCTATTGCTTTGCGACTGTGTCAGTAGTGTAGACCTGCGTGAGCCTTACCCTGCGGACGTGGCAGGCATGAAGGGTAACAAACCTATGTCGGAATGTTGCTCTGAAGACGTGTCAGTAACAATAACCTGTGTGGCAACTCCCCCGGCAGACGTGGCAGGCATAACAGGTAAGCAGCCACCTATGTGTCGTAATGTTATTGCTCTGAAGACGTGTCAGTAACGATAACCTGCATGGAGCCTCCCCCTGCAGACGTGGCAGGCATAATGGGAAAACAACCACCTGTGTGGCATAATGTTATTGCTCTGAAGACGTGTCAGTAACAATAACCTGCGTGGTAAATCCCCCTGCAGACGTGGCAGGCATAATGGGTAAAGAAACCACCTATGTGTCGTAACGTTATAGCTCTGAAAATGTGTCAGTAATAATTGTTGCGTGGTACCTCCCCTGCAGATGTGGCAGGCATACCTGGTAAACAACCACCTATGTGGCGTGATGTTATTGCTCTGAAGATGTGTCAGTAACAAAAACCTGCGTGGTACATCCCCCTGCAGGCGTGGCAGGCCTAACAAGTAAACAACCATCTATGCGTCGTGAAGTTATTGCTCTGAAGACGTGTCAGTAACAATAACCTGCATGGTGCCTCCCCCTGCAGACGTGGCAGGCATAACGGGAAAACAACCACCTGTGTGGTGTGATGTTATTGCTCTGAAGATGTGTCAGTAACAATGACCTGCGTGGTACATCCCCCTACAGACGTGGCAGGCATAACAGGTAAACAACAATCTATGCGTCGTGATGTTATTGCTCTGAAGACGTGTCAGTAACAATAACCTGCATGGTGCCTCCCCCTGCAGACGTGGCAGGCATAACGGGAAAACATCCACCTGTGTGGCGTAATGTTATTGCTCTGAAGACGTGTCAGTAACAATAACCTGCGTGGTACATCCCCCTGCAGACGTGGCAGGCATAATGGGTAAAGAAACCACCTATGTGTCATAACGTTATTGCTCTGAAAATGTGTCAGTAACAATTGCTGCGTGATACCTCCCCTGCAGATGTGGCAGGCATGTCTTGTAAACAACCACCTGTGTGTCGTAATGTTATTGCTCTGAAGACGTGTCAGTAACAATAACCTGCGTGGTACCTCCCCCTGCAGACATGGCAGGCATGTCTGGTAAACAACCACCTGTGTGTCGTAATGTTATTGCTCTGAAGACGTGTCAGTAACAATAACCTGCGTGGTGCATCCCCCTACAGACGTGGTAGGCATAACAGGAAAACAACCACCTATGTGTCATAATGTAATTGCTCTGAAGACGTGTCAGTAACAATAACCTGCGTGCTGCCTCTTCCTGCAGACGTGGCAGGCATAACAGGTAAACCACCTGTGTCGTGATGTTATTGCTCTGAAGAACGTGTCGGTAACAATAACCTGCGTGGTGCCTCCTCCTGCAGACGTGGCAGACAAGACAGGTTAAAAACCACCTGTGTGTCGTGATGTTATTGCTCTGAAGGCGTGGTAGTCATGGGAACTATAACGTAGTCCCAGCGTTGGCACCGCGAAGTTAAGAGCGTGTGAGTCGTATGATGGTATGCACGTATGTGTACTATTACTGCATGCACTGCATGGAAGCACCCACAATGTACAATGAAAACTATGAGTATATACACTAAACCAAATGCTACCAGCTCGCCAATGCCATGCACCTTCGCATGGCACTGACACCATGAGCGTCTGAACAACCCGAAAGCCCGAGGCGCGTGAAACACAGAGAAACAAAGCACCACACATGCACAACTAGTCCCTCGTCAAGAGTGCATGTGTGTCATGAAAAGCAATGGATGTCTGACCAACGAGAGTGCATGATTAGTAAAGAACTGTGAGCATATGCCACCGTAAGAGCTAAGGACAAATGCACCAAACGGTATGGATGCTGATGAGCATATGTACAGTACAAATGGCAAAAACGTAATGTCAATGCCAAAAGCATGTGGCCGCGTAAATGCCATGAGCGGTATAGATACCATTGCGTATGATCAAAATAAAATCCATTGCATGTGGACAGTATAACTGCGTGTATGAACCGTGTGCAAGCCATGAGCAAATGACAGTAAAATGCTAATAGCGTGTGAAAACAGTGTGGTTAACAAACACAGTGATGATGCCATGAACATATGTACATGCGATGAGCGCATGGCCACTATAGATACTGAGCTTATGACCAGCATAGCGGCCATGCAGTGAATGCAACGGTATTGATGCTAACATATGACCAGTATGTGTGTTGTGATCATATGAAAGGTGCAAAATGCCATGTGCATATGACAGCAAACCTGTGGGTGTGTGCACAGTATGAATATTGTGGGCATGCGATCCGTATGAATACCAAGCGTATGGGCAGTATGAATGCCATGAGTGTATGCAGAGTGTAACTGGCACGAGTATAGCTGCCCTGGCTTATGACCAGCATGAATGCCACAATCATGTAGATGTCCTGAGCGTACCAACAGAAATTAAATGCCATGAGCATAATGAATGAAATAACCGCCAGAGCGCATGGACCCGTGTAAAAACAACTGCAACTGCCCAGTGTAAAACGCCACGGCACATGAACAGTGTAGAGCTATGAACGTCTGAACAAACGCGTACCGTGTGGACGCTTTGAGCGTGTGGACAATTTCAATGTCAAGAGCGTATTAAATAGTGTGAATGCTATGATGTGTGTACGGAAACCAAGAGCGTATACCCGGTGTGAATGCCGTGAGCGTGTGAACGCTATACAGCAATGCGTGTGTGAACCGAGTGAAATTCGTGAGCGTGTGCAACAGTGTACAAACCCATGGGTAAAAGAAAGCCATGCGTGTATGAACAGTATAAATGCTGTTAGCGCATGGACAGTGTAAATGCCGTGAACGTATGAACAGTATGGAAAGCCATGAGCATGTGAACAGTATGCATGCCAACCATTGATGTGCCACCATATAGAATGAACATGAGAAATGTAGATGTCAGAACATGTAGACGCATGAGTGTGGACAGTATGAACCGCTGCGCGTTTGGGAATACAACTAACAGAGATGAAATGGAATGAAAGAGATTGCAAAGTATGAATGCTATGGCGTATGGCCAAATGACTATTGTGTGCTATGCGTGTGAACCGTAGACATACTATGGATGTACGAGCAGTGTACCCTGCGTGATGCGTCAAGTAATGGCGGTACCAGCAGTGAGATGCCTTGCCCATGTGGACAGAGTGAAAAGGTGCACACGTAAGACCCATATAACCCGTGCGCCTATGAAATAGTATGGATGCCATGGTTGTATGAGCAAATCGTGTGGTGGGCGACAATGATCGTGTAAACGCCATGACATACCAATCTGTGATTTGTAAGAAAACGCTATGAGCGTGTGACCAAGTAATAATTGAAACTGGTATGCGGTATGCTGCTGTGCATGCATGAACAATAAAAGTGAAAGCGCAGCACCAATCTCCTAAAATTAGCAACCCATAAGTGCATGAGCCGCACAGAGACGAGGGCACTGGCCCATGCAAACAACTGTAAGTGTGGGTGATGCAAAACTTTTTTTTTTTTTTTCTCCGCATGGAACTATGGAAAGCAGACGTGTTCTAAACCTGGCATGATATGACATGGCATGATACGGGAGCGATGTCTGGGTGTCCCGTCTCTCACTCCGCAGCGCTGGGGAAGCAGGAGTGGGAGCCCACTCAGAGCCCCGGCAACCAGAGATGCACCGCCAGGCGTCCCGGCCACGCGGTGTAAACACGCCCCACCGCAGCGCCCGTGAATACATTGATATGTATAGAAGAGTTGGGCAGGTTAAGTGTAGTTGATGAGCAGGGGTGAGTTTTGTAAGGCAAACGCGGGGATACAGTTCACAGAAAACAATTCAACAGTTGCAACAAATTCATGATAAAGAGACCCCAAAAGTAACATTTGCCCGATATCAACAATGGGACACCCAAATTAGAGAGGAGCTGCCCTGAAATGTACGTTGTGCACCATACCATCCGATTATACAACAGTTAGCAGCCTGGCTCGAGAGGCTTATACAGCAGGCATTACCACATACGGCCCGGCCGCATTATATACCAGCAAACAGCACTGTCTCCCCTGCGCACCGAGGTTGTCAACTGCCGACAGCTGAGGAAAGGAAGCTCATACTCACAAACACGGAGCGTGGTGGGGGTAACTTGATGCTTCCTTGTAGCACGCTGCCTCAGACAGAACCACCGCAGCCTGGCCGTACTCCTTCAGCAGTTCCCCCAGCGTAACTGCACTGATGCTGTGAGGTCCCGTCTGACAGAAGCTGCGCGTAGCCTCTGCCTCCCGGAACCCCCGTCGCCCATGCCGCACCTGCTATGCCAGCAATCTCCCTATACATTACCACCACCGGAACAGCGAAGCTTCGGTAGTCGGACTGGCGGAGCTCCAAATATTGGCGGGAGATTTGAAGTCTGTGTTCCCTGCCAGGCAAGGCAACGTCCGGAAACGTCACGAACGGCCCACTGATAGTAGGTAGGGGCGTTATATACCCTTGCCCACAACCCTATGTGCCGCCTGACGTGCGAGGGGGGTGGAGATGTTACCGTCCCTCTCACAAATACAGCCTAACTAGGCTTCACACATACAATACTGGTCAATAACAGAGGTTAGTGATGGTGCATGCTGTATCGTATGCATCACCACTCCAGGTACATGAGTGTGGAGTCCAGGTATAAACAGGAGTCTCTGTTCCTGTGTGTACTGCACAAACTTTGGTGTGTTGAGCCAATAGCATAGTGTGCTATGGAAACAGAGGAGTGAGCTGATGAAAATTATTTTATATATGTATGTAGCTTATATATAATCGGACAATACAGACTGAATTTCATCAGGTTTCCTTTATTCTTAATAGAATAGCACAGAATACTGTAGCTATATTCTGTCAATACATTCTTTTACAAACTGGATTAGCCTTGGAGAAGGCACCTACTACATATTGTTAGAAAACACCTCCAATGCATAAGTAAGTTCTGAATAACTGAAATAAATTGAACAAACAATAACCTCTTTCTGTATTATTTTTCATTTATGTTTGGACAGATAAAATCTGGATTGAACTTCGCCCAATACTATGTAAGTCATATTACAAATACGCCAATTTTAATTTTTACATTTTGGTTTTGTTCCTCCCCTTATTAGCCATAACTATTTTATTTATTTTTTTACATACTCATATGAGGACTTTGCTGGGCCAATAATATTTTGTGATGACTTCCTTCTTTCCAAAAATTATGCTGGGAAACACAAAAAACATATTATTCATGTGAAATTGAAAAAAAATAACTATTTAGAAAATGTGGGGGGGGGATAATTTTTATGTCATTTATCATGCTGTTAAACTGACATGTTATTACGATTCTACAGGTCAGTGCAAATACAATGTTATGAAATAAATATGGTTTTATGTTTTTAAATAATGCTTTAACCCCTTCAGGACCAAGCCCATTTTGGCCTTAAGGACCAGAGCATTTTTTGCACATCTGACCACTGTCACTTTAAACATTAATAACTCTGGAATGCTTTTAGTTATCATTCTGATTCCGAGATTGTTTTTTTTTGTGACATATTCTACTTTAACATGGTGGTAAATTTTTGTGGTAACTTGCATCCTTTCCTTGTGAAAAATCCTAAAATTTGATGAAAAATTTGAAAATTTTGCATTTTTCTAACTTTGAAGCTCTCTGCTTGTAAGGAAAATGTATATTACAAATAAAAAAAAATTTTATTTACATATACAATATGTCTACTTTATGTCTGCATCATAAAAGTGACGAGTTTTTACTTTTGGAAGACACCAGTAGGCTTCAAAGTTCAGCAGCAATTTTCCAATTTTTCACAACATTTTCAAACTCACTATTTTTCAGGGACCAGTTCAGGTTTGAAGTGGATTTGAAGGGTCTTGATATTAGAAATACCCCACAAAAGACCCCATTATAAAAACTGCACCCCCCAAAGTATTCAAAATGACATTCAATCATTTTAACCCTTTAGGTGTTTCACAGGAATAGAAGCAAAGTGAAGGAGAAAATTCACAATATTCATTTTTTACACTCGCATGTTCTTGTAGACCCAATTTTTGAATTTTTACAAGGGGTAAAAGTAGAAAATGTATACTTATATTTGTAGCCCAATTTCTCTCGAGTAAGCACATACCTCATATGTCTATGTAAAGTGTTCGGCGGGCGCAGTAGAGGGCTCAGAAGGGAAAGAGCGATAAGGGGATTTTGGAGAGTACGTTTTTCTGAAATGGTTTTTGGGGGGCATGTTGCATTTAGGAAGCCCCTATGGAGCCAGAACAGCAAAAAACCCTCACATGGCATACCATTTTGGAAACTAGACCCCTTGATGAACAGAACAAGGAATAAAGTGAGCCTTAATACCCCACAGGTGTTTCACGACTTTTGCATATGTAAAAAAAAAATTATTTTTTTTCACTAAAATGTGTGTTTCCCAGCAAATTTCACATTTTTCCAAGGGTTAATAGCAGGAAATACCCCCCCCCCCAATATTTGTAACCCCTTCTCTTCTGAGTATGGAGGTACCCCATAAGTTGACCTGAAGTGCACTATGGGCGAACTACAATGCTCAGAAGAGAAGGAGTCATATTTGGCTTTTTGAGAGCAAATTTTGCTCAGGGGGCATGTCGCATTTAGGAAGCCCCTATGCTGCCAGAACAGCAAAAAAAAAACACATGGCATACCATTTTGGAAACTTGACCCCTTGAGGAATGTAACAAGGGGTACAGTGAGCATTTGCAAGGGTCACATTTTTGCAAGGGTTCATAGCAGAAAATACCCCCCAAAATTTGTAACCCCATCTCTTCTGAGTATGGAGGTACCCCATAAGTTGACCTGAAGTGCACTATGGGCGAACTACAATGCTCAGAAGAGGAGTCCTATTTGGCTTTTTGAGAGCAAATTTTGCTCGGGGGGGGCATGTCGCATTTAGGATGCCCCTAAGGTGCCAGAACAGCAAAAAAAAAAAACACATGGCATACCATTTTGGAAACTAGACCCCTTGAGGAACGTAACAAGGGGTACAGTGAGCATTTGCCCCCCCCCCCCCCCCCCCCACTGGTGTCTGACAGATCTTTGGAACAGTGGGCTGTACAAGTTTACATTTTCACGGACCACTGTTCCAAAGATCCGTCAGACACCTGTGGGGGGTAAATTCTCACTGTACCCCTCATTACACTCCGTGAGGGGTGTCGTTTCCGAAATGGGGTCACATGTGGGGTTTTGTTTTTTTTGCGTTTGTCAAAACCGCTGTAACAATCAGCCACCTCTGTGCAAATCACCTCAAATGTACATGGTGCATTCTCCCTTCTGGGCCTTGTTGTGCGCCCCCAGAGCACTTTGCGCTCACATATGGGGTATCTCTGTAGTCGGGAGAAATTGCGTTACAAATTTTGGGGGGCTTTTTTCCCTTTTACCTCTTGTGAAAATGTAAAGTAAAGGGCAACATCAGCATTTTAGTGTAAAAAAATTAAATTTTTTTACACTAACATTCTGGTGTAGACCCCAACATTTCCTTTTCATGAAGGGTTAAAGAAGAAAAAGCCCCCCAAACCTTGTAACGCAATTTCTCCCGAGTACAGCGATACCCCATATGTGACCCTAAACTGTTGCCTTGACATACGACAGGGCTCCAAAGTGAGAGCGCCGTGCGCATTTGAGGCATAAATTAGGGATTTGCATAGGGGTGGACATAGGGGTATTCTACGACAGTGATTCCCAAACAGGGTGCTTCCAGCTGTTGCAAAACTCCCAGCATGCGTGGACAGTCAACGGCTGTCCGGCAATACTGGGAGTTGTTGTTTTTCAACAGCTGGAGGCTCTGCTTTGGAAACATTGGTATACCGGACGTTCTTATTGGGGGAGGGGGGCTGTGTAGGGGTATGTGTATATGTAGTGTTTTTAACTTTTTATTTTATTTTGTGTTAGTGTAGTGTAGTGTTTTTAGGGTACAGTCACATGGGCGGGGGATTACAGCGAGTTTCCCAGCGCAAAATTTGCTGCATCTCAAACTTGCAGCGAGAAACCCACTGTAAAAGCCTCGCCCATGTGAATGTACTCTGTACATTCACAGGGGGGGGGTGCACCAGCTGTTGCAAAACCACAACTCCCAGCATGCATGCACTAACAGACCATGCATGCTGGGAGTTGTGGTTTTGCAACAGCTGGAGGCACACAGGTTAGGAAACACTGAGTTAGAAACAGACAATGTTTCCCAACCAGTGTGTCTTCAGTTGTTGCAAAACTACAACTCCCAGCATGCCCAGACAGCTGAAGGGCATGCTGGGAGTTGTAGTTCGGCAACATCTGAAGGGCCAGATGTTGCTGAATTAAAACTCCCAGCATGCCTGGACAGCCAGTGCATGCTGGGAGTTGTAGTTTTGCAACAGCTGGAAGAGCACAGATTGGAGACCATTATACAATGGTCTCCAAACCTGGGGCCCTCCAGATGTTGCAAAACTACAACTCCCAGCATGCCCAGACAGCCAAAGGCTGTCTAGGCATGCTGGGAGTTGTAGTTTTCAGACTTCTAGAAGCAGCAGTGAAGATCTTCACTGCTGTCTCTGAGGACCACATACTTACCTGCCGGTCCCGTCGCTGCTCGTCCACGTGGCCGGTCCTGCCGCTGCTCCTCGGTCCCGCCGCTGCTCCAGGTAAGGCCGCCGGTCCCCTCGTGTTCCCCCCCTATGCCGCAGGTCCCTGCGAGCCCCCGCAGCCATCGTCCCCCGTTCTGCCCGACTTCCAGGGGCGGGCAGTGCGGGGGATCTGAACTTTCACCCCAGATCACTGTGATTGGGCCACAGGGACCAATCACAGTGATCGCTGACCAGGACCATCAATGGGGGGACTTCTACGCATCGCCGAGTTAACTGAATGTCATTTATAAACGCCGGGATGCGCGAACGCACTGCACAACCCGGCGTTTATATATGCCATTCTGCGGGAAGGGGTTAAAAAATATCATTACTATGCTCTATAACTTTTAAATTTTTTGGCCTATGGAGCTGTTTGCAGCTTTTTTTTTTTATTTTCTTTTTTTTTTTTATGTTTACGCATTTACGGCCTGGGAATAATACTTTTATATATTAAGATCAGATATTTACGCAGGCAGTGATTCCAAATATGTTATATTTTATTTTCTATACATTGTTTGTTATATAAAAAATAGTAAAAAAGGGGAGATTTAAATCTCATTTGGAAGTTGTAAATTTATATTTGTAAAGATATATATTATTTTACACCTTATTAGACCCCCTAGGGCAGTGATATTCAAACTGTGGTCCTCCAGATGTTGCAAAACTAGGCTTTGTAGGTTTGCAACATCTGAAGGTCCACAGTGTGGAGACTACTGCCCTATGGGACTTGTGTGAGCCATCATTAGATGGCTTTTACAGATCAATGCAGGAGATATGTCCTTTATTGATCAATGCAATCTACACTCTATCAATAAAAAAGCCAAGGGCAGCCTCGCAAGGTAAGCCCTCCAGGTACCAGAAAACGGAATCCAATCCTCCATTTAGATGCAGCTGTGAGCTTTGACAACTGGCATCTAAAGGGTTAAAAGGGTACTCCGCCCCTAGACATGTTATCCCCTATCCCAAGGATAGGGAATAACATATCTGATTGTGGGGGTCCGGCTGCTGCGGCACTGGGGCGTTCATTAACACTTTAGCCTGGGGCCTGTACTAGCCATAACACCCCCTCCCATAGACATTAATGGAGTGGGGAGTGGCGTAGTGTCACAAACACGGAAGCACCAGGCAATCTAGCCCGAAGACCGCGGGGGGTCCCAGCGGCCGCACCCCTGCGATCAGACATATTTTCCCCTTTCCTTTGGATAGGGGATGATATGTCTACGGGCAGAGTACCCCTTTATTGTCCCGCAGCAGCTTCACTGCATGTTGGCTACTAGCCACCGCCTTCCTTTACAGAAAACAGCCAGGGTATGGAGCGGGATTGCGCACCATATACCTCTTACAGCACTATGACATACATTGTACGTTAAAGGAGTTCAATGAGTACTGTCGTTTCAGACAACTGAATAGAATTTAATAGAATATTGGCGAAGATAAAAACCCATGTAAAATAGTTATAAGCATTATATTTCTTGCCTCTAGGTGTCTCCTTCATTACTAAAACATCATCCACTGTATGTCAAAAGTACATTCTGTCTCTGGCCACAGACTTGCTAAAACAGAATGTAGGAAGTGTAGGTGGGACATTCTGTGCTCTGTGTACTCTCCTGGCTCTCAGTCAGTTAGATCTGAAAGAGTTACTGTCAGGGCCCTGGTTTTTGTAAAAGAGGGCATAGCTTAAACGGATTGTCCAGTGAGGGCGATAAGTCTCTGATCACAGGGATCCAACTGATGGAAACCCCCCACGATCTACAGAATAAGACCCTGGCTCTCAAAAAGAGGGTGTGCTATAGATGGCATGGTCCTCATTTATTTCTATGTAAGTGCCGAAGATGCCTGAGTATAGCACTCAGGCATCTCCGGCGATCCTATACAAATGAATGGAGCACATGTTTTCTTCAGCACATGCTGTAAGAGATGGGAGAGAGATGGTGGGACCCTCCGCAATCAGACACTTATCCCTATCCTGTATATGAGATGCCATACTATGTGTCAACAATTGGGCAGAACGCTGGCACAGTTTAAGCCAATAGCTGATCTCAACTTAGACTAAGTGTAGTGTAAGAGTAAGATAGATTCATCAAACAGGCTTGTAAGCCTGTGATAAGTCTGACACATTCTAGGACTTTCTAGTCTGAGATGACACTGTATAATAATCAGACATTTTTAGTAATTCTGGGCCATAATCCTCTAGAGAACTGCTTCTCTGTGTCCCTATGTTCTGGCTAATAGAGAAATGTAATAATTGGGGACCCTAAAATTATGTGAGAAGAACACAAAATAAACCAGATATTATCTTTCTCACTGCTCCACTGATAAATGATGGTAAATACATTGCAGAAATCTGAAGCCCTCAGCAAATATAACACTTTATTCACTTTGTATTTTGTATTTTAGGATGTACTCACCAAGATGCAAGATGAAGACCGGGTAAGAGCTTCATTTATTATACACTGTGAAGAATTCCTAACAAGGATAGAAAATTACTGTAATGGAGAGACTACAATGATTGTTATATTTTTACGAAGATTGCTGAAAGACTTTTTAATGACAACGATAAGTTACGTTTAGCAAGACCTTGCTGCACCTGCTTACGTAGAGCAATGAAAACTAAAACAACTAAAAAGAAAAGAAAATCCTGTGGATGCAGAGGAGGGGCTTCAGCTAGAAAATCCAAATGGCTACAGTGCTCCACTCATTCCCCTATGTCCCAGTCCCAAAAGAAAAACAGAGTATGAAATTATTTAATTCATCATCTTATTTATTATCTGAAAATGAAATAAACCTACTGAGTAAAGGACTGTCCTTCTGCCTATCATTCAGACCCAGTAATTTTCAACTTTTTCTTGATCTTAATCAATATATCCGAAAATTAACTTTAACACGTCATTTTTTTTTTTTATTACCACCACATATTACAAAAAAAATACAATATTTTATACAATTTTTTTTTATTTTATTTTTTACCCTCCTCCCACCCATCCCTCCACCCCCTATCCCCCCTAGAGGAAGAAGAAAAGAGAAAAAAATAAATAAAATAAAAAATAAAAAGGAAGAAGGAAAAGGTCAAAAATGTCTTATCGGACCCCGCAGCTCAGCTTTTTAGTTCTCTATATATCTCAATTCTATATTCCCTCCTCAACCCCTCCCTCCATTGATGTACACTCGGGCCTGTTACAGATATCCACTGTTTTACTATAATTAATCTGGCATAAAAAAGTGACCTTTTAATTTTTTTCCCCCAATCCCTTTTTATTTCTGTCCCAATATCATATTTATTGGTGTTAATTTTATTCTAATCTTCCAACTTTTCTCAACTAATTGTATAACTTCTCCCCAAAATTTCTTTATTTCTGGACATGTCCAAAGCATATTCAACAATCCTGCCTCTTCTTGCCCACATTTTGAGCAGGCACTCGAGTTCTTTTTACCTATTTTATGCAAAAAGAGAGGTGTATAGTACAGCCTATAAACTATATTAAACTGTATCACCCTATGATTCGCATTTAATGGAATAAAATTAATTCTTTCGTGTATTTTTCCCCACTGTGCTTCTTCTATCTCCTTCATCGGCCCCATATCAAAGCATTAAAGATTGACCGCATTCTTTAAAAAAAAAAAATTCATCACACCAAATGGGTGAAGCACTAAATACGTATAATATTTTCGGCAACATAATAGTTTTAATTAATATCATTCTGTCTGCTTTAGAAATTTTGAAGTCGCTCCATATTTTAATTTTCTTTTCCATGTTCTTTATTAAGGATTCTAGGTTTAATTTATAATGATCTTCTAATTTACCTGAGATTTGTATACCTAAGTATTTAAAGTGCTCGTCTTTTTTTAATATTTTTATTTTGTTTTCTATGAATATATTATTCTCCCCCAATGGAAGGAGTACTGATTTGGACCAGTTTATTTCTAACCCTGAGAAACTCCAATATTCCTTGATAATCTCCATCACTCCGGTCAGATCCGACTGTTTTTCCAAAAAAAGCAGGATATCGTCTGCATATAAGGATATTTTGTCCTCTCTCCCCCTTGCACCAAACCCGCCAATCTCCTTCTCCTCTCTGATCTTAACAGCCAAAGGTTCCATGCTCATAGCAAACAGCAAGGGGGAGAGAGGGCATCCCTGTCTGGTGCCTCTTGAGAGCGAAAATTGCTCCGATAATTTCCCATTGATCGACACTCTTGCCTTAGGTTCGTAGTATAACAGTCGGATCATGTCTATATATGTTTTCCCAAAGCCGCATTTTTCTAATACTGCCCACAAGAACTCCCACTTCACCCTGTCGAAAGCCTTAGTGGCATCTAAAGACAGGATGGAGTGGGATTCCCCGCCCTGTAATTTTCCCATATCTATATTCGTAAGGACTATATAGATATATATATATATATATATTGTGTCGGGCCATTCTTCCCGGGATAAACCCGCACTGATCTTCCTGAATTAACTCTGTGATATGACTCTGTAATCTAATGGCTAATGCTTTGGCGAAAATCTTGATATCCGTATTTATTAACGATATGGGTCTATACGACCCCATATCCTCTTTATCTTTTCCCTCTTTCAGGATCAATATTATAACCGCTTCCCACATAGAGTCCGGTAATTTCCCGGTCACCATGCTGGTCTCAATCACTCTATGTAATGCCGGGATCAAAATTCCGCCAAACCTTCTATATACCTCAAAGGGTAGTCCATCGCTTCCAGGTGTTGTATTACCCCTAATCTGATCTAGTACTTTATTCAGTTCTATTCTAGTTAATGGAGTATCTAAGGTTTGTTTTTCCACTTCGGGGAGTCTAGGGAGTTCCATTTGGTCCAAATAATTTTGTGTTTCCTGTCTTTCCTTATTATATTCAGATCTATATAATAACTCATAAAATTCTCTAAATTCCCTTATTATTTCCTTTTTTCTATACACCAATCTCCTTTTTAATTACTTATCCCAGAAATTCTTTACTTAGTGTGTTGATTTGAGACAATTGCCATCAAATACTTAGGTTTGTTAGGCTTCCCTGCCTGTACAAATCTTTGCTGGCCTTGAAAAATCAATTTATTTTTACTCTTTTCCAGCATATATTTATTAAATTCATTTTGTAGCTTATTTAATTTTTCCTTACTCTCTTCTGATGAATTTTGTGTATATTCCTTCTCTGTGTCCTTAAGATTACTTATTAAGCCCTCCTCTTTTGATTTAAACTCTTTTTTTGTTCTCCACTTTATTGCGTATTATTTCCCCTCTTAGGTAAGCTTTACAGGTCTCCCAGACAAACGGGTCACTTGCTGTGCCCCAGTTGTTTGAAAAAAACTCCCTCAAGTTTTTTCTATTGTGGCATTCTCTATCAAATTTAACCAGTGAGGGTTAATTTTCTGGAACCCATCTCTTACCTTTTCCTCTGTTTTTATCAGTACTTCTAGAGCCGCATGGTCCGACAGACATCTAACCCAATAATGTATTATTATCACCTTATTTAAACTAGAGTCATTTCCCAGACATATATCTATTCAGGACATAGTCTGACAGGTCTTGTTCCAACATGAATATTCTTTCTTTTGAGGGTTGTAAATCCTCCAAATATCGCTGTGTCCCAGTTCATTACATACTTTCGCTAGGGGAGTGCAACCCACCTCTCCTTTACTCCCGCTTGCCCTCCATCTATCTAACCTCTCATCTAGGATGCAGTTCATATCCCCCATGGCAAACACAGGGCATTCTCCGCAGCTCACACAAAAATCAAATAATTTAAGAAGGACCGCGGATGAGAAAGGCGGGGGTATATATACAAACGCCAATACACATCTTAAATTTTCTAGTCTCCCATATAAAAAAACAAACCTCCCCTCATCATCTACCCTTTTTTTAATTAATTCCCAATTTAAGTTTCTACGGATTAACACCGAAACCCCCCGTGAATATGCTGTATGAAGAGAATGGTAATAATGTCCCCAAACATTACGATTCAAAACCATTACTGTTTCTCTCGTTAAATGTGTCTCAACTAACCCGACTATACCTGGTGCGTGCTTCATAATAACTCCCATTACCGCTGATCTTTAAAGTCCTCGTACATTCCATACCACAGCGTTAACAGTCATCCGCGGTCATTCTCTTACAGTCCAGTTGAACACAATAAACACCGTAGTGAGAAGGAAGAGAAAAGAAAAAAAAAAAGGAAAAAAAATTTGAGAAAAAATAAAATAAAAAGTGAAAAAAATAAATAAATAAAAAATAAAAAAAAACTTCCCCAGGGTTTATTTTAGAACACAATTTATTTACTTTTAATAATATTATTTACAGACAGACTAAAGGCTGTGCTATGGGGACTCGTTTCGACCCAAGTTATGCTAATTTGTTCATGGGGCGATTCGAGTCCCAGTACATAGCACAGCCTACACATTTTTCAAAACACATATTATTTAAAAGATTTATAGATGATTTTTTTTTTTTTTTTTTTGTGGACTGGGACTGAGTTGGAAGCGGAAGATTTTGTGAATTATTTAAATCAAAATACATGGGGTTTAGAAATTACACCTCATTTTTCACACACCACAATAGAATTTTTAGATTCATAAATCATGAAAACGGAAGATAAGGAGATTTTTACTCAAACGTTTTTTAAACCAGTAGATGTGAACAGTCTCCTAAAATTTGACAGTGCACACTACCCTAATTGGCTGAAAAATGTGCCTGACGGGCAGTATGTTCGCATTAGGAAGAATTGCACGAGTGATGTTGATTTTAAGACACAGTCTTTATTATTACAAAAACGTTTTTGTGACAAAGGGTATCCAAAAAAATTTGTAAATGCGGCTTATAACAAAGTAAAAACAAAAAAAAATCAGATTTTTTAATGCCAAAAATAATTGGGAAATCAAGTGAGGAGAATACATTTTAACATAATTTTGTTAAGAATTATAACAATAGTGCACCAGAAATCAGAAAAATACTTAAGAGCCATTGGTCGATTATTCAGGCAGATCCTGTATTAAAGCAATTAATACCCGAAACCCCTAGTGTCACATTCAGATGGGCAAAAAATTAAAAAAATGTATAAGCCCCCAGTAGATTTAATAATTATAATTCTTTGAAAAAGAGTGATGAGCGAGCTGAGAGGGGATGTGTCCCGTGTATAAAAGCAGGTGTCTCTGCTGTAGTATGATGCGAAACACCAGGGTTGAGACTCCACATACATAAGACCTGAATTATAAAATTGTAAAAAAGAAAAAAAAATGTAACCCCATATGGTGAAAAGATTAAAAATGTTGCCAGAATTGCAGTTTTTTGGTTTGTTAATCCTGCCTCCCAATAAGAAAATAAGATGTTTCCTATAATGTATAATAATGAAAACTGGAAGTCATCCAGAAAAAATACAAGCCATCATTAAGAAAAAAAACAAACACATTTCGATTCTTTTCTCTGAATTTTAAGTTTACGGAAACAGCTCATATCTGTAACATGTTTTTTCAGTGAACTTATCCATTATACAGTATGTCCTCCAAAATAGAACCAACAAAAAAATGACCACTCATTCTGCATGAAAATGCTCTCATATATCTAGTGCAGAAGAAGAGAATCCGGGATGTTTGGTGCTATCTCTCCAGTAAAGGCTGTGTTTGAGTCTAAGGGTATGGATAATTTTCTATTGGATTAAACTGCATAATAGCGTAAATCTACATTAGCTCGGAGGCAGTATAAATTTACACTACAATTTGTGGTGGGACAAAAGCTTTAAGGCTTCATCCTATAGATTAGAGTTGGAGGAACATACAGTAAATTGGCTCATAGCAAACCTTGCAGCTCGTCTGTTGATTACTTTAGTCTGCATAAATTAGTTTAGCTTTCCAAGGGCTCCAGTTGCCTGGAAAAGGTGGATACAGACCTAGGAGACCTACCACTGTGATCCCAGACTTTTCCAGGACACCAGAGCCCTTGGAAAGCTGAACTAATTTACGCAGACTAAAGTAATCAACAGCCGTGCTGCGAGGTTCGCTACAAGCCAATTTATTGTAAGTTTGCTCCACTCTACTATAGATCATTACTTAGATAAGTTAAAAATAAAAACATTTAAAAAAAAATAAAGACATTTGTTAGGCAATATGACTAAGACAATATACTTATACTTTATAATGTATATATAATGCGTTACACAAAATGATTTTACTGAGCAGAGTCAAACTAAGTCTAATCTTTTCTGTTCTAGGTGCCTTAGATGTTGAATGCGATGAACATGTATTTTTACTTGTACCAGGATGAAGTAAGTTATATAAAAGTATACATATAACGTTCTCTATAGACATTAGATTTTGTTATGGCAGACTTCACCAGTTTTGAGGGATGTGTCAGTAATCTAATGTCTATGTGGATAGCCATAGTATACCCCAATGTCTATAGACACAGATGGTATAGGTCACCTGCACCATTGTTTCTATCAATGAAACTGACACCAGAGATCCTTCATTCCAGGGAAATAACATGCCCATTTACCGAGCCCACCGAATTGTCCAGAGTAAAAGAACCTTAATTCCTCATACCCCATACTGTTTTTTTTTTCTGAGTACAATCCATTACTATGTAAATGTTTAAGCTCTTCCCACTGTGCACTATAATAACATTTCACTGCTTGTCGGTTGTTCCATGCTATTATGCTGCAGTGATTATGTGGGCAAAGAGCTGTGTCTGCGTCATGACTTGTAGTTATCAGCTGCATTATACGGCCAACATCCTGCTCTAGTGACCAGGATCAGAGAAAAGCCTATCCCAACAAGTTAGCCCCTTTTAGGCCAAGGTCAACAGTGACTCCTAAGGTGATTGAAAGAAGGGAGGGGAGATCACAATTAGCTATTTTGTTACTATGGTAGCCAGAGGCTTAAGGACTCAGGGTTTTTTCATTTTTGCATTTTTGCAACTCCATTTTCCACCTACAGACCTATATGAGGGTTTGCTTTTTGCCGCACCAATTTTATTTTATAATGAAATCAATCATTTCACCACAAGATCTATGGTGAAAGAAAAAAAAGAATTTGTGGCGCAAAAATAAAATAAAAAAACGCTTCTACGCAGTGCACTTTTTGGTAAAAATGACACCTTAGCTTTATTCTGTAGAATAGGGCTGCAGCTAACGATTATTTTAATAATCGATTAGTTGTCGATTATTTTATTGATTAATCGGAAAAAAAATTAAAAATGCCAAAAAAAGGGGTTCAGCTGATTCTACTCTAAAAACCATGTACAATGGCCATATTAAAAGTTTCTAGCATGGGATGTGACCAAACAGCAGCAATTTTATATATATATATATATATATATATATATATATATATATAATATTTTTTTTTTTTTTTTTACATTTAGGCCGGTTGCTGTACAGAATAATTATTAATGATCCTGTACAGAAACCAGCGTAAATTTGATACTGCCGCATGGGTAACTGTCTGAACTATTAAAATAAAATGTTAATGATTAACTAATATTTTAATAGTTTAGACAGTTAGCCATGCAATAGTATCAAATATGTAAAAGAAAAAATTATTTAACTTTTTTTATATAGCAATAGGAAAAGGGGGAGCTAATTTTTATTGGGGGAGCAGTAAATTTACATATTTTTTCTTTATATAGCACTCCTATACACGTGTGTGTGTGTGTGTGTGTGTGTGTGCGCAGACTGCAGTCCATTGCTTTTACAGACCCCTTTAGACAGCAGGGCCCCCCCCCCCCTTTAGACAGCAGGGCCCCCCCTTTAGACAGAAGCCCCCCCCCCTTTAGACAGCAGGGCCCCCCCCCCCTTTAGACAGCAGGGCCCCCTCCTTTAGACAGCAGTGCCCATCCCCCTCTTTAGACAGCAGGGCCGGGGGGGGGGGCCCTCTTTAGACAGCAGGCCCCCCCTTGTAGACCGTAGCCCCCACCCTTGTTGAACGGGGCAGCGGAGCGGCAGCTCCCGACAGAGGACAGCTGTAGGTGAGCTGTCTACAAGGGTGGGGGCTGCGGTCTAAAGGGGGGCCTTGCTGCTGCCGCCCGACATGTCCCCACTGCTGCCTTGCTCCTAGCGCACAGCCGGGGCGTGTCTATTCTCTGCTGCTCATCTGTGTCCCGGTGTGAGGTGCTGATTGCACTAGGAGCAGGGCAGCGGCGGAGACATGTCGGCTTCATTCATTCACTGCCGCCACTGACGGCAGACAACGTATCGGGCGATTATTCGATAACTGGATTCTTCGACAACGCATCCCGTTATCGATTTTGGTCGATTATATCGATTAATCGTAGCAGCCCACTGTAGAACCATACGGTTACAGCAATAATATAGGTTTTAATTTGTTTAACTTCTTTTAAAAACATAACTTTTTGTACACAAATTAGCATGTATAAAATTGTCATTTGCTGACCCCTATACCTTTTTTTTTTTCCTATATGGGGATGTGTGAGTGCTCATTTTTTGTGCCATTATATGTTGTTTATATCGGTGCCATTTTTTGTTTTGATGGGACCTTTTCATCGCTTTTCCTAAAATTTTTTTAGGGTATACAAAGTGACCAAAAATACGCAAGTTTTTTACGTATGGGCCATTGTCTGTGCGGTTTAATTAACATGATATTTTTATAGGTTTGACTTGTACATATGTGGCAATACCACATATGTTTATGTTTATTTTTGTTTACAATTTTTTTTCCATGGGAGAAGGGAGGTGATTCAAACTTTTATTAGGGATGGGGTTTAATTACATTTATTAAGAATTTTCTGAGAAAATATTTTACACTATTTTTTTAGACCCCAAAGGGGACTATAACACACACTCATTAGATTGAATACACTGAACAATGCTATGCCATAGCATAGCATTGATCAGTGTTATCAGTGCCTTATTGCTTCAGGCTGCCATGGCTGTCTGGAGTTTTGGATTGCTGATCGAACGAGGTGGCAGGTATGGGCCCTCCCGCCATCCCTTTAGCTTATTGGGACATCGCGATTTCACCACTATGGTCCCGATCAGCTCTGCTAAGCAGCTGTGATTGTTCATTTTTATTTTTGCATTTTACACGTCGCAATCAATTTTGATCGTGAAGTCTAAGAGTTTAATGCCGGGCATCACCAAGATCGGTGATGTCCGGCAGTAGACACAGGTCCTACCACCCCACTATAACGCGCACTCCGCTGTTGAGCATGCTCTCAACTCCTGAGCGCATGTCATAGCAGGGGAGAGGGCGCAGGGCTTACATGCATGTCCTGTGTCCTTAAGAGGTTAAATGGAACCTGTCACCAATTTTATGGTTTTATGCTGCTGAAACTGCGGATGGGAAGCCTAAAACAGGTGGAGTCAGCAGGGTGCTCGGACACTATGATTAACTCTGAATCCTATATATAGATAGTCAAGCAGTTGCTCTTCACCCCACCAGCACTGAGTGAGAAAGATGCATTGCTCAGGGCCAATGTGGTGTGAAGCAGTTACTGGGATACGCCCCCCGTGACTACTTACCTAAGTCTTTGTGGCATTTTTAAACTTTGATAGTCTAAAATGCCCGAGCGTTTCATAGTTAATCATAGAGTCTTGCCATCCTGCTGCCTGCACCTGTTTTATGCTTCCTGTCCTTTGGGCAGCATAAACTGGTGACAGGTTTCCTTTAACAAAGTATAAATGTAGCACCCGCTATCTTCATCGAGGCAGTGCAACATCTTGTTAATGCAAATTCTCCCGGCCAGGTGAAAGAGGTTAGTGGCAATGTACACAGTACTATATACAATACTGGTCAGTAACAGTGGTTAGGGATGGTGCATGCTGTATCGTATGCATCACCACTCCAGGTACAGGAGTGTGGAGTCCAGCAATAAACAGTAGTCTCCGTTCCTGTGTGTACTGCACAAACGTTGGTGTGTTGAGCCAATAGCATAGTGTGCGATGGAAACAGAGGAGCGAGCTGATGAAAATTATTTTATATATGTATTTAGCTTATATATAATCGGACAATACAGACTGAATTTCATCGGGTTTCCTTTATTCTTAATAGAATAGCACAGAATACTGTAGCTATATTCTGTCAATACATTCTTTTAGAAACTGGATTAGCCTTGAAGAAGGCACCTACTACATATTGTTAGAAAACACCTCCAATGCATAAGTAAGTTCTGAATAACTGAAATAAATTGAACAAACAATAACCTCTTTCTGTATTATTTTTCATTTATGTTTGGACAGATAATAAAATCTGGATTGAACTTCGCCCAATACTATGTAAGTCATATTACAAGTAAGAAGCCAAGTTTCATTTTTACATTTTGGTTTTGTTCCTCCCCTTATTAGCCATAACTATTTTTTTTTTTACATACTTATATGAGGACTTTGCTGGGCCAATAATATTTTGCGATGACTTCCTTCTTTCCCAAAATTATGCTGGGAAACAAAAAAAAACTATTTCGAAAATGTGGGGGGGGGGGGGATAATTTTTATGTAATTTATCATGCTGTTAAACTGACATGTTGTTACGATTCTACAGGTCAGTGCAAATACAATGTTATGAAATAAATATGGTTTTATGTTTTAAAATAATGCTTTAAAAAATATCATGACTATGCCCTATAACTTTTTAATTTTTTGGCCTATCAATAAAAAAGTCAAGGGCAGCCTCGCAAGGTAAGCCCTCCAGGTACCAGTAAACGGAATCCAATCCTCCATTTAGATGCAGCTGTGAGCTTTGACAACTGGCATCTAAAGGATTAAAGGGGTACTTCGCCCCTAGACATGTTATCCCCTATCCAAAGGATAGGGGATATAACATATCTGATTGGGGGGGGTCCGGCTGCTGCGGCACTGGGGCATTCATTAACACGTTAGCCTGGGGCCTGTACTAGCCATAACACCCCCTCCCATAGACATTAATGGAGTGGGGAGTGGCGTAGTGTCACAAACACGGAAGCACCAGGTAATCTAGCCCGAAGACCGCGGGGGGGGTCCCAGCGGCCGCACCCCTGCGATCAGACATATTTTCCCCTTTCCTTTGGATAGGGGATGATATGTCTACGGGCAGAGTACCCCTTTGATATCCCACAGCAGCGATGACTGCATGTTGGCTACTAGCCACCGCCTTCCTTTACAGAAAACAGCCAGGGTATGGAGCGGGATTGCGCACCATATACCTCTTACAGCTTTATGACATACATTGTACGTTAAAGGAGTTCAATGAGTACTGTCGTTTCAGACAACTGAATAGAATTTAATAGAATATTGGCGAAGATAAAAACCCATGTAAAATAGTTATAAGCATTATATTTCTTGCCTCTAGGTGTCTCCTTCATTACTAAAACATCATCCAATTTATGTCAAAAGTACATTCTGTCTCTGGCCACAGACTTGCTAAAACAGAATGTAGGAAGTGTAGGTGGGACATTCTGTGCTCTGTGTACTCTCCTGGCTCTGTCAGTTAGATCTGAAAGAGTTACTGTCAGGGCCCTGGTTTTTGTAAAAAAGGGCATAGCTTAAACGGATTGTCCAGTGAGGGCGATAAGTCTCTGATCACAGGGATCCAACTGATGGAAACCCCCCACGATCTACAGAATAAGACCCTGGCTCTCAAAAAGAGGGTGTGCTATAGATGGCATGGTCCTCATTTATTTCTATGTAAGTGCCGAAGATACCTGAGTACAGCACTCGGGCATCTCCGGCGATCCTATACAAATGAAAGGAGCACATGTTTTCTTCAGCACATGCTGTAAGAGATGGGAGAGAGATGGTGGGACCCTCCGCAATCAGACACTTATCCCTATCCTGTATATGAGATGCCATACTATGTGTCAACAATTGGGCTAGAACGCTGGCACAGTTTAAGCCAATAGCTGATCTCAACTTAGACTAAGTGTAGTGTAAGAGGAAGATAGATTCATCAAACAGCCTTGTACGCCTGTGATAAGTCTGACACATTCTACGACTGTCTAGTCTGAGATGACACTGTATAATAATGAGACATTTTTAGTAATTCTGGGCCATAATCCTCTAGAGAACGGCTTCTCTGTGTCCCTATGTTCTGGCAAATAGAGAAATTTAATAATTTGGGACCCTAAAATTATATGAGAAGAACACAAAATAAACCAGATATTATCTTTCTTACTGCTCCACTGATAAATTATGGTAAATACATTGCAGAAATCTGAAGCCCTCAGCAAATATAACACTTTATTCACTTTGGGGGAGATTTATCAAAACCTGTGCAGAGAAAAACTTGCCCAGTTGCCCATAGCAACCAATCAGCTTGCTGCTTTCAGTTTTATGAAGGCCTGTGAAAAATGAAAGAAGTGATCTGATTGGTTGCTATGGGCAACTGGGCAAGTTTTCCTCTGCACAGGTTTTGATAAATCTCCCCCTTTTTCATTTGTATTTTATGATGTACTCAACAAGATGGAAGATGAAGACCGGGTAAGATCCTCATTTATTATACACTGTGAATAATTCCTAACAAGGATAGAAAATTACTGTAATGGAGAGACTACAATTAATGTTATATTTTTATTGTAGCCCATCATTACGAAGATTGCTGAAAGACTTTTTAATGACAACGATAAGTTACGTTTTGCAAGACCTTGCTGCACCTGCTTACGTAGAGCAATGAAAACTAAAACAACTAAAAAGAAAAGAAAATCCTGTGGATGCAGAGGAGGGGCTGCAGCTAGAAAATCCAAATGGCTTCAGTGCTCCACTCATTCCCCTATGTCCCAGTCCCAAAAGAAAAAAAGTATGAAATTATTTAATTTATCATCTTATTTATTATCTGAAAATGAAATAAACCTACTGAGTAAAGGACTGTCCTTCTGCCCATCATCCAGACCCAGTGATTTTCAACTTTTTCTTTATCTTAACCAATATATCCGAAAATTAACTTTAACACGTCATTTTAGTATTACAAAAAACAATACCCAGGTGGATTCTATTCCCCCAATTGAAGAAAATATCAATTCTATGGTTAAACATGTCTCTGTTAAAACGAAATCCTTTTTTTATCCTATTCATCATAGGGGAAATTATTTAGATACATTCTATGCTGTGGTTCAAAAAGAATTTATGTCATTATGTGAAAAGAAATCAACTTATACATTTAAAGATAATTTGACAAACTGAGAACGTTTGGCCATAGTATCGTTACAAAATAACAAAAAAATCATCATCCGCCCCGCCGATAAGGGGGGTGGAATAGCTATTCTCGATACAGAGATGTATGTCCGTGAGGCCACCAGGATCCTCTCGGACATAGAATATTATGAAATTTTAAAAAGTGATCCATCGTCGGAATATTTTGATCTATATACAAATTTTATCACTGAAGCCACTGATAAGTGTCTGTTTGATAAGCGGGAGCACACATTCCTAAATATTAAACATTATTCACTTCCGATTTTTTTATTATTTACCCAAATTACACATGGACTCAGCTAACCCACCAGGTCGCCCTATAATTTCTGGTATCCACTCCATCACTGCACATTTATCTCATTATGCTGACCTGTTCCTTCAGTCACTTGTCTTGCAGTTGCCCTCTTATTCAAGAAATTCGACACAGTTAATTTGGGACATCAAACAAATATCCCTTCCCCATAATTTTTCTCTTCTAACCCTGGATGTGTGCTCCCTCTATTCGAACATAGACACTCAATTGGGTCTGGAGAGTGTGGAGTATTATTTGAATGTTGCTCCAGACTTAGGAGGAGAACAGTCCTCTTTTTTGTTAAAATCAATTGAATTTATTTTAGAACACAATTTATTTAATTTTAATAATATTATTTACAGACAGACTAAAGGCTGTGCTATGGGGACTCGTTTCGCTCCAAGTTATGCTAATTTGTTTATGGGGCGATTCGAGTCCCAGTACATAGCACAGCCTACACATTTTTCAAAACATTTAGATTTATAGATGATTTATTTTTTTTGTAGACTGGGACTGAGTTGGAAGCAGAATATTTTGTGAATTATTTAAATCAAAATACATGGGGTTTAGAATTTACACCTCATTTTTCACACACCACAATAGAATTTTTAGATTTAGAAATCATGAAAACGGAAGATAATGAGATTTTTACCCAAATGTTTTTTAAACCGGTAGATGTGAACAGTCTCCTAAAATTTGACAGTGCACACTACCCTAATTGGCTGAAAAATGTGCCTGACGGGCAATGTTCGCATTAGGAAGAATTGCACGAGTGATGTTGATTTTTAAGACAGTCTTTATTATTACAAAAACGTTTTTGTGACAAAGGGTATCCCAAAAAATTAGTAAATGCGGCTTATAACAAAGTAAAAACAAAAAAAAATCTGTTTTTTTGATGCCAAAAATAATTGGGAAATCAAGTGAGGAGAATAAATTTAAACATAATTTTGTTAAGAATTATAACAATAGTGTACCAGAAATCAGAAAAATACTTAAGAGCCATTGGTCGATTATTCAGGCAGATCCTGTATTAAAGCAATTAATACCCCCAGTAGATGTAATAATTATGATGAGCGAGCTGAGAGGGGATGTGTCCCGTGTAATAAAAGCAGGTGTCTCTGCTGTAGTATGATGCGAAACACCAGGGTTGAGACTTTTTCTTCATCTGTTACAAAAAATGAATTTTTTATCAAAGTCCTGTGCTCTGTGGTTCACAATTTGCTATATATCTACTGGCATGTTAGTGTAATTTGCAATACGTGGGCCGCACTGTACAAACAGTGCGGTCCCGTATGTGCAAACACAGGTTCAACATAAGGAATCATTTTTTGTTACATAGTGTCTCAAGACATTTTTCCATTAAACACAAGAGTGACAGTAGTACATTAGAACTCATTATACTCGAACAGATTCCAGAGAACTGTCCCGATCGGTTTCAGCTGTTGATCAATCGGGAGCCTTTTGGATTCACAAACTGTCCACGTTAACCCATCAAGGACTCAATGAGACCATTGAAAATGTACGCTGAGAACTCAACCTTGGTGTTTCATTCACACACAGCGTTTTTTATATATATATTATATTTTTTATATGTTTTATACATATTTTTTCATGTATATATATTTTTTAGATACGTATTTTTATTTATCATGTGTTTTTATTAATTGTCTTTTTCATATATATTTCACATATATATATCTATATATATCTATATATATATATATATATATATATATACATATATATATCATATATATATTTTAAATTCCTTTGATATTTTTATTTACTATATTTTTCTGCTCTATGTTGTAAATATATAGAATAGAGCTTCTGATGCAAGGATTTTTTGTGCGTTATATGGACTGGAGTACATGCCCGTGTTATCAATGATGATAAAATATTAAAATAAATATAACAAAGTATATATGTGATAAATTGACAGTATCTCATGTGGATTATTTACATATATGTGGGTGTATATTTACACACATGTATATGTATCTATATGTGTGTTCATATATATATGGATGTATTTTTATATGTGTTTATATGTTCACACCGATATATAAATTTGATAATCATGTATAACCCATAGGTTCCCTATTCCTTATAGAGGTTGGGAAAACATCGGTTAGCAAATTAGAGAGACGAATTCACACATAGAAAACAAATACAAGTGTGGATTTTGATCACACGGACATGTGCACAAATCCCAAGCTGGATCATTTAAAAGTATATGTGTATTATAGAATCATGTAAATATTTTTTTCTTATGCTTTTTTATGCATGTTTATATTTAATCTGAAAAATACAATATAGGCTGTTAAAGAGTTAGTTGCACGTTGTATAAAAGCTCCCCCTCATTGTGATTACCATGCCTGATGAAGCTGCGCAAGCGCGGTGAAACGCGTTGCATTATCCTGATAAAGCTACCTTCTACTTACCTGACGTGTCCGTCCTTGGTCAGCGCCGTGGAGACCCGCCATCCCTTGGAAGTCCTTCCTCAGTTACGTAGAGCAATGAGATACATCATCAGCAAGGTAAGAACATTCATCTTTAATTTAACAAACTAACACCCAGTAGAGTGAGGAGGTGGTGCCATTAAAGAGGTTATCTAGAGAGCTGAAAAGGTATTACCTCTCCTAGATTTAACCAGTGGCTTACTCCTAGTTTGGTCTCGTCTCATTTTGATACCTTCTGTTATGAAGAAAAAGGGCTGAGATGGCAGGGCAGGTACTATGTTGCAATCAACACATGCAAACGAAACCAGTGGCGATAAATTTATGCAACATTGTGTACATTGGCCACCGCATGGAGGCCTGGTTTCACCTGCATGTGTTGATCACAACATAGTGCCCACAATCTCAGCCGCCCTTCTGTCATATCAGAAGGTATCAGGATAAGACTAGACCATACTGAGAGTGAGCCACTGGGGAACAGGGAAGGCTACCGCCATTTTAGCTCCCCAGATCACTTTTTTAACATCTAGAGACAAATAAGGCGCCTTTAACATCAGAAGGGTACATTTGTCTCAAACGGGGTAGGAGGAGACCCCATTTAACATCACGATCTGGAGGACAAGACTCCTTTAACATCTAGTGGAGTCTGGAAGTGGCGCCCTTAAAGAGGTTTTCTAAAGAGCTGAAAAGGTATAACCTTTCTTTGCTCCCTAGCTCCTTACTTCTGGATCGATCTTGTCTCGTCCTGATACCTTCTGAAAAGAAGGGGGAAGATTGAGGTGATGGGGCAAGTACTACGTTGAAATCGCCACATGTAGGCAAAACCAGTGGCAGCAAATGTATGCGTGATGCTGCTGATGTTTTGCAACATTGTGTGAACATTGGCCACTACATGGAGGCCTGGTTTCTCCTACAGGCGGATATCTCAATGTAGTACCTAACTCACCATCTTAGCCCCCCTCCTTTCATACCAGAAGGTATCAGGATGAGACTAAACCAAACAGAGTGAGCCACTGGGGAACAGGGAAGGCTATCGCAATTTTAGCTACCTAGATAACTTTTTTAACATCTAGAGACAAATAAGGCGCCTTTAACATCCGGAGGGTATATTTGTCTCAAACTGGGTAGGAGGAGACCCCATTTAACATCACGATCTGGAGGACAAGACTCCTTTAACATCTAGTGGAGTCTGGAGGTGGCGCCCATAAAGAGGTTATCTAAAGAGCTGAAAAGGTATAACCTTTCTTTGCTCCCTAGCTGCTTTCTTATGGTCTTATCTTGTCTCATCCTGATACCTTCTGGAAGGAAAGAGGGAAGGCTGAGGTGATGGGGCAAGTACTATGTCGAAATCTCCACATGTAGGCGAAACCAGTGGCAGCAAATGTATGCGTGATGCTGCTGATGTTTTGCAACATTGTGTGTATATTGGCCACCACATGGAGGCCTGGTTTCTCCTACAGGCAGAGATCTCAATGTAGTACCTAACTCACCATCTCAGCCCCCTCCTTTCATACCAGAAGGAATCGGGATCAGACTAGACCAAACTGAAAGTGAACCACTGGGATCAGGGAAGGCTATCACAATTTTAGCTCCCCAGATAGCTTTTTTTTATCATCTAGTGACAAATAGGGTGCCTTTAACATCAGTAGAGTACATTTTTCTCAAAAGGGGTAGGAAGAACCCCATTTAACATCACAATCTGGAGGAAAAGACTCCTTTAACTTCTAGTGGAGTCTAGAGGTGGCGCCCTTAAAGAAGTTATCTAAACAGATAAAAAGGTGTAATCTTTCTTTGCTCCCTAGCTGCTTACTTCTGGGTTGATCTTGTCTTATCCTGATACCTTCTGGAAAGAAAGGGGGAAGGCTGAGGTGATGGGACAAGTACTATTTTGAAATCTCCACATGTAGGCGAAACCAATGGCAGCAAGTGTATGCATGATGCTGCTGTTTTGCAATATTGTGTGTACATTGGCCACCTGATGAAGACCTAGTTTCTCCTACAGGCGTAGATTTCAATGTAGTACCTAACCCACCATCTCATGCTCACTTTCAGTTTGGTCTATTCTCATTCTGATAACTTCTGGTATGGAAGGAGGGGGTCCTTTCATATCAGAAGTTATCAGAATGATACTAGACCAAACTGAAAGTGAGCCACTGGAGAACAGGGAAAGCCATTACCTTTTTAGCTCCCTAGAAAACCTTTTTAACATCTAGAGACAAATGAGGTTCCGTTAACCCATTTGAGACCGAGCCCATTTTGACCTTAAGGACCAGAGCATTTTTTGCAATTCTGACCACTGTCACTTTAAGCATTAATAACTCTGGGATGCTTGTACTTATGAATTTGATTCCGAGATTGTTTTGTTGTGACATATCCTACTTTATGATAGTGGTAAATTTTTGTCAATACTTACATCATGTCTTGGTGAAAAATTCACATGATTCACATATACAATATGTCTTCTTTATGGATTAATCATAAAGTTGAATTTTTTTTTACTTTTTGAAGACATTAGAGGGCTTCAAAGTATAGTAGCAATTTTTCAAGTAAATTTCAAAATCTGATTTTTTCAGGGACCAGTTTTGAAGTGAATTTTAGGGTCTTTATGTTAGAAATAACCCATAATGGACCCCATTTTGAAAACTGCACCCCTTAACGTATTAAAAATGACATTTAGAAAGTTTGTTAACCCTTTAGGTGTTTCACAGGAATAGCAGCAAAGTGGAGACGCAAATTTTAAAATGTAAAATTTTTCAACATGTTCTTGTAGACCCATATTTTTTTTTTACAAGGGGTAAAAGGAGAAAAAGCCCCCAAAATCTGAAACCTCATTTCTCTCAAGTAAAGAAATACCTCAGAGGTGGATGTAAAGTGATCTGCAGGTGCACTAGAGGGCTCAAAAAGGAAGGAGCGACATTGGGCTTTTGGAGAGCAAATTTTGCTCAAACGGTTTATGGGGGGCATGTCTCATTTAGGAAGCCCCCATGGTGCCAGAACAGTCAAAAACACCCCATTTGACATACTATTTGGGAAACTACCCCCCTTAAGGAACGTAACAAGTGGTACAGTGAGCCTTAACACTCCACAGGTGTTTGAGAAATTTTCAATAAAGTTGGACATGAAAATGAAAAATAAATGTTTTCACTGAAATGCTGATGTTACCCCAAATTTCCAATTTTCACAAGGGGTAATAGGTGCTCAAATGGTTTTTGAGGGGCATGTCTCATTTAGGAAGCCCCCATGGTGCCAGAACAATGAAAAACAACCCATATGGCATACTATTTGTGAAACTACACCCCTCAAGGAACGTAACAAGTGGTACAGTGAGCCTTAACACCCCACAGGTGTTTGACAAATTTTCAACAAAGTTGGACATGAAAATCTAAAAAAAAGTCACTAAAATGCTGATGTTACCCCAAATTTTTCATTTTCACAAGGGGCAATAGGTGAAAATGTTCCCCCAAAATTTGAAACCCCATTTCTCTCGAGTAAGGAAATACCTCATATGTGGATATAAAGTAATCTGCAGGTGCACTAGAGGACTCAGAAGGGAAGGAGCAACATTGGGCTTTTGGAAAGCAAATGTTGCTCAAATAATATTTGTGGGGCTTGTCTTATTTAGGAAGCCCCCATGGTGCCAGAACAGCAAAAAACACCCCAAATGGCATACTATTTGTGAAAATAACCCCCTCAAGGAACGTAACAAGGGGTACAGTGAGCCTTAACACCCTACAGGTGTTTGACGACTTTGTGTTGAAGTGGGACGTGTAAATTTTTTACTAAAATGCTGATGTTACCCCAAATTTGTCATTTTACAAGGGGCAATAGGTGAAAATGTCCCCCAAAATTTGTAATACCATTTCTCTCGAGTAAAGAAATATCTCATATGTGGATGTAAAGTGCTCTGTGGGTGCTCTAGAGGGCTCAGAAGGGAAGGAGTGACAATGGAATTTTGGAGAGAGTATTTGGTTTGAATAGAAGTCTGGGGCCATGTGCGTTTACTAAGCCCCCATAGTGCTAGAACAGTGAACTCTCACCTCCCACATGTGACCCATTTCGGAAACTACTAGGGATGTAAGAAAAAATCGATTCTCGCGATAATCGCGATTTTTCATTTGCCGATACAGAATCGATTCAAAATATTTTTGAATCGATTCTTTTAGGGATGTGGAATTTTTAATAAAACGCACTTTTCTTACCTGCCAACGAGCCCGCGGAGCTCCGGTACAGGTGTTCGGTCCCCGGGCTGTATTCTTCTTACTTCCTGTTAGTCCGGCACGTCACATGGAGCTTCAGCCTATCACCAGCCGCAGCGATGTCCCGCCTCCGCTGGTGATAGGCTGAAGCTCCATGTGACGTGCCGGACTAACAGGAAGTAAGAAGAATACAGCCCGGGGACCGAACACCTGTATCGGACTGTACCGGAGCTCCGGGGGCTCGTTGGCAGGTAAGATAAAGTGCGTTTTATTTTATTTTGCAGCCCGGACGGGATAACATGAGAAAAGTGAGCACCGGAGTACTAGATCGCCGCTGTCAAAGCTGACAGCGGCGTCTATTGGGATCTATGAATGCTCCCAGGTGGGCGATATATCGCGATGTATCGTCACCTAGACGGTATCGCGATATATCGCGATATATCGAATCGCCACACTGGTATCGCGATTCGAATCGAATCGCCAAATTCTTGGCGATTCACACCCCTAGAAACTACACCCCTCATGGAACGGAACAAGGGGTATAGTGAGCATTAACACCCCACTTGCGTTCGACAGATCTTTGTAACAGTGGGCTGTGCAAATGAAAAATGTAATTTTAAATTTTCACGGACCACTGTTTCAAAAATCTGTCAGACACCTGTGGGGTGTTAAGGCTCACTATACCCCTTGTTACGTTCCGTGAGGGGTGTAGTTTGCGAAAACTCACAAAAACCTCCAACATCCTCCCGGTTGTTTGATTGTAGCTTCAACAGAATCCATTCTCTCACCCTTGTCCATTACCCTTGAAAAAATTCTTACACCATTGATCAAATAAACACCATCTTTCCTACTAGATAACTCAGCTTTCCTACAATTGATTCAAGACACTGCCAGTATTCCTCCAGATTCCATCCTAGTCACCTTTAATGTTAACAGCCTATATACCTCCATCAAACACGAGAAAGGACTCATTCCATTAAACAGCTACTCATTGATTCAGATTTTGCACCAGGCACCATTGATTTCTGTACTGACATCTCAGAATTGGTATTACACAACAATTACTTTTTATTTCAGGATGATTTCTTTCTAAAAGTACAAGGGACAGCAATGGGGTCAAACATGGCACCTCCCTATGCCAATGCCTATATGGCTTGGTTCGAGGCACATTACATTTATCCTGATTCACTATTCCAGACCTATTCCTTGGTCTGGAAGAGATATATATCGATGATATCTTTTGCATCTGGAAAGGACCATTGCCCACCCTACAATCATTTCACCAACACATCAATTCCATCTGGCCTGAGTTACAATTTACGATTCATCACCATACAGATCACATAGATTTTCTATACACTACAGTCTTAGTCAATTCTTTTGGACGACTCGCCACTGATCTATACATCAAACCCACGGACCATAATAACTTGCTCCTATATACCAGTTATCATCCTAAAGCCAAAATAGAATCTCTCCCAATATCACAATTCCACGGAGTGAAGCGCATAGTCAGTGATCCCCAGGCACAAGAACAATGCATTGAAGAAATGTCATTAAAATGTAGAACAAGAGGTTACCCTGAGCGAGTCATCACCAAGGCCAAACAACACAGAACCCCCAGACCTCAGAATGACACAGCCCATATACCCTTTGTCCACACATACCATCCATTCTCATATAAAGTGCATGGCATAATAAGAAAACACTGGCCCTTATTACACCAGGCTTTACCAAGTGTAGATGAATTCAAAAGACCATTTATGCCATGCTTCAGGAGGCCCAGAAATCTGAAAGACCGATTGGTACCAGCAGACATAGGGAGTATGAACACATTATCCTGACAAACCCTGCTAAGACCTCGTAAGAATGGCACTTTCCCATGTTTACACTGTATACAATGTAACAGTATAATAATAGGTAATCGCACACTTCACCCCAGATCCGGAGAGTCAATTCCGCTGAAAGTTTTTTTTTTTTTTTTTTTTTACCTGTGATTCTAATTTTGTCATTTATCTCCTGAAGTGTCCATGCGGTTTAACATATGTAGGTGAAACAACTCAAAAAATTTGCGACTGTATCTCACAACACAAATCAACCATCAGAAGAAAAAACTTACTGCTACCAGTTCCCCACCACTTTGACTCACACAATCACACCCCATCTCAGCTTAGATTCCAGGTCTTGGAACAGATCCACAGAAATAGGAAAGGTGGTAACAGAGTCAGGTTACTAAAATTAAGAGAAGCGTATTGGATACACAGACTGCAAACACTTGAACCCGCATAGACTGGAATAGGGAATATGACATTACCAATATGTAGAATGCTCATATGTCACATCTGTAACATGTTGATGATATGCCTTCTCTTTCCCCAGGTACGTTGAGGAAACTATCTCCGGACCAATGCTGTGGGGGCCATCCCATTCTGTGTCCTTTATCACTAATATTTTCTCTCTCTACCAGTCATTCTGTTGCCCATTCCTCTATTTCTTTTACCCCCAATCTTTCCCTACATATTTATTTTTCTTTTTTTTCTACATATCCTTTGGTCCCATCCCTTCACCTTAGCTATCCCTTTACTTACCTATAATGTTTCTCCATTCATTTCTCTATCTATCTTTCTATTCATTTATTCCTCATTCTTTTTTACACATTCCCCTTTCTTCTCTACTTATTCCTCCACCTATTTCTTTTGATTAATTTATTTCCCATTTTTTCCTATATATTCCCCTTTCATCTCTACTCTTTTCCCCATTCCCCCCCAAAAATTGCCCTATCTACCTATAACACACAATCATTCCTCTATCTATCTCTCTATTTCATTAATTTCCCTTGTCTCCTTATATATTCCCCTTTCTTTCTTTTTTTCCCACACTTCCTTGAAACCTATACATTTAACTATAGCACATTATCTATCTATAACCTTACTACTCTATTACCCTCTTCCGATTATCACTCTATTACACATTTCCATGATTTCTTTTTCTTCCTCTTTATGTTTCTATACACATTCATTCATCTTTCATCAGCCACACTCGTTTCACCTTATTTATTCACATTGATTCGCAATTGACCATAGTTTCCTGTATTATGGAACGCAATGTGCGTTCCGCGGACGTCACTTCCGGTTGAACCGCACCTATCCCGATAGGTTGAACGCATTTTGCGTTTCACGGCTCGCATCACATGATCCACTGTACTTCCGGTTTTACCACCGACCGCGGCCTCCGGACTACACAGCCTCCAGGTATCCTTTAACTTACTATTTCCCCCCCCCCCCCCCCCCCCCCCAGCCCCATTACCTTTTACCTGTCTACTCATATATTACGCCTATTATTCCACTCTGTTCTGTCGGCTGACTGTTTACAAACTGGAAGTGACATCACTTCCTTACCATATATAATACCACCCTCACCTGAGTATCCCTCATGCCTCCAGCGACCATAGGTCGCATTTCTACACACGGCTACTTATTCCTACCTCCACAGCAATCCGGGTAAGTTCCTACATAAATCTTAGGGGTCATATGCGCTCTTCATGATGTGATATTGTCCAGACATTGTTACACCCTTCTATAGACTATACCTTATATGCTGCATATTTTTGTCATACGTTAATGTATACTGCAACTGGTTGTATGCTGAGGATTTATTATATGGTGATGCACCTACCTTTATCTTGATACATGTGTTGGATTTTGTCCGCTTTTGAAGCATGTCTTATCTGCACTTTTTATACTCCTCAATATTTCTCGCTTTATGGCTAGAGATTATTTCCTTCTTGCAACTGTTGATCATACCAGTCACCTTAGAGTGAGTCTGACACTAGCCTGTTATCATTTTATGTTATCATTTTATATTATATTTTTTCCTTAACCATTATGTTACTAGACATATTATTTCTTGTTCCCCTTATTGATTTCTCTGTCTGTATAATTCATAGATCTGATGAAGGTCCTGGTAGGACCAAAACATCATACTGTTTTGCTTTTGGATTGCTAATAAAATTTAATCTACTTCACTGTGAACAAGTGGTGTGCGAAGTTCTATTATTAAGACTTATTTAAGGATTGGGATTCCTAACTCCAGCACCCATGACACTCTTGAGAGTGATGCATCTCTACTAGAGATGAGCGAAAGAGACTCCTAGGACTTTATCCACCTTTTCCAGCCCACCGGAGCACCTGAAAGCTGAACTAATTTATGCAGGATAAGTCATCAACTGCCGAGCCGAGAAGTTCATGATGAATCGAATTTACTGTAATTTCGCTCATCTCTAATCTACATAAGCTGTAACCAGCAGCCACCCCTGTGCAAATGACCAGTTTAAGGCCTCAAATGTACATAGTGCGCTCTCACTCCTGAGCCATGTTGTGCTCCCGCAGAGCATTTTACATCAACATATGGGGTATTTCCGTACTCAGGAGAAATTGTGTTACAAATTTTGGGGGTCTTTTTTTCCTATTACCTCTTATGAAAATGAAAAGTATGGGACAACACCAGCATGTTAGTGTAAAAAATAAAAAAAACATGTCACACAAATATGCTGGTGTAGACCCCAACTTAACCTTTTCATAAGGGGTAAAAAGGGAAAAAGCCACCAAAAATTTGTAGCTCAATTTCTCCTTTTCTTACTGAGATACCCCATGTGTTTCCCTAAACTGTTGTCTTGAAATACGACAGGGCTCTGAAGTGAGAGAGCGCCATGCGCATTTGAGGCCTAAATTAGGGACTTTCATAGGAGTGTACCCGGTTGCAAGCGTTACACTTGCCTCTTCCACCAAAAATACTGTACGTCAGTTTTCCCCAAACAGGGTGCCTCCAGCTGTTGCAAAACTCCCAAAATGCCTGGACAGTCAATGGCTGTCCGGTAATACTGGGCGTTGTTATTTTACAACAGCTGGAGGCTCTGTTTTGGAAAAACTGACGTACAAGACTTTTTAAATTTTTATTGGGGGGGGAAGCAACAATGTAAGGGTGTTTTGTATATGTAGTGTTTTACTCTTTATTTAGGGTTAGTGTAGTGTTTTTAGGGTACATTCACATGGGCGGGGGGTTACAGTGAGTTTCCCGCTACAGCGGAAAATTTGCCACATCGCCTGTACATTCACATGGGGGGGGCAAAACTACAACTCCCAGCATGCACTGACAGACAGTGCATGCTGGGAGTTGTAGTTATGCAACAGCTAGAGGCACACTGGTTGGGATTGGGAAACACAGAGTTAGGTAACAGACTACCGCACTGTTTCCGCACCATTGTCTGTTTCCTAACTCAGTGTTTCTCAAACACATGTGCCTCCTGCTGTTGCAAAACTGAGTTAGGAAACAGACAACGATTCCCAACCAGTGTGCCTCCAGTTGTTGCAAAACTACAACTCCTAGCATGCCCAGACAGCTGAAGGGCATGTTGGGAGTTGTAGTTTTCAACAACTGGAGGAGAACAGTTTGGAGACCACTGTGTAGTTGTCTCCAAATTGTAGCCCTCCAGATGTTTCAAAACTTAAACTCCAAGCATGCTGGGAGTTGTAGTTCGGCAACATCTGAAGGGCCAGATGTTGCCGAACTACAACTCCCAGCATGCTGGGACAGTCTCTGCATGCTTTGAATTGACATCTGGAGGGCTACAGTTTTTTACACCACTGTAGTGGTCTCCAAACGGTGCCCTTCCGGATTTTGCAAAACTACAACTCCCAGCATGCTGAGACTGTCCAGACATGCTGGGAGTTGTAGTTCTGCAACATCTGAAGGGCCAGATGTTACAGAATTACAACTCCCAGCATGCCTGGACAGTCAGAGGCTGTCTGGAAATGCTGGGAGTTGTTGTTTTGCAACAGCTGGAGGCTCCGTTTTGGAAACACTGCCAATACGATACGTTTTTCATTTTTATTTGGGGGGGGGGACCATGTAAGGGGTGTATATGTAGTGTTTTACCCTTTATCATGTGTTAGTGTAGTGTAGTGTTTTTAGGGTACATTCGTACTGATGGGGGTTTACGGGGAGTTTCCCGCTAGGAGTTTGCGATGCGGCAGAGAATCTGCCGCAGCTCAAACTTGAAGCAGGAAACTCACTGTAAACCCACCGTGTGAATGTACCCTGTACATTCACATGGGGGTGGGGGGGGCAAACCTCCAGTTGTTGCAAAACTACAACTCCCAGCATGCACTGACAGACCGTGCATGCTGGGAGTTATACTTTTGTAACAGCTGGAGACACACTGGTTGGAAAACCTTCAGTTAGGTTCTGTTACCTAATTCTGTATTTTCCAACCAGTGTGCCTCCAGCTGTTGCAAAACTACAACTCCCAGAATGTACTGATCGCCAAAGGGCATACTGGGAGATGTGGTTATGCAACAGCTGGAGGTACGCGACTACAACTCCCAGCATGCCGAGACAGCTGTCTGGAAATGCTGGGAGTTGTTGTTTTGCAACAGCTGGAGGCTCCGTTTTGGAAACACTGCCAATACGATACGTTTTTCATTTTTATTTGGGGGGGGGGACCATGTAAGGGGTATATATGTAGTGTTTTACCCTTTATCATGTGTTAGTGTAGTGTAGTGTTTTTAGGGTACATTCGTACTGATGGGGGTTTACGGGGAGTTTCCCGCTAGGAGTTTGCGATGCGGCACCTCCAGCTGTTGCAAAACTACAACTCCCAGAATGTACTGATCGCCAAAGGGCATACTGGGAGATGTGGTTATGCAACAGCTGGAGGTACGCGACTACAACTCCCAGCATGCCGAGACAGCTGTTTGGGTATGCTGGGAGTTGTAGTTTTGCAAGATCTGAAGGGCCACAGTTTAGAGACCACTGCACAGTGATCTCCCAACTGTAGCCCTCCAGATGTTGCAAAATTACAAATCCCAGCATATGCCCAGACAGCAAACTGCTGTGTGGGCATGCTGGGAGTTGTAGTTTTGTAGCATCTGGAGGGCTACAGTTTAGAGACCACTGTATAGTGGTCTCAAACTGCAGCCCTCCAGATGTTGCTAGGCAACTCACCGGCTTCCGTAGTCTGCACCAGGGAGCCAGCCGCATGTCATCGCCTCCAGCTGCTGCCGCCAATGGTAACTGACCTCCTGCGCCGGTCACTGATGGTTCCCCTGCTTTGCCCGGACTACAGTGGGTGGGCAGAATAGGGGAACCTCCACCAGGCCGGCTTCTATGGCTGCAAAAAGGGGTAAATCGGGGTTATTTCACCCGAGAAGTAACTCCTACTGAGGTGGCATACTGCGCGGAACATTTAGAGACCTACTGTACCAGCATGCAGTCCGCGTGTCCTGAGCGCGCCATCTTAGCCTCCCTGATGCTCCGGCACACTGATCCCTCTGAACACGGACGGGCATGGGACAAACAGAAAAATAAGGCTGTGAATATAACCTTCCCTACCTGTTCGGAGCCTTCTGGGGGATTGATTGAACTGCTCAACGGGACTTGCAGTGCAGCTCCTCGGTGCTGTTCCCTGCCAGCCTCGCTGTACTGCACGGAGAGACACTTGTAATCCCTGGCCAGCAGCTTAAAGGGAACCAATCATCAGATTTTACCCTATATAATGCTTGGCAAAGTGTTATATAGGGTAAAATCTTTATTTTCACCATTCCCGGGGGATGCTGCTGCCCCCAGGGATGGTGAAGATATGAAGTTATAAACTAGTCACCGCCGCCGCCGTAAGTAGTCACCTGGGCGGGGAGCTCCTCTCACCTACTCCCGTTCTTCGGCCGGCAGCGACGCCCCCTCCGCTTGATTGATGGGCCACGTCATCGTTCCGCTCACTGAACAGACGGAGCAGAGTGATGACACGGCCCGTCAATCAAGCAGAGGGGGCGACGCTGCCGGCCGAAGAACGGGAGTAGGTGAGAAGAGCTCCCCGCCCAGGTGACTACTTGCGGCGGCGGTGACTAGTTTATAACTTCATATCTTCACCATCCCTGGAGGCAGGAGCGTCCCCCGGGAATGGTGAAAATAAAGATTTTACCCTATATAACGCTTTGCCAAGCGTTATATAGGGTAAAATCTGATGATTGGTTCCCTTCTTACTCTCCTCAGGGCTCTAAATCTAGTGCTTTACTGCAGGGGCGATAGGAGCTGCTCCATTTGAACTGCGACCACCTCTCTCTGCCAGAGAAAGTACACAGTACAGGAGCTAGATTATTCTCCTGGAGCTTTCACACTTCTATCAGCCACTTACACCAACTGTCTGTTTAGAATCTGTAGTACTGTATTGCCATACACCAAGGCACTCTGCAGCTGAGTGAAGACCTGAAATTTCTACATTCAGACTTCTGCTGCCACCCAGTGGTCATTTAACAGCACTGCATCCTATCTACCTCGCTTTAAAGATGCTCCTTACTAGAGGTGCACCGAAATGGAAATTTCAGAACCGAAACGAAACCGAAATAAAAAAAAATGTCTGGCCGAAACCGAAAATGACTTCTCCCCGTCTTCTGGTAAAATGCAGCGCTCCGCTCATTAGATTCCCCCACATTAGATTGCCAGCTCCCCCACATTAGATCGGGAGTTCCCCCACATTAATAGGCAGCTCCTCCACAATAGTAGGCAGCTCCCCCACATTAGGTCAGCATTTCCCCCACAATATTAGGCAGCTCCCCCCAACAATATTAGGCAGCTCCCCCCCACATTAGGTCAGCAGTTCCCCCACAATAGTAGGCAGTTCCCCCAACAATATTAGGCAGCTCCCCCCACAATATTAGGCAGCTCCCCCCCACAATATTAGGCAGCTCCCCCCACAATATTAGGCAGCTCCCCCACAATATTAGGCAGCTCCCCCCCAACAATATTAGGCAGCTCCCCCCAACAATATTAGGCAGCTCCCCCAACAATATTAGGCAGCTCCCCCCACAATATTAGGCAGCTCCGACCCACAATATTAGGTAGCTCCCCCCACAATATTAGGCAGCTCCCCCCGCAATATTAGACAGCTCCCCCACATTTGTAGGCAGCTCCCCCCCACAATATTAGGCAGCTCCCCCAACAATATTAGGCAGCTCCCCCCACAATATTAGGCAGCTCCCCCCCCAACAATATTAGGCAGCTCCCCCCCAACAATATTAGGCAGCTCCCCCCCAACAATATTAGGCAGCTCCCCCCACAATATTAGGCAGCTCCCCCCACAATATTAGGCAGCTCCCCCCCATTTGTAGGCAGCTCCCCCCCACAATATTAGGCAGCTCCCCCCCAACAATATTAGGCAGCTCCCCCCCAACAATATTAGGCAGCTCCCCCCCCATTTGTAGGCAGCTGCCCCCCCAACAATATTAGGCAGCTCCCCCCCCCCCCATTTGTAGGCAGCTGCCCCCAAACAATATTAGGCAGCTCCCCCACAATAGTAGGCAGCTTCCCCCCACCCCACAGACATACAGCTTCCAGCCATATACAGTGTATGGCTGGAGGCTGTATGTCTGTACTGCTGCCCCCACAGTGTTCCGGTCACCGCTCCTCCGGCCCGGGGTCACATCTACTGCTATGGCCTATGGACCATATCAGTAGGTGACGGGACCGGGGGAGCGGTGACCGGAACACTGAAGAAGATGACGCGGTCACTTACCAGGCCGGCGTGCGTTCTCCTGCGATGATCCTGCGGTCCTCCTGCGTCTCTATGGTTGTACGCACGGGACGTCAGTGACGTCCCGTGCGTACGACCATAGAGGCGGAGAAGCGAAGGACCGAAGGAGGATCACGGGAGGACGCCGGGGAATGGTGAGTGACCGGCGGACATCCTTATGTCCCGAAAAGATTTTTCGGGACACAGGGATGTCCGGGATAGGAATACTTCTTTTTATGTGCCAAGGCCGGCTCCCGTGTGTGGCTGCAGGCGGGGGCCGGCCATAGCATATAAAAACTAATACTGTATAGTAAAAAACAGGGGGCCTCCAGCTGTTGTGAAACTACAACTCCCAGCATGCCCGGACAGACTTTGCCGGTCCGGGCATGCTGGGAGTTGTAGTTTCACAACAACTGGAGGCCCCCTGGTTTTTAGTATACAGTAATAGGTTTTATATGCTCTGGCCAGCCCCCGCCTGCAGCCATACACGGGAGTCGGCCCGGGCACATAAAAAGAAGTATTCCTATCCCAGAGAGCGCGACCTCCCCCCCTCCCCCCGCAGATGTTGCCGCCGGCCCCCCCCCTGCACCGCCGTGCTGTGGGCGGGCAGGGGAGGTGGCTCATTATCGGCAATTTTTTAGTTGTTTTTCGGCATTTCCCCGAAACAGCTATTTTCGGCCGATATGTATCGGCCGCCGATATATCGGTGCATCCCTACTCCTTACTATTGTTCCTGCAAAGGCACTTAGTGCTTTATCCCCTCACTACCCACCTCTCTACCCACCGCAATTCAAGAAATTTCTCTGAAATTTCCTTTGAAGGCTCTCAGCTTTCCATTTACCAGGACTTAGCTCGCATCACTTTATCTAAACGCAAGCTTCTTAGGCCGTTCACGGAACTACCCGGCACTAAATCTATAACTAGTGGCTGTTTCCGTTTGGGTTATCCTTTTCTGCAGGCGGCAGGAGATTAAACAAGGATGGACCTTACTGACGCCCTGTCTAGTCTAGAGTGGGGAGAAGTGGATGTTCCGGAATGGGCAGCTGTAATGGATCTGACAGAGCTCCCTACATCCCTTCACCTACGCCGTGGGAAACTGCTGGCTCATCCAAATCCAACAAAGCTAAAAACGCTCAAGAAAGCTGACGCCTAGAAGAATTGATATGGTGGACTCTTGAATACCTGCCTCAGATTAAGTCGGATTGCCTATTGACTCTCCTACCTGCTAAGTAAAATGCTAACCTTCTTCTGCCTCCTCACAAGACATCCCCTCAAAAGTGTGTTGTCTGCCTATTGCCATTTGTTTTCTGTTCTCCCATTTCCTCCATTTAGGTGGACTGACTAACACAGGCCGGACATCTCGATAAATGGGGAGTTATGTTCACACTCTACACACGCTAAAGTGAAGAAGGCCTATCTCGCTTCCTACAACACTTCCTCAGCTGTGGATCTCAGCTAACTACTTTGTTTTGCTACATAATATTCGCTTACGTAAGGACATGTGTGTCACGATGCCGGCTGGCAGGTAGTGGATCCTCTGTGCCAGAGAGGGATGGCGAGGACCGCGCTAGTGGACCGGTTCTAAGCCACTACAGGTTTTCACCAGAGCCCGCCGCAAAGCGGGATGGTCTTGCTGCGGCGGTAGTGACCAGGTCGTATCCACTAGCAACGGCTCACCTCTCTGGCTGCTGAAGATGCTGAAGATAGGCGTGGTACAATGGAGTAGGCAGAAGCAAGGTCGGACGTAGCAGAAGGTCGGGGGCAGGCGGCAAGGATCGTAGTCAGGGGCAACGGCAGGAGGTCAGGAACAAGGACTAGGAACAGACAAGGAATGCTTTCACAAGGCACAAGTGCAACAAGATCCGGCAAGGGAGTGCAGGGGAAGTGAGGTAATATAGGGAAGTGCACAGGTGATACCAATTAAGCTAATTGGGAAGATTGGGCCAGGCACCATCATTGGTGCACTGGCCCTTTAAATCGCAGAGACCCGGCGCGCGCGCGCCCTAGGGAGCGGGGCCGCGCGCGCCGGGACAGGACCGAGGGAGAGCGAGTCAGGTACGGGGACCGGGGTGCGCATCGCGAGCGGGCGCTACCCGCATCGCGAATCGCACCCCGGCTGAAGGCGGGACCGCAGCGCACCCGGTCAGTGGATCGGACCGGGGCGCTGCAACAACGAAGATGAGGCGAGCGCTCCGGGGAGGAACGGGGACCCGGAGCGCTCGGCGTAACAGTACCCCCCCCCTTGGGTCTCCCCCTCTTCTTGGGGCCAAAGAACCTGAGAAAAAAAAACTCAATTTTTCCAAGAAGAGGTCCGATGCAAATTAGGAGGGGTTCTGTGTGGAAACGTACAAGACAGTCCAATCTTTTATTGTAAAAACAATAGATGTAGAGGGGTCTGGCGAGACTGGTCACAGGAACGTAGAACCTGTTGATGAGAGAGGCCAGAAAAAATTTTCCTGCAGATCCGGAATCCAAGAAGAGCATAGTAGAGAAGGAGAAAGTAGAGGCAGATATCCGCACAGGCACAGTAAGGCGTGGAGAAGCAGAGTAGACATCAAGAACTGTGTCACCTTCGTGCGGAGTCAGCGTGCGTCTTTCCAGGCGGGGAGGACGGACAGGACAATCCCTCAGGAAGTGTTCGGTACCGGCACGGTACAGGCAAAGATTCTCCATGCGACGTCGTGTCCTCTCTCGAGGTGTCAAGCAAGACCGGTCAACAAGCATAGCCTCCGCGGCGGGAAGCACAGGAACAGATTGCAGAGGACCAGAGGAGAGAGGAGCCGGAGAGAAAAAACGCCTCGTGCGAACAAAGTCCATATCCAGGCGGAGCTCCAGACGCCATCCGGAAGAACGCATGTCAATGCGAGTGGCTAGATGAATGAGTTCATGTAGGTCAGCAGGAGTCTCTCGTGCGGCCAGAACATCTTTAATGTTGCTGGATAGGCCTTTTTTAAAGGTCGCGCAGAGAGTCTCACTATTCCAGGACAACTCGTAAGCAAGAGCACGGAACTGAATGGCATACTCGCCAACGGAAGAAACACCCTGGGCCAGGTTCAGCAGGGCAATCTCGGCTGAAGAAGCTCGGGCAGGTTCCTCAAAGACACTTCGAATTTCCGAGAAGAAGGAGTGTACAGAGGCAGTGACGGGGTCATTGCGGTCCCAGAGCGGTGCGGCCCATGACAGGGCTTTTCCAGACAGAAGGCAGAACACGAAAGCCACCTTAGACCTTTCAGTAGGAAACTGGTCCGACATCATCTCCAAGTGCTGGGAACATTGCGAAAGAAAGCCACGGCAATACTTAGAGTCCCCATTAAATTTGTCCGGCAAGGACAGGCGGAGGCTAGGAGTGGCCACTCGCTGCGGAAGGGGTGCAGGAGCTGGCGGAGGAGATGATTGCTGAAGAAGTTGCGAATGTTGGCGTACTTCCGACAGCTGGTGGGTTAGAAGGGCGACCTGTCGGGCGATATCAGAGGCAACTGGCAGGGGATGTTGGTGCAAAATGGTGGACACTTCCGACAGCTGGTGGGTTAGATGGGCGATCTGTCGGGCGATATCAGAGACAACTGGCAGGGGAACCTCAGCGGGATCCATGGCCGGATCTACTGTCACGATGCCGGCTGGCAGGTAGTGGATCCTCTGTGCCAGAGAGGGATGGCGAGGACCGCGCTAGTGGACCGGTTCTAAGCCACTACAGGTTTTCACCAGAGCCCGCCGCAAAGCGGGATGGTCTTGCTGCGGCGGTAGTGACCAGGTCGTATCCACTAGCAACGGCTCACCTCTCTGGCTGCTGAAGATGCTGAAGATAGGCGTGGTACAATGGAGTAGGCAGAAGCAAGGTCGGACGTAGCAGAAGGTCGGGGGCAGGCGGCAAGGATCGTAGTCAGGGGCAACGGCAGGAGGTCAGGAACAAGGACTAGGAACAGACAAGGAATGCTTTCACAAGGCACAAGTGCAACAAGATCCGGCAAGGGAGTGCAGGGGAAGTGAGGTAATATAGGGAAGTGCACAGGTGATACCAATTAAGCTAATTGGGAAGATTGGGCCAGGCACCATCATTGGTGCACTGGCCCTTTAAATCGCAGAGACCCGGCGCGCGCGCGCCCTAGGGAGCGGGGCCGCGCGCGCCGGGACAGGACCGAGGGAGAGCGAGTCAGGTACGGGGACCGGGGTGCGCATCGCGAGCGGGCGCTACCCGCATCGCGAATCGCACCCCGGCTGAAGGCGGGACCGCAGCGCACCCGGTCAGTGGATCGGACCGGGGCGCTGCAACAACGAAGATGAGGCGAGCGCTCCGGGGAGGAACGGGGACCCGGAGCGCTCGGCGTAACAATGTGTAGCATTATTTATCCTTTTGAGGTTTTGGATATGTTTAGTTGCTTCTTTATTTGTCTTATTTGTACAATGCTGACCCTCGTGTGGGGAGGAACTATGGAGGTAATATGGGAGGCAAGTCTCGCTCAATTTCTTCGGATATTCAGCGACGCTCCAACGTCCTTCATTTGTTTAGCCTCCGGCACTGTTTTTTGCATTGCAGGAGATGTTAGCGTTCACCTTATTGTACTGCTTCCAAAGTTAAAAGTTTTATACCCACCCTGCCTACAGCCCCGGTCATGAACTGAGGGGTTACTTTACACCCACTACCTAATGTATTTAATCTCCCTTCAGAGGTTCCACTAGACCACTCCTTCCACTAGTATTCCCTCATCCCTTCCTCAGATGCCCCAAGCCTCCTACAGACTGACGGACTCTTCCTTCCTTCCTACTACCCTCCTTTTATCTAGGAGTTCTCCACTCCTAGCCGACTGCTGGGCCCTCAGCTTCCCTCCCGCCCTCCCTGCCTTCTCCCCCTCTCCCCCACCTCTCTCGACCACTACGCAGTTCTTAATTGATCAATCGCACGCTACACCACTTGAGTATTACTCTCCTTCTCTCTATATGTTTAGTAACAGTTGTTATGCATTTTATCTTTTCTGGCCGCGTAATAGGCCTTTTTTTACCAGGCAACAATTTTCTGTGCAGATTGAATTACTTTTCATACGATTGTGTAATAAATTATGGCTAATGATGTAACCATTTCATCTTATAATGTTAGGGGTTTCAGCAAGCCGAGAAAGAGGGGACAGCTACTCTCCCTCATGCGGAAAGACGGAGTGGACATCGCCTTACTACAGGAAACCCATTTCAAGGGTTCCCGGATTCCCCGCCTACAAACCCACTGCTATTCCCAATGGTTCCACAGCACCCATCTCACCTGACTACACTGCGCTGCCGCCGGCTTCTATATACACTGTAATAATTCATAATCCCCGTCGCCGGGAGAGGGGAGCTCTGATTGGTCAATAGCTAATCACCAATCAGACATAGTTACATAGTTAGTATGGTTGAAAAAAGACATACGTCCATCAAGTCCAACCAGGGAATTGAAGGGAAGGGTGTAAGGGGATAAGGGAAAGGGATGTAACTTCCTGTGTTCCAGTGGCAGGGATTATGAATTATGACAGTGTATATAGGAGCGCAGTGTAGACGCATGTACTGCCGGCTTTTTAACTTAAATGCGGATCGCATCAGATCATTCTCTGGAGGTCTGTTGCGATCCGCATTTATTAACTATACAAGCCGGCCTTACATGCATCTACACTGCGCTCCCCGACGGCTCCTATATACACTGTCATAATTCATAATCCCCGCCACCGGAACACGAGACCTCTGATTGATGGATAGCTATTGACCAATCAGAGCTCCCCTCTCCCGGCGGAGGGGATTATGAAGAAGCCGACGGCTGTAGTCGCATGAATCGCCGGCTTGTTAACTTAAATGCGGATTGCAGCGGATATCTGTAGAATGACCCAGTGCGATCTGCACCTCAGCCCCTGGACTATAACTCCCATCATGGACAGAGTCTGTCCATGATGGGAGTAGTAGTCCTAAAAGTCCCGCAGCCGGGGGATGTGCAAGTGCCATCCCGCAGCAGCGCTGCGGTACTTAAACTACTCCCATCATGGGACAGGCTCTGTCCCATGATAGGAGTAGCAGTCCAAGGGCAGAGGGACAGATCTCTGTTCACATTATGCGTCTTGCATAATGGGAACAGAGCCTTTCTGGCAGTGTGTTCCCATACAGGGAGGCTCCAGCTGTTGCATAACTACAGCCCCCATATGGGAGTTGTAGTTTAGCAACAATTGGAGGCTCCATGTTTAGGAACACGCTGCATTATGTGCGCTCTTACCAGGGGAGAGCAAAAAAAATGTACTAACCCATATTTCTTGTTTTTCTTTTCTTCTCATTTCAGATACGTGAATGCGGAGGACTACATCAGATTCGGGAGACTGTGAGGGTGACCAGCGTTTTTTTTTTTTTTATTTCAATAAAATGGTTAACGAGGGCTGTGAGGGAGTATTTTTTTTTAAATACCTTTTTTTTTCCAATGTGTCTTTTTTATAATTTAGTTTTCAGGGTTACTAGTGGAAGTCGTCTTATAGACGGAATCCATTACTAAGCCGGTACTAACATGCCTAGAGCATCAAAAATGGCGCTCCTGGGCCTTGGCCGTAACAAGCTTGCGTTATTTAGGCTGGGGAGGGCCAGTAACAATGGTCTTCACCCACCCTGGTAACGTCAGGGTTTTGCTGCTTGGTTGGTATCTGGCTGATACTAAAAATAGGGGGAACCCTATGCATTTTTATTTTTTTTCTAAATGAATAAATAAAAAAAAGTGTGTGGTTCCCTCATTTTTTTCAGTATCAGCCAGATGCCAACCAAGCAGCAACAGCCTGACGTTACCAGGGTGGGCGAGGACCATTGTTACTTGCCTAAATAACGCTAGCCTGTTACCGCCTAGGCCCAGGAGTGCCATTTTTGACACTCCGGGCCTGTTGGTACCAGCTCTTCCTGGAACCCCTGTGGCGGTGGGTACCGGGGTAATAATTGGGGGTTTGCGCTAGCTGTTTTGGGGGCTAACGCTAAGCCCTGGCCTAGTAATAGATTCTGTCTACAAGACGCCTTTCACTACTAAGCCTAAAAATTTAATTATAAAAAAACACAACACATTGAAAAAAAAATTTTTAGTTACCAAAACACTCCCCCAACAGCCCTCGTTAACCTTTTTATTTAAAAAAAACTCTGTTCATTGTCGCAATCCACAAAATCTGACATAGTCCTCCGCATTCACGTATCTAAATTTCAAGAGAAAAAAAAGTTAGTGCATTTTTTCTGGAATCCTTGCCTTAAAGCAATAGAACAAAATACAAGTACGGTAGAGCGAGGGGGGCATTTCTATATTTGCACAAGATTTATCAAAGGACGTGCACAACCTTAGTAAATTCTGAGCAAGAGTGTAAATAAGACAAGCATTGTAAAGGGGTAGATCTGTGTCTACAATAGACACCTAATGATAAATCTCCCCCCCCCCCTATCTTTATTCTTATGGTCAATTTTTATAAGGGTTCTGTATGTGACATACACATCAATATCTGGCTACTTGACATAATTTCTTGTTAATATCCTGGCTCTCATTGGTTGACAACCTTTTACATATATATATATAACGCATGGAGAATGGTCCACTGAAATGTCAATCAAACTGGTTACCGATGAGGCATATAAGATATGAGAGGTTGTGGCTGACCTTATTGGTTGAACAACATATCAATCACTGAATCCATAATAGAATTCAGTAAAGGGAACAAACACACCAATATCCTGTTTGATGACATCACTAAGGGGAGCTTATAAACCCCCCGACTGGCTCTTTCACACGCCATTTGCCCTAAGCCCTTGTGAAAGCCACCAGTTGATGGTGAAATGTCGGGGGGGGGGGGGGGCGACGATGTGTACTAGCTTTTAGAATAACAGTGGAGTCTCTAGTGTACATAACAATATGCAGCAGACTGCAGCCACGATGTATGATTATTAGTGCCATGTAGAAACGGATAGAGACTACCTGTTGAAGTTTTAATAATAGGCAACAATTTAACCGAATTTATAAAGTTATGTTATGTCAAAAGTGATCAACTGTAAATAAAGTTATAAATTAAATATACCCTCCACCCATAGGTCCTTTTTGAAAGTGTTACAATATTCATGCACCCTATCTCTAGTGGCTCAGAAGCGAAGGGGTTAATGCATTTTTTCATATCATCTGCCTTTTATCAGCATTTGTGCATGCATCTGTGCTGTGCATTCTTCATAGCATTTGTGCGTGCTCTGGGCTGTGCATTTCTGCATAGCATTTCTTCCAGTTTGTTCACAGAATTATACCATGTATTCACTATTAGCATTTACTGTGCATTCACTCATAGCGTTTGCTTGATTTTATACTGCTACAGTTTAGGAGGCAACTGACGTAAGTATCACCGATACTCCACTACACAGTTGCGCCTTTCATGAATCTTATGCAGTGGTGACAATTATGACAAGATACGGATGTCCCACGTGTGTGCTTTAACATAGTTGTACGTGCACACACTGTAATAAACCTCACACGCATACACCATGATATAGTTATATGGCATGGTTTTCATATTGTTTAATATGCTCACGCCATTAAAAAAACAATCAATCCATTACGCTCAAGCCGTTTAAGATAGCCACATCAGGGCAAACACATTTCCTGACGCAAACCACAAACAGAGGTACAAAACAAGACAAATTTGTAAATTACCATTTACATGCATGTGGCATGGTTTTCATATTGTTTAATATGCTCACGGCATTTATACTGTTCATACTATCATAACATTTATACTGTTCACACGCTCATGGCTTTTCATACTGTTCATACACTCACGGCATTTATACTGTTCATACGCTCACGGCATTTATACTGTTCATACGCTTATGGCATTTTATACTGTTAATATGCTCATGGCATTTTATACTGTTCATACGCTCATGGCATTTTATACTGTTCATACACTCATCGCATTTATACTGTTCACATGCTCATGGCTTTTATACTGTTCATTCGCTCATGGCATTTATACTGTGTATACACTCTTGACATTTATACTGTACATACACTCATAGCATTCACACTATTCATACGCTCTTGACATTTACACTTTCCGTATGCTCAAGGCATTTATACCATCCACACGCTCATGGCATTTATACTGTCCATACGCTTATCGCATTTACACTTCATGAGCTGTGGTGTTTCCACTGGGCATATGCTGTGGCATTTACACTGTTCATGCGCTGTGGCGTTTATAATGTTCATATGCTCGTGGCATTTATTCTGTTTGTAAGCTAAGGACATCCATACTGTTTATATGTTCAGGACATCTATACTGTTTCATATTGTTCATACGTTCATGGCATTTATACTGTTCATACATTCATGACATTCTATTTATATGATTGTGGCACTTACACTGGTCATACACACACAGTATTCATGCTGTTATGCTCATGCAATTGAAATTGCTCATTCTTTCATGGCATTTATACTGTGCATACACTCATGGCGTTTTGTTCATGGCATTTACAGTCTGGACGTCATGGCTATATATTGTTTAGGTGCTCATGGTATTCATTCGCTCATGGAATATATTCTGTCGATATGCTTGTGGCATTCATACTGGTCATAAGCCCATAGTAGTTATACTGTTCTTATGCTCGTGCCATTTATACTCTGTATACGTACATGGAATTCATACTGTTCATATGCTCATGGCATTCATACTGATCGTATTCTCATATTATTCATACTGTTCATACGCCCACAGGTTTTACTGTTTATATGCCCATGGCGTTTTGCACTATTCATATGATCATAACATATATACTGGTCATACGTTCACTGTGTTCATACTGTTGCATACACCTAAGGCTGTTATACTGTTCATAAGCTCATGGTATTTATAGTGGTCATACGCTCATAGCATTTACATACATTCATGGCATCATCACTATGTTTATTGGGCATACTGTTTCATACGCAATTAGAATTTTTCACAGTCATTTGCTCATGGTGTGCATACGGTTCATACTCTCATTATAGTTATACTGTTCATACACTAATGGCATTTATTCTGATCATACCCTTATGGTACTTATACTAATCATACGTTCATGGCATTTACATGAGCCATACGCTCATGGCATTGACATTACGCCTGCGACATTCGTACTGTTCATACGCTCATAGTATTCATACCTCTCTGTTCATTCATTCTTAGCTCTTACTGTTTCATAAGTTCATGGTTCTACTGTTCATAAGCTAATTGCAGATATACTGTTGTACGCATGGCTTTTGCTGATCATTCGCTCTCGTTCATACTTCCATTGCTTTTATGCCACACATGCACTTTACACGTTTGTACTGGTTGTGCATGTGTGGTGTTTTGTTTCTTGGTGTTCCATGCGCCCCTGGTGTTTGTGTTGTTTGGACACTCATGGCGTTAGTGCCATACAAAGGTGCATGGCATTGGTGAGCTTGTGGTGTTTGTGCGGTGTCTATGCTCACAGTATTTACTGTACATAGTGATTGCTTCTATGCAGTGCATGCACTTATATCGTACACGCTCATACTATTATACGGCTCATACGCTCATAGTTACATTGTACTCACAATTGGGGCTTATGTTATAGTTATTTCCACATGTACGGCTGGTGCTTGTTACGTTCTCGTGCTTGCAGGAGGTTACCTGTGCATAGCATGGATTTGATGCTTTGTTCATATTATTTATCTTTTGTATTTATCTGGGGCGTAGTGTCTAGTTTACTTCATGTATATTGCAGCATCAAATTCAGATTTTCACAGTATCTTTCCCCAATGTTCTCACCATGCTTTAGGCATCATAAAGCACACACGGCATTCCTACCATGCCTTCATGACCTTGTAGAGTGGTTGAATAGTAAAGTAGCAATCTGTTCAGATGATACTAAACTCTGTAAAGCGGTAAACACTATAGAGGACAGTGCACTCTTACAAATGGATCTGGATAGTTTGAAGGTTTGGGCTTAGAAGTGGCAGATTACGTTTACCACTGATAAATGTAAGGTTATGCACATGGGGAGGAAAAATCCAGGCTGGGATTATGTATTAAATGGGAGAACACTTGTGACGACTGACGTGGAAAAGCACTTGGAAGTCTTAGTTAACAGTAAATTTATCTGCAGTGACCAGTGTCGGGCAGCTGCTGCCAAGGCAAATAAAATCATGGGGTGCATCAATAGGGGCATAGGAAATAAGTCTACCGCGGTATAAATCACTAGTTAGACCACACATAGAATACTGTGTACAGTATTGAGCACCAGTGAAAAGGAAAGAGAGTGGAGCTGGATAGGATTCAAAGACTGGCAACCAGAGTAATACGGGGAATGGGAGGACTACAGTACCCAGAAAGATTATCAGAATTGGGGTTATTTAGTTTTGAAAAAAGAAGGCTTAGGGGTGACCTAATAGCTATGTATAAATATATCAGGGGGCAGTACAGAGATCTCTCCCATGATCTATTTATGCCCAGGACTGTATCTATAACAAGGGGGCATCATCTATGTTTAGAAGAAAGAAGGTTTCTACACCAGCACAGACGGGGGTTCTTTACTGTAAGAGCAGTGAGACTGTGGAATTCTCTCCTGGAGGAGATGGTCATGGTGAACTCTGTGAAAGAGTTCAAAATGGGTCTGAATGCATTTTTTAGAGAATAATAACATTGATGGTTATGTATACTAGATTTTTAGGGACAGCATGTTGATCCAGAGATTTATTCTGACTGCCATATTTGGAGTCGGGAAGGAATTTTTACCTCTAGTATGAGTTTTTTTTTGCCTTCCCCTGGATCAACTCACCCGTTGTTCACCCGTTATGCCTGCCACGTCTGCAGGGGGAGGCATGGAGCCTCCACCGGCAGACGGGGTAGGCATAACGGGTGAACAACCACCTTTGTGTCGTAGTGTTACTGCTATGAATACATTGAGCAGGTTATTGTTACGGACACATCTTCAGAGCAATAACATTACGAAACTTACAGTCATGGCCGTAAATGTTGGCACCCCTGAAATTTTTCTAGAAAATGAAGTATTTCTCACAGAAAAGGATTGCAGTAACACATGATTTGCTATGCACATGTTTATTCCCTTTGTGTGTATTGGAACTAAACCAAAAAAGGGAGGAAAAAAAGCAAATTGGATGTAATGTCACACCAAACTCCAAAATTGGGCTGGACAAAATTATTGGCACCCTTTCAAAATTGTGGAAAAATAAGATTGTTTTAAGCATGTAATGCTCCTTTAAACTCACATTGGGCAAGTAACAGGTGTGGGCAATATAAAAATCACACCTGAAAGCAGATAAAAAGGAGAGAAGTTCACTTAGTCTTTACTTTGTGTGTCTGTGTGTGCCACACTAAGCATGGACAACAAGAAGAGAAGAGAACTGTCTGAGGACTTTAGAACCAAAAGTGTGGAAAATTATCAACAATCTTAAGGTTACAAGTCCATCTCCAGAGATCTATATTTTCCTTTGTCCACAGTGCGCAACATTATCAAGAAGTTTGTAGCCCATTGTACTGTAGCTAATCTCCCTGGGTGTGGGCAGAAGAGAAAAATTGATGAAAGGTGTCAACACAGGATAGTCCGGATGGTGGATAAGCAGCCCCAAACAAGTTCCAATGATATTCAAGCTGTCCTGCAGGCTTAGGGATCATCAGTTTCGGTGCGAACTATCCGTTGACATTTAAATGAAATGAAACGCTATGGCACGAGACCCAGGGGGACCCGACTGCTGACACAGAGACATAAAAAAGCAAGACTACATTTTGCCAAAATGAACTTGAGTAAGCCAAAATCCTTCTGGGAAAACGTCTTGTGGACAGATGAGACCAAGATAGAACTCTTTGATAATGCACATCATTCTACTGTTAACCGAAAAAGGAATGAGGCCTACAAAAAAAAGAACACAGTACCTACAGTGCTTGCAATAAGCTTGTGACTACGGTGGAGGTTCAATGATGTTTTGGGGTTGTTTTGCTGCCTCTGGCATTGGGTGCCTTGAATGTTTCCAAGGCATCATGAAATCTAAGGAGTACCAATGGATTTTGGGTCGCACTATACAGCCCAGTGTCAGAAAGCTGGGTTTGCGTCCGAGATTTTGGGTCTTCCTGCAGGACAATGACCCCAAACATACATCAATAAGCACCCAGAAATGGATGACAATAAAGCGCTGGAGAGTTGTGAAGTGGCCATCAATGAGTCCAGATCTAAATCCCATTGAACACCTGTGGAGAGATCTTAAAATTGCTGTTGGTAAATAAGAGAGACCAATAAGAGAGACCTGGAGCAGTTTGCAAAGGAAGAGTGATCCAACATTCCGGCTGAGAGATGTAAGAAGCTTATGGATGGTTATAGGAAGCGACTGATTTCAGTTATTTTTTCCACAGGGTGTGCAACCAAATATTAAGTTAAGGGTGCCAATAATTTTGTCCAGCCCATTTTTGGAGTTTGGTGTGACATAATGTCCAATTAGTTTTTTTTCCTCCCTTTTTTGGTTTAGTTCCAATACACACAAAGAGAATAAACATGTGTATAGCAAAACATGTGTTACTGCAATCCTTTTCGATGAGAAATACGTCATTTTCTTGAAAAATTTCAGGGGTGCCAACATTTACGGCCATGACTGTAGGTGGTTGTTTATCTGTTATACCTGCCATGTCTGCAGGGGGAGGCACTGCGCAGGTTATTTGTTACTGACATGTTTTCAGAGCAATAACCCCACGACACTACATGTTTGTTACCCATTATGCCTGCCACGTCTGCAGGGGGATACACCACGCAGGGCTTGTTACTGACACATCTTCAGAGCAATACCATTTCGACACACAGGTGGTTGTTTACCCATCATGCTTGGCACATAGGCACGATAGTACGCAAGACCTATCTAGCCTACAGGCACGATGTTTCATGCAAAGAACTGTCACGTATACAGGTATTATTCAACAGGTGAGGACTTCCAAGGTGGGTTACAGATATCGGCGCTGACCAGGAACAGACACGTCCGGTGAGTAAAAGATTTTTTATTTAACCTCTTAAGGACCCAGTCATTTTACACCTTAGGACGCGGCCATTTTTAAAAAAAATGACCACTGTCACTTTAAACATTAATAACTCTGGAATGCTTTTAATTATCATTCTGATTCCGAGAATGTTTTTTCGTGACATATTCTACTTTAACATAGTGGTAAAAATTTTTGGTAACTTGCATCCTTTCTTGGTGAAAAATCCCCAAATTTTATGAAAAATTTGAAAATTTTGCATTTTTCTAACTTTGAAGCTCTCTGCTTGTAAGGAAAATGGATATTCAAAATATTTTTTTTTATTCACATGTACAATATGTCTACTTTATGTTTGCATCATAAAATTGACGTGTTTTTACTTTTGGAAGACACCAGAGGGCTTCAAAGTTCCGCAGCAATTTTCCAATTTTTCACAAAACTTCCAAACTCACTATTTTTCAAGGACCAGTTCAGGTTTGAAGTGGATTTGAAGGGTCTTCATCTTAGAAATACCCCACAAATGACCCCACTATAAAAACTGCACCCCCCAAAGTATTCAAAATGATATTCGGTCAGCCTTTTAACCCCTTAGGTGTTTCACAGGAATAGCAGGAAAGTGAAGGAGAAAATTCACAATCTTCATTTTTTACACTCGCATGTTCTTGTAGACCCAATTTTTGAATTTTTACAAGGGGTAAAAGGAGAAAAATTATAGTTATTTTTGTAGCCCAATTTCTCTTGAGTAAGCAGATACCTCATATGTCTATGTAAAGTGTTTGGCGGGCGCAGTAGAGGGCTCAGAAGGGAAGGAGATACAAGGGGATTTAGAAGAGTACGTTTTTCTGAAATGGGTTTTGGGGGGCATGTTGCATTTAGGAAGCCCCTATGGTGCCAGAACAGCAAAAAAAAAACACATGCCATACCATTTTGGAAACAAGACCCCTTGAGGAACGTAACAAGGAATAAAGTGAGCCTTAATACCCCACATGTGTTTCACGACTTTTGCATATGTAAAAAAATAAAATAAAATTTCACTAAAATGTGTGTTTCCCCCCAAATTTCAAATTTTTGCAAGGGTTAATAGCAGAAAATACCCCTCAAAATGTGTAACCCCATCTCTTCTGAGTATGGCGGTACCCCATAAGTTGACCAGAAGTGCACTACGGGCGAACTACAATGCTCAGAAGAGAAGGAGTCATATTTGGCTTTTTGAGAGCAAATTTTGCTCGGGGGCATGCCGCATTTAGGAAGCCCCTATGGTGCCAGGAGAGCAAAAAAAAACCACATGGCATACCATTTTGGAAACTAGACCCCTTGAGGAACGTAACAAGGAATAAAGTGAGCCTTAATACCCCACAGGGGTTTCACGACTTTTGCATACGTAAAAAAAAAAAAACAATTCACTACAATGTGTGTTTCCCCCCAAATTTCACATTTTTGCAAGGGTTAATAGCAAAAAATACCCCCCAAAATTTGAAACCCCATCTCTTCTGAGTATGGAGGTACCCCATAAGTTGACCTTAAGTGCACTACGGGCGAACTAGAATGCTCAGAAGAGAAGGAGTCATATTTGGCTTTTTGAGAGCAAATTTTGCTCGGGGGGCATGTCGCATTTAGGAAGCCCCTATGGGGCCAGAACAGCAAAAAAAAAACACATGGCATACCATTTTGGAAACTAGACCCCTTGAGGAACATAACAAGGGGTACAGTGAGCATTTACCCCCACTGGTGTCTGTCAGATCTTTGGAACAGTGGGCTGTACGACATTTTTAATTTGCACAGCCCACTGTTCCAAAGATCTGTCAGACACCAGTGGGGTGTAAATTCTCACTGCACCCCTCATTACATTCCGTGAGGGGTGTAGTTTCCAAAATGGGGTCACATGTGGGGTTTTGTTTTTTTTGCGTTTGTCAAAACTGCTGTAACAATCAGCCACCCCTGTGCAAATCACCTCAAATGTACATGGTGCACTCTCCCTTCTGGGCCTTGTTGTGCGCCCCCAGAGCACTTTGCGCCCACATATGGGGTATCTCCGTAGTCGGGAGAAATTGCATTACAAATTTTGGGGGGCTTTTTTCCCTTTTACCTCTTGTCAAAATGAAAAGTATAGGGCAACACCAGCATGTTAGTGTAAAAAATTTATTTTTTTACACTAACATGCTGGTGTAGACCCGAACTTCACCTTTTCATAAGGGGTGAAAGGAGAAAAAGCCCCCCAAAATTTGTTAGGCAATTTCTCCCGAGTACGGTGATACCCCATATGTGTCCCTAAACTGTTGCCTTGAAATACGACAGGGCTCCAAAGTAAGAGCGCCATGTGCATTTCAGGCCTGAATTAGGGATTTGCATAGGGGTGGACATAGGGGTATTCTACACCAGTGATTCCCAAACAGGGTGCCTCCAGCTGTTGCAAAACTCCCAGCATGCTTGGACAGTCAACGGCTGTCCGGCAATACTGGGAGTTGTTGTTTTGCAACAGCTGGAGGCTCCATTTTGGAAACAGTGGCGTACCAGACGCTTTTCATTTTTATTGGGGAGGGGAGGGGGGCTGTGTAGGGGTATGTGTATATGTAGTGTTTTTTACTTTTTATTTTATTTTGTGTTAGTGTAGTGTTTTTAGGGTACAGTCACATGGGCTGGGGGTTACAGCGAGTTTACCGCTGCGAGTATGAGCTGCCGCGCAAAATTTGCTGCATCGCAAACTTGCACCCTGATACTCACTGTAAGCCCCTGCCCATGTGAATGTACCCTGTACATTCACGGGGGGGGGGGACCTCCAGCTGTTGCAAAACTACAACTCCCAGCATGCACAGTCTATCAGTGCATGCTGGTGGTTATAGTTTTGCAACAGCTGGAGGCACACGGGTTGGGAAACACTGAGTTAGGAAACAGACAATGTTTCCCAACCAGTGTGCCTCCAGTTGCTGCAAAACCACTACTCCCAAACATTCTCAGGCATGCTGGGAGTAGTAGTTTGGCAACATCTTTAGAGCCAGATGTTGCCGAACTACAACTCCCAGCATGCTTGGAGTTGTAGTTTTGCAACATCTGGAGGACTGCAGTTTGCAGACCACTAATACAGTGGTTCCCAATCTGTGCCCTTCCAGATGTTGCAAAACTACAACTCCCAGTATGCAAAAACTGTCCAGGCATGATGGGAGTGGTAGTTCTGCAACATCTGAAGGGCCAGATGTTACAGAACTACCTGGACGGTAAGGGCATGCTGAGGATGTCTAGTTTTGCAACATCTGGAAGGACACAGTGGTCTCCAAACTGTGGACCTCCAGATGTTGCAAAACTGCAACTCCCAGCATGCCCAGACGCCAAGGGCTTTCTGGGCATGCTGGGCATTGTAGTATACAGGGTCCCATTACAGCAATGCATGTCGCTTTACGGCGACGTGCATTGCTGCAAAAGGCCCGACCGCGGCTGAAGAGGATCTCACCTGTCGCCACCGCCGCCGTCTTCATTGTCTGGATCCGGGTCTTCAGGGACGAGGTAAGTACCGGGGCCGGGCCCCAGGACTCCCCCGTCCCCCGCCACGTCCTCCGGTCTTCCTCCCGTCCTCTCCGGACTTCCAGGGGCCGGGCAGGACGGGAGGAAGTAACCGCCCCCCCCCCCCTGCGATTGGTCGGTTAACTAACCGACGGGTCGCAGGGAATAGGAGGAGGTGGCAGGCTTGCCACCTCGCTCCTATACATTAGCATGGTCCTGGCTGTCTGTGACAGCCGGGATCATGCAAAATTACTGGGCGGTTGGGTCCCAGAGACCCGATCAGCCCGGTATTGCCGCAGATCGCAAGGGCGTTTGCCCTGGATGCCTGCTGAAGGATTTCAGCAGGCATCCGGTTCCGATCTCTGCCCGGCGCGGATGGATACGCCCTGGGTCCTTAAGGCCCAGGGTGTGATGGCGTATCCATACGCCCTGGTCCTTAAGAGGTTAAATACAACACGTTTCACCGTACTAAGACTGTTTCATCAGGCATGACAAACATTATAAGGAGGGGGTTTATATACAAAATAGTATTAACCCTATCGGGTCAGGATACATCATTTAAAAAACTTAACCCATTCAGGGTATATAACAACATTGCATGAACATTAAAAAAAGGAAAGAAAATTGAAATCAATGTAAAAGTACATACAGACTGCACATATTATTTAGGCAACCCTAAAAACACTGGATTTTATGGAAGCTCAAATATACAAAATTAAAGTATTATATAAGACAAAAAAAATGTAAGAGAAAGTGGAATGTCCAGCGCAGTATTGGGCCAACGAATACTCTTTATTAATTAAAACCCAGGATACATGGATGCAGCAGGCACAGGTGACGCGTTTCGGCTCAAAAAAGAGCCTTAATCATACAAAGTGTGTACAGCAATACCTGTCTTTTATAGGGCAAACCATACCAGGTACCTCCCCCAGGAAATGGAGAGGGGAGGAAACCAGGCACGATCAGCCAACTTCATTTGCACAGGTGAACACGTCAGAATAATGCCGTGTTTGAGCCCAGCAAATAAAGGTAGCATTAGTAAAACTTACACGTACCAAGAAGATACGGGATACATATGAAATGATATAATAAAAGATAATGTATGCTACAATAAAACATGATATAGGTAAGTTGCGATCAAAATGGAGGATAATAAATAAATAAATAAATAATCACATATAATACCAAATCTGCAACAAATATAATAATGTTAAAAGACTATGTTATGTCCTATTCTATCTCCACATATGAGAAGGGCTGACAGTTTTTTAATTATTATAAGTGTATAAAAAATAACTATAGATGTTTATGCATGAACTGGTCCACATGTAGACTGCCTAAACACATGTGGAGAAGACATAGGAGGAACAAAGAAAGAGATGATGTACAAAAAAGAAGAAAGAATGGGAGTCAGGGTACACATAAGAGACAAAAATAATGTGTGTGTGTGTATATGTGGGAAGCCTATCGGCTGAATTTGTGGGAGGGGCCAGGGGTATTTATCGCCCGGCCTCTCTGCAGCCGGGGCGTTCGTCGTACAGCGTTGGTGGACGTCGGAGGAAGGTGACGTCATCAATCAGGGACTTCCGGTTCTGACAGCGGCGCACAGTGAGCGGGCGGTGTACGTCTCCAGACTCTAACTAGAAGATCGGGTAAGTTCCGGGTCCCGGCGCCTGTCAAAGACACGTAGTCCGCTGCGAGGGCAGTCATCTGCCGACCGAGAGCTAATCCACGTATGCGGTGGATTCGTGGGATCCTTATGTATACTAGAGTTGGGTAATGAATAGCGATCATGATACAGGGGGAGGGGGGCGGTGGGTTCGGCAGTGCCGCAGGGGTTTTACACCTCAGACGTTACGAGGGGGCATTCTGTAATAAGCGCAGCATTTGCACCAGGATGCTGTTAAATCATTGAGCCGCAGTTGTCACAATGTTATAGGGGTAATATCAATTGGCAAAGGGTTGTCATGTCATTTGTACTTCACAGGTACAAGAGTACTTGGTACAAGTCCTGTCGTCATTCTAGACTGGTAGGTATGTTTTAAGAGTATTTAGCAGCACTTGGGGTAGAGGTGGTCATAATTGATGCAAGGTTGTTGTCTATTCTGACGCACGCGGACGGATCGGGCGGTGCGCGTGCTGTGGTTGCTCTGGAGACATGGCTATGGCAGGACCGCACAGCTAGGCCGTGGTCATGTTTCCAGAGCAGCCGTCAGCCGTGTCTTCTTCGAGCAAACGTCAGTGTTGTCATAAACAGTGTATGGATCGGACTCCGATGCAAATTGCTGGGTTGGAGACCGATGTAAAAAAAAAAAAAAAAAAATGTTGTTCACTTTACCACGACTGGTCTCACGACGTACATTTAGGACACGTTAGATGCCACTTAGGAGCAGGTGATTCCGGCACTCCTGACACCTTTTTACATACGTCTATGACTACTGACACGGAGTCACAAGTTATCAATGAGTAGGCATTTAACCCGTTGTCCTGACACGCTTTTCAGGGGGGTAACCTACTTGGTTTGCGGCTGACACGTTTTCAGAGCTTACCTTACAGCACATTGTTAAGTAGGCGTTAGCCCGTGTTCCTGACATGCCTTCAGGGGGGCAACCTACACTTGGTTGCTGCTGACACGTCGTTCAGAGCATACCACACGTAACACATGCAGGTAGACATTAACCCATTACCCTGACACGCTTTCAGGGGGTAGCTTCGGCTGGTTTGCTGCTGACACGTCTTCAGAGCTTACTTTACGGCATACTTTTGTAGTAGGCGTTCGCCCGTGTTCCTGACACGCTTTCAGGGGGGGCAACCTACGATTGGTTGCTGCTGACACGTCTTCAGAGTATACCACACGTTAAGTATAAGTACATATTCTACCATTGTCCTGACACACTCAGGGGGCGGGTAACAACGATCAGGTTGCTGCTGACACGTCTTCAGAGCAACACTCGACTGTATTGGTATACGCGACTGTCTCCTGATACATCTGTAAGGAGGGGGCCACAACAAGGTGGCTATTGACGCGGTTGTTAGAGCAATGGCATGATTCTTAGGCACGGTGTAACACTTTCATTACCACATTTTACACGGGCCGGCGCCAACGTCAAGCGCTCAGATCCTCACTCGCGCATGGTGTTATGATAGGATCAGCATGATGGTTGCATAAATAAGGGTACCACTGCAGTTGGGACGGTTCACAGTTTGCTCGGATCATCGACTAGGATAGCCGCTTTGGTACACAATGAGGTGGTAGGCACTTGAGTTCAAAGTTGTTACATGGTAGCATGCTAATATATAATGTTGTTTTAGGTCCTTGCCAGACGATTGGCGTTGGTTGTTTGCAGGTCAGTAATTAGGGGGTGTATTTAGGTGGAGTTGATAGTCGTATGTGGTTCTCATGTCTCATTAATCTTTCCCCGGCACCCGTTACGGCCCGGACAGGTGGTAGCATCATGTCAAACGCATCAGACATTGAAGAGACCTTGTCTGTCCCAGAGACCCCTGCCAGGAGCTCCGAGCAGGGAGTGGGTACTGCTTATAGGTCATGGACAATTCCCAGATTGATGGAGGAATTCCACAAGAAGGGAATTCCATTTCCAGCTTCAGCCAGGAAAGCGGAATTGTACAAGCTGCTAATGTCAGGAGAGGAAGCTAGCGGAAGTCAACAGGACATGTCAGGGCAGACCGTGGCCACGTCTTTGGCACAACTACACAACATGATGAACAGCATGATGTCTTCTTTGTCCAGCCTGCAATCCAGAATGGACACAATGGAGAAGGGTGGTGCATCCCAAGCATCAGTCCCTCCTGCGGTAGTTGCATCGGCAGCCCCAGCTACTTCTGCGGTGGCAGTGCCTGTAGGTAGGGGAACTATGCCTCCAAAGATTACACCATCCCACTTCATTCCTGCTGCCATTCGCAGAGATATCCTCGATGGCAAGGACGTTAACCTGGCATCCTTGCTCATCAGTACTCAGGACGTCACTGAGACCAAGACAGTAGCGTGTGGGGAGGTCTCAGTTGTCTTCAAGAGTAAGGATGCCAGGTTAAATCGCAAGCTTACAATAGTTGAATTTGTTATTGCTTTCAGTTTATACAGAGATGTGGTTTGCACAGAAAAACCAGAAAGAAGGGAGGAGCTGGATCTGTACTTATACAAGTTGTCTGAGTTTGCATACAAGTATGGTGGGTCCTATTTCTATACCACAAGTCCTTTGCGGCAAAGGCAGCGGCAGGGGTCAGTCAGTTTGCTTACGAGACAGACTGGAGTGTCGTGGACACCGAGCTGTATTGTAAGCACTTCGCTGGGTTGAAGGCACCTACCTGCACGATCTGCCAATCCATTTCCCACACTGCCCCGTGGTGTTCCAGCGTTAGCCAAGAACCAGAGCCAAGCACCAGCAGGGGTATCATGGCGTCACCTGCTCCCAGTCATAAGTTCTCGTCTGCAGTAGACAAACTGGGGCGCCCCGTGAGATTCCTGGGCAAGAGCCAGGTGTGCAACAACTACAATTTGTCGAGTTGTAATTTCAGTAACTGTAGGTTGTTGCACGTCTGCTTACTTTGCTTCCGGGCCCATCCCAGCTCGTTGTGCTCCCAGAGGTCTCAGCAGTCTTGACTAGACGGGGTTCAGGTCAATGCGTTGGCTTGTGTGTTGGCTAGTCACCCGGAACAAGACTGGGTACAATGGTTACTCACAGGTTTCAGGATGGGTTTTCACACAGGGTTAGTGGCGTTACCTCAATCCACTTTCGAGTGTGAGAATCTAGCGTCAGCCACGAAACAGCCCCAGGTGGTCACGGAATTGATACAGCAAGAATTGGCGAAGGGCTATATCATCGGGCCATTTCAGTCCTCACCATTTGAAGTTTGGAGGGTCAGCCCGGTGGGGGTGGTGACGGGAAAATTCTCAAATAAAAACCGTCTAATTTACGATTTATCTGCCCCGTATTCCTCTGTGGTACCCAGTTTAAACGCCCTGATCCCATCTGAGGAATTTTCTATGAAATGCGCTTCCATAGACCAGGCTATACAGGTCATTCTTCAGTTGGGACCAGGCACATGGTTGGCGAAGGCGGACATTACCGATGCCTTTAAGTTGCTACCAGTGGCCGAAGAGTTGTGGAAGTGGTATGGCATAAAATGGCAGGGCATGTACTATTTCGCGTGAAAATTAACGTTCGGCTCAAAAAGCAGCCCTTGGTTGTTCGAACAGCTGGCACGAGCGTTACACTGGGCGTTGGTCAATGTAACAGCTTGCAGACACGTGATACATTATCTGGATGATTTCCTCTTGTTAGATTCCCCAGGGTGTGATCCCGACAGCCTGCCCACATTGAGGTCATTGTTCCATACCCTTGGTGTACCTGTGTCTCCCAAAAAAACAGAAGGTCCAGCGGTCACTATCACGTTCCTTGGCGTGATATTAGACACGGAGAAAATGCAGGCTAGCCTGCCAGCAGACAAGTTAAGCAGGATCAAGGAGACCATCCAGAAATTTGTGAGAACCAGGGTGACATCAAGGGTGGAACTCCAGAGCTTGTTAGGTATGTTGGCCTTCACTATGCGGATAATTCCACAAGGTAGATCTTTTGTTTCTAGGTTGTTAGCACTACTGTCTTCAGCAACCAAGCCAAGTAGTCAGGTCAAGTTGGGTCCCGAGGCACTGGCTGATTTACACATGTGGCACAACCACATCAGCCAGTGGAATGGGGTGTCCATGTTTTTGCCAGCAGTCACGGGCGATTCTCCTAAGGTGCACACGGATGCTACGGGTACGTTGGGTTTTGCAGCAATACACGGCGGTCAGTGGATGGCCGGCCCGTTGGCCACCAGAGGTTCTGGGGGTCCCGGGGTTTGGTTGCACTTCCGCTTTGTTTGAGGTATATCCCATCGTGGCTGCGGCAGTGGTTTGGGGGCCCTTATGGTCGAACTCCACGGTCACGTTCTTCTGTGATAATTTGGCCACAGTACAGGCAGTAAATAAGGGCAGATCCAAGTCGTTACAGGTTATGAGTTACTTGCGCAGACTGGTATGGGTAGCACTACAGCACAATTTCAATTTCACAGCGCGTCACATAGCGGGCACTTGCAACACAGCGGCTGACGCCTTATCCAGGGGTAACTATGATCTCTTTTTTCAGGTCACACCAGGTGCGGACCGAGTAGCAACCCCAGTGCCTCCACATCGGGTGCTGACGCTGGATTAAGGCGTTACTCCTTGTTAGCAGAAACCTTAGTGAGAAGTTCCCTAGCCCCGAGGACAAGGAAGGCTTATGCAGCGGCCATCAGGCTGTACAGCTCATTCCTGGACAGACACGCTCTACCATGGGGCTTCAACATTCCCACCATACTACAGTTCTTGGCCTTTTGCCACTCTGACTTAGGCTTGTCATACAACACCATTAAATTACATTTATCCGGGATTCAACGCTACCACGCTTTACAGTTTCCCGGCGAGCCTTCCATATGCTCCACACATGTTATCAAAGCCGCTTTGAAGGGGGTCAATTCCAGCAGCATTCCGCGTGTGAGTCCAAGGCAGCCTATCACAGGGCAAATGTTTAGGGACATGTCGGCTCTACTCGACTCCGCTCCATTCGGATGGTTTCACAGCAAGGTCATCAAGGTCAGCATATACTTAGCTCTCTATTGGTTTCTGAGGCCTGGGGAGTTCACTTGTGCATCACGAGCAGCACCGTTTGTAGAGAAAACGCAACTTAGCATCAGACAAGATTATGCAGAGCTGACATTACGGGGTACCAAAACTTGCATGAAGGCTACTGCGATACGGTACTATCCCTCCAGCAATCCCTGGTGTCCGCTAGTGGTACTTTCCGAGTGGGCAAGCATCATGAACAATCGATCAGAGGTAAGGCCGTTGCTGCCGTTTGATTCTGCACCTCTCACTACTTCGCAATTTGTCAGTCACGTGCGCACATTGGTTAGGCTGTTGGGTCTTGACCCACGCTGCTACTCGGGACATTCATTCCGCATAGGGGCAGCCTCAGCAGCCTCCAAGCACGGAGTACCGGTACACGTACTAAAAAAGTTAGGTAGATGGAACTCTAATGCCTACACTACATACATTCCGAACCCCCAGCTGGAAATGGCGGATGTATTCAGATTTTTGGTTTTATAAGGAATAAAATTAATTGCTTGCATCATTGAACCTATCTGTGTCATTTTTTGCCCTCTATAGGCGTGCCCTCGTTCGCGGTTTGGGCACAATTCAACCGCTGTTAGAAGCAGTGATAAGGTCAGTTAGAACCAACCTAGGTTATGACACATGCATTTAGTGGTAGGATGTGTTTTTCAGGTGGACGAGCTGAATAGCAGATCGGGACGGAGGGTTGGTAAGTACGTACATTTCCTATACATGGGCCACGACCACAAATATATATATATACACACATATAACCGGGTGTAAAAACACAATCAATTAAGACATTCTAACATAAAAAATGTTTTTCATGTACAATGTAAACTAATAAGATATAAAGGTACATGAAAACATATAAAAAACACATATATAGATATATAGGTGTTACGCCGAGCGCTCCGGGTCCCCGCTCCTCCCCGGAGCACTCACAGCGTTCTCCTGTTCGCAGCGCCCCGGTCAGACCTGCTGACCGGGTGCGCTGCGATAATGTCCCCAGCCGGGATGCGATTCGCGATGCGGGACACGCCCGCTCGCGATGCGCATCCTGACCCGCTTACCAGACCCGTTCCCCGTCTGTGCTGTCCCGGCGCGCGCGGCCCCGCTCCCTAGGGCGCGCGTGTGCCGGGTCTTTGCGATTTAACCCCTTAACGACGCAGGACGTATATTTACGTCCTGCGCCGGCTCCCGTGATATGAAGCGGGATCGCGCCGCGATCCTGCATCATATCGCGTCGGTCCCGGCGCTCATCAACGGCCGGGACCCGCGGCTAATACCACACATCGCCGATCGCGGCGATGTGCGGTATTAACCCAGTAGAAGCGGCGGTCAAAGCTGACCGCTGCTTCTAAAGTGAAACTGAAAGTGACCCGGCTGCTCAGTCGGGCTGTTCGGGACCGCCGCGGTGAAATCGCGGCGTCCCGAACAGCTGATCGGACACCGGGAGGGCCCTTACCTGCCTCCTCGGTGTCCGATCGACGAATGACTGCTCCGTGCCTGAGATCCAGGCAGGAGCAGTCAAGCGCCGATAATGCTGATCACAGGCGTGTTAATACACGCCAGTGATCATCATAGGAGATCAGTGTGTGCAGTGTTATAGGTCCCTATGGGACCTATAACACTGCAAAAAAATAAATTAAAAAAAAGTGTTAATAAAGGTCATTTAACCCCTTCCCTAATAAAAGTTTGAATCACCCCCCTTTTCCCATAAAAAAAATAAAACAGTGTAAAAAAATAAATAAATAAACATATGTGGTATCGCCGCGTGCGTAAATGTCCGAACTATAAAAATATATCATTAATTAAACCGCACGGTCAATGGCGTACGCGCAAAAAAATTCCAAAGTCCAAAAAAGCGTATTTTGGTCACTTTTTATACCATTAAAAAAATGAATAAAAAGTGATCAAAAAGTCAGATCAAAACAAAAATCTTACCGATAAAAACTTCAGATCACGGCGCAAAAAATGAGTCCTCATACCGCCCTTTACGTGGAAAAATAAAAAAGTTATAGGGGTCAGAAGATGACATTTTTAAACGTATACATTTTCCTGCATGTAGTTATGATTTTTTCCAGAAGTGGGACAAAATCAAACCTATATAAGTAGGGTATCATTTTAACCGTATGGACCTACAGAATAATGATAAGGTGTAATTTTTACCGAAATATGCACTGCGTAGAAACGGAAGCCCCCAAAAGTTAAAAAATGGCGTTTTTTTTTCCGATTTTGTCGCACAATGATTTTTTTTTTCGTTTCGCCGTGCATTTTTGGGTAAAATGACTAATGTCACTGCAAAGTAGAATTGGCGACGCAAAAAATAAGCCATAATATGGATTTTTAGGTGGAAAATTGAAAGGGTCATGATTTTTAAAAGGTAAGGAGGAAAAAACGAAAGTGCAAAAACGGAAAAACCATGAGTCCTTAAGGGGTTAAAGGGCCGGTGCGCCACTGATTGGCGCATGGGTTTTAATCAGTACCTTCACCTGTGCACTTCCCTATTTATACATCACTTCCCCTGCACTTCCTTGCTCGATCTTGCTGCCATTGTGCCAGTGAAAGCGTTTCCTTGTGTGTTCCTAGCCTGTGTTCCAGACCTCCTGCCGTTGCCCCTGACTACGATCCTTGCTGCCTGCCCTGACCTTCTGCTACGTCCGACCCTGCTCTTGTCTACTCCCTTGTACCGCGCTTATCTCAGCAGTCAGAGAGGTTGAGCCGTTGCCGGTGGATACGACCTGGTTGCTACCGCCGCTGCAAGACCATCCCGCTTTGCGGCGGGCTCTGGTGAAAACCAGTAGCAACTTAGAACCGGTCCACCGACACGGTCCACGCCAATCCCTCTCTGGCACAGAGGATCCACCTCCAGCCAGCCGAATCGTGACTGTAGATCCGGCCATGGATCCCGCTGAGGTCCCGCTGCCAGTTGTCGCTGACCTCACCACGGTGGTCGCCCAGCAGTCGCAACAGATAGCGCAACAAGGCCACCAGCTGTCTCAACTGACCGTGATGCTACAGCAGCTTCTACCACAGCTTCAGCAACCATCTCCTCCGCTAGCTCCTGCACCTCCTCCGCAGCGAGTGGCCGCAACCAGCCTCCGTTTATCATTGCCGGACAAATTTGATGGGGATTCTAAATTTTGCCATGGTTTCCTTTCACAATGTTCCCTGCATTTGGAGATGATGTCGGACCAATTTCCAACTGAAAGGTCAAAGGTGGCTTTCGTGGTCAGCCTTCTGTCTGGGAAAGCCCTGTCATGGGCCACACCACTCTGGGACCGCAATGATCCTGTCACTGCCTCTGTACACTCTTTCTTCACGGAGATTCGAAGTGTCTTCGAGGAACCAGCCCGAGCCTCTTCTGCCGAGACTGCCCTGCTGAACCTGGTCCAGGGTAATTCTTCTGTCGGCCAGTACGCCATCCAATTCCGTACTCTCGCCTCCGAATTGTCCTGGAATAACGAGGCCCTCTGCGCGACCTTCAAAAAAGGCCTATCCAGTAACATCAAAGATGTGCTGGCTGCACGAGAAATCCCTGCTAACCTGCATGAACTTATTCATCTTGCCACCCACATTGACATGCGTTTTTCCGAAAGGCATCAGGAGCTCCGCCAGGATATGGACTTTGTTCGCACAAGGCGGTTTCTCTCCCCGGCTCCTCTCTCCTCTGGTCCACTGCAATCCGTTCCTGTGCTTTCCGCCGTGGAGACTATGCAAGTTGACCGGTCTCGCTTGACACCTCAAGAGAGGACACGACGCCGCATGGAGAACCTTTGCCTGTACTGTGCCAGTACCGAACATTTCTTGAAGGATTGTCCTATCCGACCTCCACGTCAGGAAAGACGCACTCCGACTCCGCACAAAGGTGAGACAGCTCTAGGTGTGAACTCTGCTTCCCCACGTCTTACTGTGCCTGTGCGGATTTCTTCTTCTACCTTCTCCTTCTCAGCTGTGGCCTTCTTGGATTCCGGATCTGCAGGAAATTTTATTTTGGCCTCTTTCGTCAACAGGTTCAACATCCCGGTGACCAGTCTCGCCAGACCCCTCTACATCGCCTCTGTTAATAATGAAAGATTGGACTGTACTGTGCGTTACCGCACGGAACCCTTCTTTTCTTGATGTGCATTGGACCCCATCACGAAAAGATTGAATTTCTGGTCCTCTCTAACTGCACTTCGGAAATTCGTCTTGGACTACCATGGCTTCAACGCCATTCCCCAACCCTCGATTGGACCACTGGGGAGATCAAGAACTGGGGTACTACTTGCCACAAGAACTGTCTTATGGCTGCTCCCAGTACTGTCAGTCAAAACCCTATGGCTCCTCCGATACCAGGTCTCCCCAAGGCCTATCTGGACTATGCTGATGTTTTTTGCAAAAAACAAGCAGAAACTTTTCCTCCTCACAGGCCTTATGACTGTCCTATTGACCTCCTCCCTGGTACTACTCCACCCCGGGGCAGAATCTATTCTCTGTCTGCTCCGGAAACACAAGCCATGTCGGAGTACATCCAAGAGAATTTAAAAAAGGGGTTTATCCGCAAGTCTTCCTCCCCTGCCGGAGCTGGATTTTTCTTCGTTTCCAAAAAAGACGGCTCCATACGTCCCTGCATTGATTACCGCGGACTTAATAAAATCACTGTAAAAAAAACGCTATCCCCTACCTCTTATCTCGGAACTCTTTGACCGCCTACGTGGCGCCAACATCTTTACCAAGTTGGACTTAAGAGGTGCATATAATCTCATCCGCATCAGGGAAGGGGACGAGTGGAAGACCGCGTTTAACACCAGAGATGGACACTTTGAATATCTGGTTATGCCCTTTGGGCTTTGCAACGCCCCTGCCATCTTCCAAGACTTTGTAAATGACATTTTTCGTGATCTTCTATATACCTGTGTTGTGGTCTATCTGGACGATATTTAGATTTTTTCTTCTAACCTAGAAGAACACCGCCTGCATGTCCGCATGGTTCTTCAGAGACTTCGGGACAATCAATTATATGCCAAAATGGAAAAATGTCTCTTTGAATGTCAATCTCTTCCCTTCCTAGGATACTTAGTCTCTGGCCAGGGACTCCAAATGGACCCGGACAAACTATCAGCCGTATTGGATTGGCCACGCCCCTCCGGACTCCGTGCTATCCAACGTTTCTTGGGGTTTGCCAATTATTACAGACAATTTATTTCGCATTTTTCCACTACTGTGGCCCCAATCGTGGCCCTAACCAAGAAAAACGCCAACCCTAAGTCCTGGCCTCCTCAAGCGGAAGAGGCATTCAATCATCTCAAAACTGCCTTTTCTTCTGCTCCCGTACTCTCCAGACCTGATCCATCTAGGCCCTTCTCGCTGGAGGTAGACGCCTCCTCGGTGGGAGCTGGAGTGGTACTCCTACAAAAAAATTCGTCCGGACATGCTGTTACTTGTGGTTTCTTTTCTAGGACCTTCTCTCCGGCGGAGAAAAACTACTCCATTGGTGATCGAGAACTACTGGCCATAAAATTGGTGCTTGAAGAATAGAGGCACCTGCTGGAGGGATCCAAATACCCAGTTATTATATACACTGATCACAAGAATCTCTCTTATCTTCAGTCTGCCCAACGGCTGAACCCTCGCCAGGCTAGGTGGTCGTTGTTCTTTGCCCTTTTTAACTTTGAAATTCATTTTCGTCCCGCTGACAAGAACATTAGGGCTGACTCTCTCTCTCGTTCATCGGATGCCTCTGAAATGGAAGCTTCCCCGCAACACATTATTCCTCCGGACTGTCTGATCTCCACTTCTCCAGCTTCCATCAGACAAACTCCTCCAGGGAAGACCTACGTCTCTCCACGCCAGCGCCTCAGGATTCTCAGGTGGGGAGTACAAACAAAGACAAGTATCAGACATAATATTACACAATAACTATTCAAACAAGAGGTGTGGGGATATGTTGAGGATATGTTGAGGCCAATTAAAGAATGTTATAGGCCTGTCTGAAGAGATGTGTTTTCAGGCCACGTTTGAAACTATGGATGTTGTTGAGTCTGAGGGATTGAGGTATAGCATTCCATAGAACCGGTGCAGCACGAGTGAAGTCTTGGAGACGGGAGTGAGAAGTTCGGATTATAGAAGATGTTAGTGTGAGATCATTAGCAGATCGGAGAGAACGTGTAGGATGGTAGACGGAGATGAGAGAGGAGATGTAGGGAGGTGCAGCATTGTGGAGAGCTTTGTGTGTGAGACTGAGGACTTTGTACTGTATTCTGGACTGAATTGGTAACCAGTGTAGTGACTGGCACAGGGAGGAGGCGTCGGTGTAGCGGCTGGAGAGGAAGATGAGTCTGGCTGCGGCATTAAGGATGGACTGAAGAGGAGAGAGTTTGGAGAAAGGAAGGCCTATTAGTAAAGGGTTACAGTAGTCGAGGTGGGAGTGAATCAAAGCAATAATGAGAGTTTAAGCAGTTTCAGTAGTGAGAAACGGGCGGATTCTGAAAATGTTTTTGAGATGCAGGTGACAAGAACGTGAAAGGGACTGAATATGGGGAGTGAAAGACAGATCAGAGTCAAGTATAACTCCAAGACAGCGAGCCTGCTGCTTGGGAGTTATGGTAGTCCCACATCCCGAGATGGAAATGTCAGGGTTAGGTACAGTATCAGTTGATGGAGAAAAAACAAGAAGTTCTGTTTTCGAAAGATTTAGTTTCAGATATAAAGAGGACATGATGTCTGAGACAGCAGAGAGACGGTCACTGGTATTCTGTAGGAGTGCAGGGGTGATGGAGGAAGAGGTATAGAGTTGGGTGTCATCAGCATAGAGGTGGTACTGGAAACCAAATCTACTGATCGTTTTTCCAATGGGGGATGTGTAGAGTGAAAAGAGTACAGGACCCAGGACCGATCCCTGGGAACCACGACAGCAAGGGGAAGAGGAGAAGAAGTAGAGCCAGAAAACGAGATGCTAAAGGAGCGGCCAGAGATGGGAGGAAAACCAGGCGAGAGCAGAGTCCTTGAGACCGATGGAGCGGAGACTACTGAGGAGGAGTTGGTGGTCCACAGTGTCAAAAGCCGCAGAGAGGTCCAAGAGAATCAGTAAAGAGAAATTGCCATTTGATTTGGCCGTCAGAAGATCGTTAGTGACTTTGGTTAGGGCCGTTTCTGTGGAGTGAAGGGAGCGGAAACCAGACTGTAAGGTGTCAAGGAGAGAGTTCTCGGAGAGATAGCGGATAAGGCGGGAGTAGACCAAGCGTTCCAGGAGTTTGGAGATAAAGGGGAGATTTGACACGGGTCGATAGTTGGCTGCACAGGATTGGTCCAGAGATGGGTTTTTTTTCAATAGTGGGGTTATGATAGAGTGTTTGAAAGAGGAGGGAAAGACCCCAGAAGAGAGGGAGAGGTTAAAGATTTTAGTTAGGTGACAGCTGATAGCAGGAGAGAGAGACTGGATGAGGTGTGAAGGCATGGGGTCACTAGAGCAGGTAGTGGGGGGAGCGGAGGAGAGGAGCCTGGAAACCTCATCCTCCGTTACAGGCTCAAAAACTGAGAGTGATGAAGAGGAGATGTGGCTGGGAATAGGATCAGAATTTTTAGGGGACTGGGAGAGGATTTCATCACGAATGTCATCGATTTTAGTTTTGAAGTATTTGGCCAGGTCTTCAGCACAGAGATCAGTGATTGGGGTCTGTACTTTAGGCCGAAGGAGAGAGTTGAACGTGTCAAAAAGGCGTTTTGGGTTGTTAGACAGAGAGGAGATGAGGTAGGTAAAATATGTTTGTTTGGTGAGATGAAGAGCGGAGTAATAGGATTTAAGGATGAATTTATAGTGCAGATAGTCTGAAGAAGTCTTAGTTTTCCTCCACAGACGTTCAGCACACCTAGAGCATCGCCTGAGAAAGCGAGTTGTTGGCGTGTGCCAGGGTTGCTGCCGTCTGTGTCGGGAGGTTCGTGTTTTAGAGGGTGCCATTTGATCCAGGGTAGACTTTAGGGTGTCATGGTAATGTTAGGCTGCTAGATTAGGGCAGGAGAGAGAAGAGATTGGTGATAGTGAAGATTGTAGAATGTCTATAAATTGACTAGTGTTTATGGCACGCAGGTTTCTGTAAGTGTACAAGGTTGGAGTGTCCGGAAGAAGATCGGAGTTACTGATAGAGAAAGAGAGAAGGTTGTGGTCAGAGAGCTCAAAAGGAGAAATAGTGAATTTAGAGACAGAGCAAAGTCTAGAGAAGATCAAGTCCAGTGTATTCCCATCCTTGTGTGTGGAAGAGTCAGTAAGCTGTGATAGGGCAAAGGAGGAGGTTAGAGACAAAAGCCGAGAGGCAGAAGAGGAGATTGGGGTATTAATGGGGATATTAAAATCACCCATGATGAGTGTAGGTGTTTCTGAAGAAAGAAAGTGAGGGAGCCAGGTGGCAAAATGATCCAGGAACATTTGGGGAGAACCAGGAGGATGATAGATGACCGCCACTCTGAGAGACAATGGGCGGAAGAGCCTGAGGGTGTGGACCTCAAAAGAGGGAAACGTGAGTGATGGTAATGGGGGGATGACTTGAAAAGTGCAATGTGGGGCTAGAAGCACCCCAACTCCTCCACCATGCCTGGTGTCAGATCTGGGGGTATGGTAAAAGTGAAGGTCAGAAAAACAAAACAACGTAGTCTGAAGGTGATAACAGGTGCTCAACCCCATGTGCAATTGTGCACTCATACAATGGGATAGAGGACCCGCACCTATGGACAAAAGTGGGGTTTCAATCCTGTGGAAAACATATACAATGATATTAGCTAATCCTCAAAACTGATGTAAAAATGAGACATTAGCCAGTATATCCTTATATGAAGGACATACCTGAGCCCGCATACCACGCCAAGGTTTCTCATGTGATGCGAGACCTAACCACTAACCTTTTTTGCCTGGCCAGATGCATAGAACCAGGAACCAGATATACAGCAGCCTAAGGTCCAACTTGCAGACTGCTCCCCAGTCGCCTCCAGTGTGAACTCAGCACACATACAATGGGAGGGGGGAGACAGGTTACAAGCCCCACCCTTGCTGGTTTATATATAGCAGGCCTCACAGGTGAAACCCCCAACGCTACCCAATAAGATAAAAGGGTGCATTGGTATAAGCCTTAAAAGACGCTTGCCGGCTTATATTTGCATGGACATGGCTATAGCAGGAAGCTCAACCCCAAGTGCAATTGTGCACCTTCGCTGGGGTGGAGGACCTGTACTTGTCAACCGTTGCTAAGGGCGATGTCCCCAGCAAAAATTGCATACAATGGAGAAAAGTGAAGGTCACCATAAGATAAAGCAGCGAGAGAAGCAGTGTCAGAAGGTTGTATCCATGTTTCTGTGAGAGCCAGCAGATTAAGAGAATTAGTGAGAAATAAGTCATGAATCTGGGTGAGCTTATTGCACACAGATCGAGAGTTTAGGAGAGTGCAGTTAAAGTTTTTAGTGGATCCGCAAGAGGCAGGTAGTGTAGAGCAAATATTAGTGAAAGGTGGGCCAGGGTTAGGAGCAATGTCCCCAGCAGCTAAAAGCAGAAGAAAGAAAAGGGAGAGCAGATGGCTGGGTGAAGTGATGGAGCGACTTCTGTGCTGTACCATGGAATGAGGTGACTTTGGGTGGTTTATGATGGTGAGCAGTGCATGCGAGCAATACATAGGTGAGGGAAGGAGGCATGGACAGATGTATATAGAGTCTACCGGAGAAATCAGTGGGGGATATAAGAGAAAATGTATCGCAATGATGTAAGTAATAAGTGTGTGCATGTTTGTTTTTTGTTTTTTCTGAAAAGAGTGACTTACTTTTGTAGTTATAATGTTGAGTTAGTTCCCTTTTGTTCCCTTCTGGTTCAATAATATACACACATACAAAGAGACACTTTGACACATACATACAAGTAGAAATATACATATAGAAACATAAATATGCAGACACACATATAACATGGAATATATACTAAAAGATATAGCAAATAAGCACATTATACATACAGGTACACACATACAATCACTCACAGATATATACACAGATACATAGATTCACTTGCTCATATATATATATATATATATATATATATATATATATACACATATACATAGATTCACTTGCTCATATATATATATATATATATATATATATATATATATACAAACACATACATACATACACACACACATACAAAGATTCGCTTGCTCACATATATAGGCACATACATAGAGATACACACACACACACACACACATATATACACATCACACTGACATACAGTCACTCAATATATACACAGTCACTTACACTAAGGCCCCAGCCATCCCTCTCTGCACAGGCACATACATAGAGATACACACACACACACACACATATATACACATCATACAGACACACTGACATAAAATCACTCACATCTATACACAATCACTTACAGTAAGTAAGGGCTCCATCCCCCTCTGTATAGACTGAAGTTTCTGGCCGGGACAGACAGTGGGCGGGGCTTCTCTCTGCCTCCTCTGCTCCTGTCTCCTCCGTGTGGAGAGAAGCAGAGAAATGGCAGATAATGACAGGGTAAGTGGCGCCCCCTTGCTGCAGGGAGGACACAGCACCCTCCATTAAACCACATACAAATCTCCCCAGCAATGGATCCTTTTTACTGAACCTGTCACCCTGAGTCTGCAGATCCTTTTGTGAGGGCACTATAGGGGCAGGTGAGGAAAAGGGCAGGGGCTCCAGCCCCCCTTTCACTCCTATGTGTGCACGTCCTTGCTTCTGAACCTATTTAAAGTGGCAGTCAATCACAAGCGACTAAAAAAAACAGAACAAGAGAACAGCACAGCAGGAACATCTCTGTCGCTAAGAGTTAAATCTAGAGGGTCGACCTGGGTCGTCCAGACTCCCCAAACCACCCAAAAAAAAAAACACAAGCAAGACTACAGATTCATAAAATCAGCAGACTTACCGTGTTTTCTGTGGGGTTGATCACTCCCCTAGTTTGGGTAATAATGGGTTGCCTCGGGCGACAAAGCAGGCTCAAAGTGTCGCTCCACTGGATTCGTATCTTCCCTCGAGTGTGGTTCCGCCATCCCGCGCTGCCACCAACTGTTAAGGATTAGTTAATGTGCGGCCTTAATCTATGAGTGACTACCGCTGTACTAATTTCCGACGCAAGAAAATTCACACCACGCCAGGTTGGTATGGATTCCCTCCTTGGTACCCCAGGGAGTTCTGTTTATTACAGGAAGTAAATTTGGTTTTTACAAACTGAGAAAAAAGGGAGGGTGAAAGGTAAAATTATGCATCGTTCTATATGCTGATTGGTCATTTGAGCATGGCGTAGCATAAGTCATTATCTTGCAAGTCCTCTGAGCTTAAGATTTCAGCATCTTTCCACAAAGTCCAATGTTTATACATCTTGTATCCATTGTCTCCATCTCTTGCTCTAGTCTTAGTTACAGGCAAAGCGATCAGATGAACAGATATTTTTCCAGCAGCAATGGCATTTTAATATTAATATATTGATCAGTCATTAGAAACATAAGGGTCATCCCTATCAATGGCACCTCTGTCCATGTCAGGAACTGTCCAGAGCAGGAGCAAATCCCCATAGCAAACCTGTCCTGCTCTGTACAGTTCCTGAAATGGACAGATGTTTCAGCAGAGAGCAGTGTGGTCAGACAGAAAAGAAATAAAAAAAAAAAGAAAAGAACTTCCTCTGGAGCTTACAGCAGCTGATAGGTACTGGAAGGATTGAAATTTTTAAATAGAAGTAATTTACAAATCTGTTTAACTTTCTGGCACCAGTTGATTAAAAAAATGTTTTCCACAGTTTTTTTTTTATTATTATTTTTACAAAACAGCTCCCCTGGGTGCCTCTGGTATCCTGCTCCTGTCCTCCAGTGTGATCCTCTGCCATGTTTCCAGGGGTCGACCCATAAGACTGATGCTCAGTTGATTGCCAGCCACAGCGATTTCCCACCTTGGCCAGTGATTGGGTAAACAGCAATGCAATGTATTGAGCCCTATCCCCAGTCTTCTTCTTAGTACTGGGGCCCAACACATTATACTGCAGCTCAGCCTATCAATATCCGAGATGGGGCATTGCTGTGGCCGGCGATTTACTGAGCAGCAGTCTGACCCCCGGCAACAAGGAAGATGAATGAGTCGGAATACACGAGGATGATACCAGAGGGCAGAGCAGCAGCAGGGGGTAAATCTGTTTTTTATTTTTATTTTTTAAATGCAGACATCTGGGCAGCTTTTTCTCCATAAAGTTTAAAGCCACTTAATTCCTTTAACAAATGACTGATATGATAAATTTCTCCCATAGACGGGAAACGAGTTATATGGTTAGACCATTTATTTTGGGTCATTGTAAATCCTTGTTCTAATGCATCAACAATAAAACACTTAAAGCAACCTCTAGCTCTGAATCTTATGGGTCACATTTACTATTGCAAATCTGTCACAAGACTGACTAACATGACTTATGCTACATTTAGTGTGTGTATAAAATAATTGTTAGGAACTTTTGAGTCTCGTTGGTCTGAAAATCCATTTGCAAAATTATATCAGGGCACATGTAATAAACCTGTCTAATTCTAACTATGTAAATGTGGCCTGACATATAGGCCCAGATTTATCCATCAGTTAAAGGGGTACTCCGCCCATAGACATCTTATCCCCTATCCAAAGGATAGGGGATAAGATATCCGATCACAGGGGTCCTGCCGCTAGAACCCCCTACTATCTATGTGCGTCACCCGGCAATCTGAACCACAAGTCTATTATCAAATCAATCATGCATTTTTTTGTTCAACAATGTGGCCAAGGTTTATTAAAATGCGATGAGTCCTGCAATAAGCCGAGCTACATCTCCCTATGACCGGGAGACATATTGTATAAGGACCCAGTATCTGTGGACACCATAAAGAAACAATAAAAACAGACTCCTTGCTATGTTCATATATGATAGACTGATCATTATCAATGTGCTAAATATATAAAGAATAACTGTATATGTCAATAACTAAGAAGTCAGTTAATGTAAATACTTTGCAGGAAAATGTCTGTATTGTATATATGACAAGTCAGAAAAGCCAATCTCTATCTCTTCTACATGTTTAGAGATGGAGCACCACACGCAGGAGAGGACACCTTCCAACCAAGAGACACAAGAAGAGGTAAATTCTCCTATAGTTCTGAATAATACATTTTCTGTTTAAGCACATCTGTCAACTCCATAACATGTACAGAGCTGCAAATCCCTGCAGATAGCAGGGAAGAGAGATATGATTAACCATACATTTTGCTTTGCTGATCACTTTTGTTACCAACTGAAGAGTCAAACTGATGGTGCTGAGGTACAGTAGCATCTCCTCCCTCCTACGCCCTGTGTAAGATTGACAAACAAACATTAAGATCTGGGAATACTGATTTTCCAATCAATCCTCCCATGTCATTTAAATGTAAAGGGCTATTACACTGCTTTCTAAGAATCATATGTGGCCTGAACAGGGGAAAATGCTTTCTGCTTCCTGCACTAGGTCAAGAACCTGCCTGCTCAGCCCATCACTGGCTGACATGGGACACTGCTGTGAATAAGAAAAAAGAAGATCGGGGGACCTAACTGAGGTGAAAAGAAACTTTAGGGGACTGGACTAGGTAAACATTATATACATTATTTTTTAATTTTTCCCCTACTCCAGCAGCATATGATTTATTTAATAAAACATTTGAATACCTGTGTTTTATTGAGGGTTGATGGGCACTCATTCACTTTAAAGGAAAACTGACATCTTGTTCATGCGTACTAATCCCAATACATGGGGTTAAAGTGCAGATAAACAGCATTACAAGAGGGGTTAGTCACATATTTCTATCCAACAGATAAAACATTATCCCTCCGGTAGCGGCATTGATATAGCCCTGCTGTACACAATGGAGGCAGGGAGCCGGCTTGCTGAGCTCCCCTGCCTCCTCAATATGCAGGGCTAGGCCCACCCATCTGATGAATATTCTAGTTTCTGCACTCTCATGTCCTAGAGACGTGAGAGTGAAGAAGTTACAATATTCAGGGGTGGGCATAGATCTGTATATTGAGCAGGTAGGGGAGCTCAGCAAATCGGCTCCCTGCTTCCATTGCGCACAGCAGCGTTATAGAAATGCCACTATTGGGAGGGATAACTTTTTATCTGCTAGACAGAATTGTGTAAGTAACCCCTCTTTTTTAATGCTGTTCACCCGCACTATAACCCATTGTATTGGGTTTAGTGCAGGTGAACAGGATGTCAGTTTCCCTTTAATGGAACTGACGTGCAATTATCATTCACAGCTGCCTATATGGACTGACCTGCATTATCATTCACAGCTGCCTATATGGACTGACCTGCATTATCATTCACAGCTGCCTATATGGAAAACCTGCTGATCCTTTGCAAATAATGAAGAAGACATGGTGTTCAAGGAGGATCCCAACCATCAAATATTGGTGGCCTTTCCTAAAGATAGGCCATCAACATTTGCCCATTAGTGACCCAAATATGCCTTTGTATAATGGTCACTAAAAGGCCTTGGGCTAGAACGGGTTAACCTCATAAGGATAGTAATAGCGGCCATGGCACCTAGGATATTTGCAGATGGTGCAGGACCCCATTATAAGACCATCTGCACCTCTATAATTTAATTAAAAGGTTAAGTTGAGTTGCCATGGCAGCTGGAGGACAAAAAATGGCTACGTTAAGAAGGCAGGAGGTTTAGATTCAAGTCCCTACCGAGACTGAAAATGTTACAAAAAGTGTTTTGTAAAATGAAAAAAAGGAAGTGATACAAAAGACCCTTACAAAGCTCTTTATTTTTGAAAAAAAAAAAGGTAAAAGCATTTTAAGAAATACACAAAAATGGTATCTCCACATACATAAGATCTGAATTATAAAATGTAAAAAAAAAAGTAACCCCATATATTGAAAAGAGTAAAAAATCTGCCAGAATTGCATTTTCCTAAAATGTATAACAATGAAAACTGAAACTCATCCACAAAAAGAACAAGCCATCATAATGAAAAAATGAAAACATATTTCTATTCTTTTCTCTGAATTAGCAGTTTAAGGAAACAGTTTATATTTGTACCATGTTTTTTCAGTGAACTTATGATTTATACATTTTTTAAGGAGTTATTATTTCTTTATTCGAATAAATATTTACAATTACAAACAATAAAAAAACAGGAAATAGGAACCATTGCTTACTGAATTCTTGTCAACATATAGCTTGTTAACATCTGTGGTTACCCCATCTTTATTACAATATATAATTTACTACAAAGAAGGAGAGACTCCCCACTGACCCTATGCATTGCTTGTAGTGCCTCTAAATTTTGGCCAAAAATATAAAGAAAGAAACAAACAAAGAAAGATAAAATAATAATAAAAAACAACAACTCCCTCACTAGATTACAAACATCTATCCAGTTTTTTTTATATATTCTAGAGAGATACAAGCTGCACATCCACCGTCTAAGCAAACACTGTCCTATTATTTCTATAATATACTTTATATCGTACTATTATATCTACAGTTGTTATACATTCATGTGTAGCAGGCTGGTTTGTGAGGTATATGTAAAATAAAGTGCAAAGAAGAAGAATAAAAATGTTTTTTGAAAAAGGGCCCTAATGTCTCTTTGGGCCAAATTTGCTGGTCTACAAAACAGACCATGTATAACTGCTTGAATGAAGGCCCACATGTATAGACCCCTTACAATTTAAAGGATTACTTAAAGGGGTACTCTGGTGGAAAGCTTTTTTTTTTTTTTTTTTTTAAATCAACTGGTGCCAGAAAGTTAAACAGATTTGTAAGTTACTTCTATTAAAAATTATTAATCCTTCCAGTACTTATTAGCGGCTGTATACTACAGAGGAAATTCTTTTCTTTTGGGATTTCTTTTCTGTCACAACCACAGTGCTCTCTGCTGACACCTCTGTCCATTTTAAGAACTGTCCAGAGCAGTATATGTTTGCTATGGGGATTTTCTCCTGCTCTGGACAGTTCCTGACATAGTCACAGGTGTCAGCAGAGAGCACTGTGAGTAATAAAAAACTGTAATTCTATGGGAACCATTTTTAAGTATATTTGCCCAACCTCCAAATTTTCCTACAATCCTTATCCACGATTACCCCCAAATGCTTTATCCATACAGTCACAAGACTGACTAACATAACTTACAGCATAACTAACATAACTTATGCTACATTTAGTGTGTGCATAAAATAATTGTTAGGAACTTTTGAGTCTCGTTGGTCTGACAATCCATTTGGAAAATTACATCAGCTGTCTAATTCTAACTATGGAAATGTGGCCTGACATATAGGCCCAGATTTATCCATCAGCCTGAAACCAAAATTGTTTAATTTGCTCATAACAACCAATCACAGCTCAGCTTTCATATCTTAACAAGCTCTGGTAAAATGAAAGCATAGTTGTGATTGGTCGCTATGGGAAGATCACACAGTTTTTTGTCTCCAGCAGATTGTTAAATCTAGGCCATTATTTTCATTTCTATGTGTCTGGTTTTCTATTGTTCTGATATGTTGTGTTTCATTATGTCAATTAGTTTTTGTTGTCCTAATATTTTAATAAAAACAATGGCTTCTTAAAGGGGTACTCCGCCCATAGACATCTTATCCCCTATCCAAAGGATAGGGGATAAGATATCCGATTACGGAGGTCTATGTGCGGCACCCGGCAATCTGAACCACAAGTCTATTATCAAATCAATCATGCATTTTTTTGTTCAACAATGTGGCCAAGGTTTATTAAAATGCGATGAGTCCTGCAATAAGCCGAGCTACATCTCCCTATGACCGGGAGACATATTGTATAAGGACCCAGTATCTGTGGACACCATAAAGAAACAATAAAAACAGACTCCTTGCTATGTTCATATATGATAGACTGATCATTATCAATGTGCTAGATATATAAAGAATAACTGTATATGTCAATAACTAAGAAGTCAGTTAATGTAAATACTTTGCAGGGAAATGTCTGTATTGTATATATAACAAGTCAAAAAGCCAATCTCTATCTCTTCTACATTGTTTAGAGATGGAGCACCACACGCAGGAGAGGACACCTTCCAACCAAGAGACACAAGAAGAGGTAAATTTTCCTATAGTTCTGAATAATAATTTTTCTTTTTAAGCACATCTGTCAACTCCATAACATGTACAGAGCTGCAAATCCCTGCAGATAGCAGGGAAGAGGGATATGATTAACCATACATTTTGCTTTGCTGATCACTTTTGTTACCAACTGAAGAGTCAAACTGATGGTGCTGAGGTAGCATCTCCTCCCTCCTACGCCCTGTGTAAGATTGACAAACAAACATTAAGATCTGGGAATACTGATTTTCCAATCAATCCTCCCATGTCATTTAAATGTAAAGGGCTATTACACTGCTTTCTAAGAATCATATGTGGCCTGAACAGGGGAAAATGGACAAAAATATCTTTAATAACCTAGTCCTGGTCCCCCACAGCTCCTGTCTGTCTTTTTATGGTCCCCCAATCTTCTGTTTGCTTTCTGCTTCCTGCACTCAGTCCAGAACCTGTCTGCTCAGCCCAATACTGGCTGACATGGGATACTGCTGTGAATAAGAAAAGAGAAGATCGGGGGACCTAACTGAGGTGAAAAGAAGCTTTAGGGGACTGGACTAGGTAAACATTATATAAATTATTTTTAAATTTTTCCCCTACTCCAGCAGCATATGATTTATTTTTATAAAACATTTGAATACCCGTGTTTTATTGAGGGTTAATGGGCACTCATTCACTTTAAAGGAAAACTGACATCTTGTTCACGCGTACTAATCCCAATAAATGGGATTAAAGTGCAGGTAAACAGCATTAAAAAGAGGGGTTAGTCACATACTTCTATCCAATAGATAAAACAGTATCCCTCCGGTAGCAGCATTGATATAGACCTGCTGTACACAATGGAGGCAGGGAACCAGCTTGCTGAGCTCCCCTGCCTCCTCAATATGCAGGGCTAGGCCCACCCATCTGATGAATATTCTAGTTTCGGCACTCTCATGTCCTAGAGACGAGAGTGAAGAAGTTACAATATTCAGGGGTGGGCATAGATCTGTATATTGAGCAGGTAGGGGAGCTCAGCAAATCGGCTCCCCGCTTCCATTGCGCACAGAAGCGTTATAGAAATGCCACTATTGGGAGGGATAACTTTTTATCTGCTAGACAGAATTGTGTAAGTAACCCCTCTTTTTTAATGCTGTTCACCCGCACTATAACCCATTGTATTGGGTTTAGTGTAGGTGAACAGGATGTCAGTTTCCCTTTAATGGTACTGACGTGCAATTATCATTCGCAGCTGCCTATATGGACTGACCTGCACTATATCATTCACAACTGCCTATATGGATGACCTGCTGATCTTTTGCAAATAATGAAGAAGACAGGGTGTTCAAGGAGGATCCCAACCATAAAATATTGGTGGCCTTTCCTAAAGATAGGCCATCAATATTTTCCCATTAGTGACTCAAATATGCCTTTGTATAATGGTCACTAAAAGGCCTTGGGCTAGAACGGGTTAACCTCATAAGGATAGTAATAGCGGCCATGGCACCTAGGATATTTGCAGATGGTGTAAGATCCCATTATAAGACCATCTGCACCTCTATAATTTAATTAAAAGGTTAAGTTGAGTTGCCATGGCAGCTGGAGGATAAAAAATGGCTATGTTAAGAAGGCAGGAGGTTTAGATCAGAGGGACACCTGTTCAAGTCCCTACTGAAACTGAAAATGTTATAAAAAGTGTTTTGTAAAATGAAAAAAAGAAGAAGTGATACAAAAGACCCTTACAAAGCCCTTTATTTTTGAAAAAAAGTAAAAGCATTTTAAGAACTACACAAAAATGGTATCTCCACATACATAAGATCTGAACTAGAAAATAAATAAAAAGTAACCCCATATATTGAAAAGAGTAAAAAATCTGCCAGAATTACATTTTCCTAAAATGTTTAACAATGAAAACTGAAACTCATCCAGAAAAAGAACAAGCCATCATAATGAAAAAATGAAAACATATTTCTATTCTTTTCTCTGAATTAGCAGTTAAAGGAAACAGCTTATATTTGTACCATGTTTTTTCAGTGAACTTATGATTTATTATTTTTTAAGGAGTTATTATTTCTTTATTCGAATAAATATTTACAATTACAAACAATAAAAAACAGGAAATTGGAACCATTGCTTACTGAATTCTTGTCAACATATAGCTTGTTAACATCTGTGGTTACCCCATCTTTATTACAATATATAATTTACTACAAAGAAGGAGAGACTCCCCACTGGCCCTATGCATTACTTGTAGTGCCTCTAAATTTTGGCCAAAAATAAAAGAAACAAAGAAAGATAAAATAATAATAATAAAAAAACAACTCCCTCACTAGATTACAAACATCTATCCAGTTACCGTATTTATCGGGGTATACCACGCACCGGCCTATAACACGCACCTTCATTTTACCAAGGATATTTGGGTAAAAAAAGTTTTTTACCCAAATATCCATGGTAAAATGAGGGTGCGTGTGTGCACGTGTATACCCCGATATACCCCCAGGAAAGGCAGGGGGAGAGAGGCCGTCGCTGCCCGCTTCTCTCCCCCTGCCTTTCCTGGGGTCTAGAGCGCTGCTGTCGGCCCTTCTCACCCCCTGGTTATCGGCGCCGCTGCCCGTTCTGTCCCCCTGACTATCGGTGCCGGCGCCGATAGCCAGGGGGAGAGAAGCGGCGCCGACAGCCAGGGGGAGAGAAGGGGCAGCGGCACTCATTGCCGGCGCCGCTGCCCCGTTGCCTCCCCTCATCCCCGGTGGCATAATTACCTGGGTCGGGTCCGCGCTGCTGCAGACCTCCGTCGTGCGCCGCGCCGTTCAGCGCATAGCAACGACGCCGGGGACGCACGACGGAGGCCTGCAGCAGCGCGGACCCGACTCAGGTAATTATGCCACCGGGGATGGGGGGAGGCAACGGGGCAGCGGCGCCGGCAATGGGTGCCGCTGCCCCTTCTCTCCCCCTGGCTGTCGGCGCCGCTTCTCTCCCCCTGGCTATCGGCGCCGGCACCGATAGTCAGGGGGACAGAACGGGCAGCGGCGCCGATAACCAGGGGGTGAGAAAGGCCGACAGCAGCGCTCTAGACCCCAGGAAAGGCAGAGGGAGAGAAGCGGGCAGCGACGGCCTCTCTCCCCCTGCCTTTCCTGGGGGTGTATCGGCGTATAACACGCACACAGACTTTAGGCTAAAAATTTTAGCCTAAAAAGTGCGTGTTATACGCCGATAAATACGGTATTTTTATATATTCTAGAGAGATACAAGCTGCACATCCACCGTCTAGGCAAACACTGCCCTATTATTTCTATAATATACTTTATATCGTACTATTATATCTACAGTTGTTATACATTCATGTGTAGCAGGCTGGTTTGTGAGGTATATGTAAAATAAAGTGCAAAGAAGAAGAATAAAATTTTTTTTTTTGAAAAAGGGCCCTAATGTCTCTTTGGGCCATATTCGCTGGTCTACAAAACAGACCATGTATAACTGCTTGAATGAAGGCCCGCATGTATAGATCCCTTACAATTTAAAGGATTACTTAACCCCTTAAGGACCAGGCCATTTTACACCTTAGGACCAGAGCATTTTTTGAACATTTGACCACTGTCACTTTAAACATTAATAACTCTGGAATGCTTTTACTTATCATTCTGATTCTGAGATTGTTTTTTCGTGACATATTCTACTTTAACATGGTGGTAAATTTTTGTGGTAACTTGCATTCTTTCTTGGTGAAAAATCCCAAAATTTGATGAAAAATTTGAAAATTTAGCTTTTTTCTAACTTTGAAGCTCTCTGCTTGTAAGGAAAATGGATATTCCAAATAAATGTTTTTTAATTCACATTTCCAATATGTCTACTTTATGTTTGCATCATAAAATTGACAAGTTTTTACTTTTCGAAGACACCAGAGGGCTTTAAAGTTCAGCAGCAATTTTCCAATTTTTCACAAAATTTTCAAACTCACTATTTTTCAGGGACCAGTTCAGGTTTGAAGTGGATTTGAAGGGTCTTCATATTAGAAATACCCCATAAATGACCCTATTATAAAAACTACACCCCCAAAGTATTCAAAATGACATTCAGTAAGTGTGTTAACCCTTTAGGTGTTTCACAGGAATAGCAGCAAAGTGAAGGAGAAAATTCACAATCTTCATTTTTTACACTTGCATGTTCTTGTAGACCCAATTTTTGAATTTTTACAAGGGGTAAAAGGAGAAAATTTATACTTGTATTTGTAGCCCAATTTCTCTCGAGTAAGCACATACCTCATATGTCTATGTAAATTGTTCGGCGAGCGCAGTAGAGGGCTCAGAAGGGAAGGAGCGACAAGGGGATTTTGGAGAGTACGTTTTTCTGAAATGGTTTTTGGGGGGCATGTTGCATTTAGGAAGCCCCTATGGTGCCAGAACAGCAAAAAAAAACACATGGCATACCATTTTGGAAACTAGACCCCTTGAGGAACGTAACAAGGAATAAAGTGAGCCTTAATACCCCACAGGGGTTTCACGACTTTTGCATATGTAAAAAAAAAAAACATTTTTCACAAAAATGTGTGTTTGCCCCCAAATTTCACATTTTTGCAAGGGTTAATAGCAGAAAATACCCCCCAAAATTTGTAACCCCATCTCTTCTGAGTATGGAGGTACCCCATAAGTTGACCTGAAGTGCACTACGGGCGAGCTACAATGCTCAGAAGAGAATGAGTCATATTTGGCTTTTTGAGAGCAAATTTTGCTCGGGGGGCATGTCGCATTTAGGAAGCCCCTATGGTGCCAGAACAGCAAAAAAAAAACACATGGCATACCACTTTGGAAACTAGACCCCTTGAGGAACGTAACAAGGAATAAAGTGAGCCTTAATACCCCACAGGGGTTTCACGACTTTTGCATATGTAAAAATAAATTATTATTTTTCACTAAAATGTGTGTTTCCCCCCAAATTTCACATTTTTGCAAGGGTTAATAGCAGAAAATACCCCCCAAAATTTGTAACCCCATCGCTTCTGAGTATGGAGGTACCCCATAAGTTGACCTGAAGTGCACTACGGGCGAGCTACAATGCTCAGAAGAGAATGAGTCATATTTGGCTTTTTGAGAGCAAATTTTGCTCGGGGGGCATGTCGCATTTAGGAAGCCCCTATGGTGCCAGAACAGCAAAAAATACCCCACATGGCATACCATTTTGGAAACTAGACCCCTAGAGGAACGTAACAAGGGGTAAAGTGAACCTTAATACCCCACAGGGGTTTCACTGCTTTTGCATATGTAAAAAAAATATTTTTTTTTCACTAAAATGTGTGTTTCCCCCCAAATCTCACATTTTTGCAAGGGTTAATAGCAGAAAATACCCCCCAAAATTTGTTACCCCATCTCTTATGAGTATGGAGGTACCCCATAAGTTGACCTGAAGTGCACTACGGGCGAACTACAATGCTCAGAAGAGAAGGAGTAATATTTGGCTTTTTGAGAGCAAATTTTGCTCGGGGGGCATGTCACATTTAGGAAGCCCCTATGGTGCCAGGACAGCAAAAAAAAAAAAAAACACATGGCATACTATTTCGGAAACTACATCCCTCAAGGAACATAACAAGGGGTACAGTGAGTCTTCACACCGCACAGGTGTTTGATAAATATTCATGAAGTGGGATGTGAAAATGAAAAATTTGATTTTTTTTTACACTAAAATGCTGGGGTTACACCAAATTTTTCATTTTCACAAGTGGTAAAAGGAGAAAATGTCACCGTAAGTTTGTAAATACATTTCTTTGGAGTAAGGACATACCTCAAGTCTGGGCGTAAACAGCTTGCACACTGGTCTGAGAGGAGCAGGTCGCATTCAGGGGCCTTGAGCTTCTGCGTTGCGGCCTATGGAGCCAGAACAGTGGGACCCCCCCCCTCAAGGGGCATTACATGGGGTAAATAACTGGGGTACACTAAATAACTAAAATGGGGTACAGTGGGACATAAAATTATAAAACAGGTTATGTTCCCAGAATGATGACCCAGAGCATAGCCAAAACTAAAAAATATGCCCGCCCCAAACCCTATGGTCTGAATCATCATTCTGGGAATGTGACGTGTGTGGCCGTCCCTAACCTGTTGCCTCAGATACGCACCCGCTTAGGTGGAGAGAGAGCACTGCGCATTTGAGGCAACAAAAAAAGTCCCCGATGATAGTGACTCAGTGACCCATGACCCACAAAAAAAAATACCCCCAGAGGTCTCATCAGTTTTTTTTTTTAGATGAGTTTTTTGGGGCAATTTAGTGGTTTTATGGTGTTAAAATTTGGAATGTACTCTGGACATGGTACATTGGGGTCAAATTATGGAAAATGTTAATGAAAAGGGAAAATTTAGTACTTCATGGAAGTGTGATACTCCCTGAAGCAGTTTTTAATGCAGAGGCCCGGATGATCGGGGCAAGTGTCACATTGAGTGGTGGTATCCTTCCAAATCCCCCTCCTGTTACACACTCTGCATTTTTTCTGGGATTGTCCCTTCTTTCCAGTGTGGGGGACCTCACCTGGAAAGTGTTGGCCTGGGACAATCCTGGCACCTATAACTTCAGTTCCTTGGGAAGTCCGGCCTGGTCTTTCCCGGTCGCCAAAGATCAGGACCTTTAGGACTTTTCTTGGAACTGGAGGAATGTCCCTGTGTTGCCAGCATACTGGGACAGTACAAAAGCGTTGTACATGGCAACCTGTACCAAGTAGACCGCAACTTTTTTGTACCATACCCGTGTTTTCCGCATGGCCATGTATGGCTTGAGGACTTGATCAGAATGATCAACTCCCCCCATATACCGATTGTAGTCCAGAATACAATCGGGCTTGAGGACCGGTGTTGTGGTACCTCGCACAGGGACAGGTGAGCTGCCATTACCATGAATAGCGGCCAGCATAAGGACATCCCTCTTATCCTTATACCTGACGAACAACAGGTTTTCATGGGTAAGGGTACGGGACTCACCCTTGGGCATAGGTGTCTGCAGAAAATTTAGAGGGAGGCCTCTCTGGTTTTTCCGCACGGTCCCACAAGCGGACGTGGATCTGGCGGCAAGGGATGTGAAGAGAGGGATGCTGGTATAAAAGTTGTCCACGTACACGTGGTAACCCTTATCCAGCAAAGGGTGCACAAGCTCTCAAACGATTTTCCCGCTAACACCCAGAGTGGGGGAACAATCTGGGGGTTCAATTACGGGAATCTCGTCCATCATACACTCTAAACTTGAGAGTGTACCCGGAGGTACATCTCTGCTGCATCAATGGCATACCATTCATTGGGCCTGGCCAAAACAGAATCCGGGTGGTGGGCGATGAACTGCCTGGCGTACAGATTTGTCTGCTCCACCATTAGATTGACAAAACTGTCACTGAAAAAATAACTGAAATAGTAAATTTCAGTGAATCCAGAATTGTCAATCCGGATTCTGGAGTAGCCAACAAACTCCGGAACCCGTGGCTGATAAGCCTCTGGGGGTCTCCAGACAGGTTCACCGGAAGGGGGCTCCGGTAAACTTGTCTGGGGGGTCAGACTCCTAGTACGAGCAGCATCACCACTCGCACTAGTGCCGGCGACTGGGCCACTATCATGGGGGGGGTGTGGCCTCACCTGGCGTGCAGGGGGCTCTTCATCAGTACTAGATGATGAGGAGGACGATGAAGAACACAGGAATGTAGGATCTTCATCGTCCTCACTGACAGATTCGGAGTCGGAGGCAAGAAAAGCGTATTCCTCCGCTGCCGAAAATGTCTGGCGAGGCATCACCTTTTTTCTGCGGTGGTGGTGGGGGGGTTGGTGGCGGGGGTGGTGGGTGTGTGTGGGGGTGAGTATGTAGTGTGTTTGATTGTTGTAACCAACCGGTAGGGGGGGGGGGAAGCGCTGCGGCCCAAAAAAAAAATGGCCAAATGCAGTGCCCTGAATCCCTAATAGGGCCCGGGTCACACTAAAAAAAATTTGGCGGACCCTTTAGGTCCTATTAGGGGGTCAGGGGGGGGGGGGGAATTTTTAACTTTTTTTTAAACTTTATTTTACTGGTTAACCCTACCTGTCCCTGGGGCTGTACTCTCTCCCTGCTCTAAGGGGGGTCTTCCTCTGTGAGGGGCTCCGATCTTCACGGAGGGGGGGTCCCTGGCTCCTTCTCGCAGCTCTGGCCGCTGAATGAACTCAGGGAGCAAGCAGAGCCGCGAGAAGGGGCCGTTAACCCCTCCCCTGCCAGCTCTAATTGGCCGGCGATTGCCCGGCCAATAGCAGCGATCCTGGGGGGGTGACGAAATCGCCACCTCCCCATAGATACAGAGGGTGATAGGGGGTGTATCCTACACCCCCAATCACCTTGTATCTCCGGGTCAGCGGGTCACACGTGACCCGCATCACCGGAATAGCCGAAAATCGCAAGTGTGAATTCACTTGCGATTTTCGGCGATCGCCTACATGGGGGGGTCTGATGACCCCCCTGGACATTGGCGCGGGGTGCCTGCTGATCGATATCAGCAGTCACCCCGGTCCGGTACCCGCCCGGCGCGCGGCAGGGACCGAAATTCCCTCGGGCGTACAGGTACGCCCTTGGTCCTTAAGTACCAGAGAGCAAAGGCGTACCCGTACGCCCTTGGTCCTTAACCCCTTAACGACGCAGGACGTATATTTACATCCTGCGCCGGCTCCCGCGATATGAAGCGGGATCGCGCCGCGATCCCGCATCATATCGCGTGGGTCCCGGCGCTAATCAACGGCCGGGACCCGCGGCTAATACCACACATTGCCGATCGCAGCGATGTGCGGTATTAACCCTTTAGAAGCGGCGGTCAAAGCTGACCGCCGCTTCTAAAGTGAACCTGAAAGTATCCCGGCTGCTCAGTCAGGCTGTGAAATCGCGGCGTCCCGAACAGCTGATCGGACACCGGGAGGACTCTTACCTGCCTCCTCAGTGTCCGATCGACGAATGACTGCTCCGTGCCTGAGATCCAGGCAGGAGCAGTCAAGCGCCGATAATGCTGATCACAGGCGTGTTAATACACGCCTGTGATCAGGATGAGAGATCAGTGTGTGCAGTGTTATAGGTCCCTATGGGACCTATAACACTGCAAAAAAAAAGTTAAAAAAAGTGTTAATAAAGGTCATTTAACCCCTTCCCTATTAAAAGTTTGAATCACCCCCCTTTTCCCATAAAAAAAATAAAACAGTGTAAAAATTTTTTAAATAAACATATGTGGTATCGCCGCGTGCGTAAATGTCCGAACTATAAAAATATATCATTAATTAAGCCGTACGTCCAATGGCGTACGCGCAAAAAAATTCCAAAGTCCAAAAAAGCGTATTTTGGTAACTTTTTATAACATTAAAAAATGAATAAAAAGTGATCAAAAAGTCAGATCAAAACAAAAATCATACCAATAAAAACTTCAGATCACGGCGCAAAAAATGAGTCCTCATACCGCCCCGTACGTGGAAAAATAAAAAAGTTATAGGGGTCAGAAGATGACATTTTTAAACGTATAAATTTTCCTGCATGTAGTTATGATTTTTTCCAGAAGTGCGACAAAATCAAACCTATATAAGTAGGGTATCATTTTAACCGTATGGACCTACAGAATAATGATAAGGTGTAATTTTTACCGAAATATGCACTGCGTAGAAACGGAAGCCCCCAAAAGTTACAAAATGGCGTTTTTTTTTCGATTTTGTCGCACAATGATTATTTTTTCCGTTTCGCCGTGCATTTTTGGGTAAAATGACTAATGTCACTGCAAAGTAGAATTGGCGACGCAAAAAATAAGCCATAATATGGATTTTTAGGTGGAAAATTGAAAGGGTTATGATTTTTAAAAGGTAAGGAGGAAAAAACGAAAGTGCAAAAACGGAAAAACCCTGAGTCCTTAAGGGGTTAAGGGGTCAAAGGGGTACTCTGGTGGAAAGCTTTTTTTTTTTTTAAACCAACTGGTGCCAGAAAGTTAAATAGATTTGTAAGTTACTTCTATTAAAAATTCTTAATCCTTCAAGTACTTATTAGCGGCTGTATACTACAGAGGAAATTCTTTTCTTTTGGGATTTCTTTTCTGTCACAACCACAGTGCTCTCTGCTGACACCTCTGTCCATTTTAAGAACTGTCCAGAGCAGTATATGTTTGCTATGGGGATTTTCTCCTGCTCTGGACAGTTCCTGACATAGTAAGAGGTGTCAGCAGAGAGCACTGTGAGTAATAAAAAACTGTAATTCTATGGGAACCATTTTTAAGTATATTTGCCCCACCTCCAAATTTTCCTCCAATCCTTATCCGTGATTACCCCCAAATCCTTTATTTATTCTTTCCTACTTTAGTGACCTAGTCGTTGTCATTCCTGGCCTTCTAGTTCTTTGAAACGTGAATTATTTACACGTCCCGGACACAGGACGTACAGGTGTGCCCTGGCGTCCTGGGACTTAAGAACGTTTCCATTCACAGCCAATAACCGAGCGGTGAACGGAATGGGATGCCTGCTGAAATCATCCAGCAGGCATCCCGTGCAAACCCCTGGGGGGGGGGGGGTCCTGAGACCTCCTCCATGTCGGTGATCGCCAAAAAATCAGCGGTCAATTCAGATCAGCGATTTGCGGAGACTCCGGGTCAATCGGGTCTCCGGTCACCCGGAAAAAATAGGGTGATAGATGCTGACCGAGACCAGCAGGAGTGAGGTGGCACAGGTGCCACATCACGTGATCGGTCGGGACTATCCTGCTGGGCAGTGATCACCGGTGATCGGGGCAGTGATCTGGGCCTTCCTTTCGTAGGTCGGCGGAGGTAGGCGGGGTTCCCCTCAGGTGGCGGTAGTGGCAGGAGCGGCGACGGCAGGAGCGGAGGCAGCAGGATACAGCAGGAGGTGAGGCCTTCCTGCTGTTGCTTAGCAACAACTCCCAGCATGCACGGATAGCCAAAAGGCATGCTGGGAGTTGTAGTTTTGAAACAGCTGGAGGTTTGTCGTCCCCCCCCCCCCCCATGGCACTGTTTCCAAAATGGAGCCTCCTGCTGTTGCAAAACGACAACTCCCAGTATTGCTGGACAGCAATTGACTGTCCAGTCATGCTGGGAGTTTAGCAACGGCAAGAGGCACCCTGTTTGGGAAACACTGTCATAGGGTATTTTTTTTGTATCGGAGGCAAGTGTAATGTTTGCATCCGGGTCCGTCCCTATGTAAATCACTAATTTAGGCCTCAAATGCACATGGCGCTCTCTCACTTTGGAGCCCTGTTGTATTTCAAGGCAACCGTTTAGGGCCAAATATGGGGTATTTTCAGAATCGGGAGAAAGAAACAACTTTTGGGGGGCTTTTTCTCCTTTTACCCCTTATGAAATGGTATAGTTGGGGTCTACACCAGCATGTTAATGTTAAATTATTTTTTTTTTTTTACACTAACATGCTGGTGTTTCCCCATACTTTTCATTTTCACAGGTAAAAGGAAAAAAAGACCCCCAAAATTTGTAACAGAATTTCTCCTGAGGACGAAAATACCCATTATGTGGACGTAATATGCTCTGCGGGCGCACAACAGGGCTCAGGAGTGAGAGAACGCCATGTACATTTGAGGTGATTTGCACAGGGGTGTCTAATAGTTACAGCGGTTTTGACACCCCTCACGGAACATAACAAGGGGCATAGTGAGCCCTAAAACCCCACAGGTTGTTAATTTTTGGACATGAACATGAAAACATTTTTTTCACTAAAATGCTTTTCACAAGGGGTAAGAGGAAAAAAGACCCCCAAAAATTATAACACCATTTCTTCTGAGTAAGGGAATACCACATATGTGGATATAAAGTGCTCTGCAGGCACGCTACAGGGCCATTGGGCTTTTGGAGAGAGTATTTGGCTGTAATTGAAGGCCCCAGTGCCAGAACAGTGGACCCCCCACATGTGACCCCATTTTGGAGACTAAACACCTCAAGGAATGTAACAAGGAGTGCAGTGAGCATTTACACCCCACAGGAGTCTGACAGACTTTTTGAACAGTGGTCCATGAAAATGAAAAACTAAATTTTTTATTTGCACAGCCCACTGCTCCAAAGGTCTGTCAAATGCCAGTGGGGTGTAAATGCTCACCGCACCCATTATTACATTCCGTGAGGGGTGTAGTTTCCGAAATAGGGTCACATGTGGGGGGTCCGCTGTTCTGGTAGCCCGGGGGGGGCTTTGTAAATGCACATGGCCCCCGACTTCTATTTCAACCAAATTCTCTCTCTGTTCTGAGCCCTGTATTGCGTCCGCAGAGCACTTTACATCCACATATGGGGTACTTTCATACTCAGAAGTAATGGTGTTACAAATTTGGGGGGCTTTTTCTCCTATAATCACTTGTGAAAAAAAAATGTGGAGTAACACCAGCATTTTTGTAAAAAAAAAATCATTTTCACGTCCAACTTTAGCGAAAATTTGTCAAACACCTATGGGGTGTAAAGGCTCACTGTATCTCTTTTTACATTCCTTGAGGGGTGTTATTTCCCAAATAGTGTGCCATGTTTTTTTTTTTCTGTTCCGGCACCATAGGGGCTTCCTAAATGTGTCATGCCCCCCAAAAACAATTTAAGCTAAATTTGCTTTCCAAAAGCCAAACTTGGCTCCTTCTCTTCTGAGCATTGTAGTGCGCCCGCAGAGCACTTTACGTCCACACTTGGGGTATTTCCATACTTAGAAGAAATGGGGTTACACATTTTGAGGAGCATTGTCTCCTACTACCTTTTGTAAAAATGGTAAACGTGGGGGGGGGGGAAAATGCATTTTTGTGAATTTTTTTTTCATTTACACATACGACTTTAACGAAAAGTCGTCAAACGCCTGTGTGGTGTTAAGGCTCACTGTACTCCTTTTTACATGCCTTGAGGGGTGTAGTTTCCAAAATAGTACACCGTTTTTTGTTATTTTTTGTTTTTTTCTTTCTGTTCTGGCACCATAGGGGATTCCTAAATGCAACATGCCCCCAAAAATCAATTTCAGCAAAATTCACTCTCCAAAATCCCATTGTCACTTCTTCTCTTCTGAGCCTAGTGCACCTGCAGAGCACTTTACATCCACATATGAGGTATTTCCTTACTCAAGAGAGATTGGGTTACACATTTTGTGGGTTTTTTGCACCTTTTACCCCTTGTAAAAATTCAAAAAATGAGTCTACAAGATCATGCGAGTGTAAAAAATGAATTTTGAATTTTCTCCTTCAATTTGCTGCTATTTCTGTGAAACAACTAAACTTTTATTAAATCAAGAATATAGAAAACTCCTGCACTCACCGCTCAGCTAATGACTCGAAGCTCCTCTAACGGGATGGACCGGGGACACCGGACTGCAGAGTGTGGGCGCTCAGAGGCAAACAACCGGCAGTTTTCGCGCAAAGTAGCGCTTCTTCCGTCCGAAACCGCCGGTTGTTTGCCTCACACTCTGCAGTCTGGTGTCCCCAGTCCATCCCCTAAGAGGAGCTTGGAGTCATTAGCTGAGCAGTGAGTGCAGGAGTTTTCTATATTCTTGATTTAAGAATTCTTACTGGACCTGTTCCTTTGCATGTCCTAGCACCACTGCTGACTCAACTTTAATGAACCGGATGACTACTTAGCAGCTACCTATTTTCTCCTCATCTTGTGATTTTGGCTATTAGATATTGGCAGTGCCATTCCTTTCTTGCCTATGTGACAACTAATGGTCCGTGTCCATTATGGGGTATTTCTAATATGAAGGCCCCTCAAATCCGCTTCAAACTGAACTGGTCCCTGAAAAATTCAGATTTTGAAGGTTTCATGAACAATTGGAAAATTTATGCTAAACTTTGAAGCCCTCTGATGTCTTCAAAAAAGTAAAAACATGTCAACTTTATGATGCAAACATAAAGTAGACATATTGTATATGTGAATCAATATATAACTTATTTGATATGTCTTTTTTCCTTACAAGCAGAGAGCTTCAAAGTTAGAAAAATGCTATATTTTTTAATTGTTCATGAATGAAATTTTGGAATTTTTTCACCAAGAAATGATGCAAGAATCAATGAAAATTTTACACTATGTTATAGTACAATATGTCATGAAAAAACTATCTCAGAATCAAATTCATAAGTAAAAGCATCCCAGAGTAATTAATGCTTAAAGTGACAGTGGACAGATGTACAAAAAATGCTCTGGTCCTTAAGGTCATAATGGGCTTGGTCCTTAAGGGGTTAAATAATATAGTAAATTTCAGTGAAACTTTTTATCTTCATCACCTTTTTCATTTGGACCCAAACCCTACCTGCAAATTCAACTAGGGACCCTTCTTTTTCTGTCCTTTTTCCAAGAACTCCCACATAGTCCTATAAAAAGATGTTTTTCCCCCACCATGTGCCAAAAATAATCAACTATTTACCACTTCATTATAAATATTAATTATGTTGCTATAAATTACAACCTAAAGTCGGGTACTGACAAACCTCCTTTTTTACTCTCTGCATAGAAACGCTAGTTTAATTCTTAAATTCTTCCCTTTCCACACTAGTTCTCTCTCTAGGGCCTCTATTTCCTTAAATATCCTTTCTAACTACATAGGACTATATGCTAATATAAATAAAATTTGAGGTAATATGATAATTTTAATCAAACTTTAATCTTTGCTCTATTCTTCCTCAGGGTAGACCAGACATTCAACTCAGGGTATTTCTTTAAATCCTGTCCTATAACCTCACCCCAAATACTTGAATGTTTCCCCCTCTAAGAGTATCTTTAAGTTTTGATGGGTTATGTGTCTGTCCATAGGCATAAGCGCAATTTTATTCCAATTTATATTTAACCCAGATCTTTTTAAAAAAAGAGGGGGATGCATTGGGTGGTGATGAGGAAGATGAGATAGAGGGAGCAGAATAATGGCCCAGGTTAATTCCTACTTCCACAGAATGTCCCTGTACTGGGGCCATATGGGCGGGTACCGTCCCAGCTCCCACGGGACCTCCTGCTCGAGGATAATTGGGGATATTTTGCCATTTTTTGTATCTATTCTGTCTATTCCTCCTTCTACCTCTTCCCCTGTAGGCGTCTTGATATCTAGGATTGCCTCTTTCTGTATCTGAGGATTCGTACTCAGAAGAGGAAATGTCCGTACCAGATAAGACAGGTTTAGCTATCTGATCAAAGTTGTAGGCTTTCTTTTCTTTAAAGTCTGTGTCTCACGTTCTGAAAAAAACTTCTCTGGCCTGTGTCAACCAGGCTTCCGTGCCTATCCGATCAAAAAATCCTGCCATACCACAAAATAATTCACAGAAACCGAATAACAGGTGTATTGACACCAAAATATTATCACAGAATTCAAGACCATTAAAATATAACTTTTATTTCTAGCCCATAAAACAAGGGTACCACAAAATCAAAACACGGATAGTATTAACCCCTTAAGGACCGAGCCCTTTTTCAGCTTAAGGACCGGAGCGTTTTTTGCAATTCTGACCACTGTCACTTTAAACATTTATAACTCTGGAATGCTTTTAGTTATCATTCTGATTCCGAGATTGTTTTTTCGTGACATATTCTACTTTAACTTAGTGGTAAAATTTTATGGTAACTTGCATCCTTTCTTGGTGAAAAATCCCCAAATTTGATGAAAAAAATGAAAATTTAGCATTTTTCTAACTTTGAAGCTCTCTGCTTGTAAGGAAAATGGATATTCAAAATAATTTTTTTTTGGGTTCACATATACAATATGTCTACTTTATGTCTGCATCATAAAATTTATGAGTTTTTACTTTTGGAAGACACCAGAGGGCTTCAAATTTCAGCAGCAATTTTGAAATTTTTCTCAAAATTTTCAAACTCGCTATTTTTCATGGACCAGTTCAGGTTTGAAGTGGATTTGAAGGGTCTTCATATTAGAAATACCCCATAAAAGACCCCATTATAAAAACTACACCCCCCAAAGTATTCAAAATGACATTCAGTAAGTGTATTAACCCTTTAGGTGTTTCACAGGAATAGCAGCAAAGTGAAGGAGAAAATTCCAAATCTTCATATTTTACACTCGCATGTTCTTGTAGACCCAATTTTTGCAAGGGGGTAAAAAGGAGAAAATTTTTACTTGTATTTGAAACCCAATTTCTCTCGAGTAAGCACATACCTCATATGTCTATGTTAATTGTTCGGCGGGCGCAGTAGAGGGCTCAGAAGGGAAGGAGCGACAAATGGTTTTTGGGGGGCATGTCACCTTTAGGAAGCCCCTATGGTGCCAGGACAGCAAAAAAACACACATGGCATACCATTTTGGAAACTAGACCCCTCAGGGAACGTAACAAGGGGTAAAGTGAACCTTAATACCCCACAGGTGTTTCACAACTTTTGCATATGTAAAACAAATATTTTTTTTTTACCTAAAATGCTTGATTTCCCAAAAATTTTACATTTTTAAAAAGTGTAATAGCAGAAAATACCCCCCAAAATTTGAAGCCCAATTTCTCCCGATTCAGAAAACACCCCATATGGGGGTGAAAAGTGCTCTGCTGGCGCACTACAGGTCTCAGAAGAGAAGGAGTCACATTTGGCTTTTTGAAAGCAAATTTTGCTATGGGGGCATGCCGCATTTAGGAAGCCCCTATGGTGCCAGGACAGCAAAAAAAAAAAACACATGGCATACCATTTTGGAAACTAGACCCCTCGGGGAACGTAACAAGGGGTAAAGTGAACCTTTATACCCCACAGGTGTTTCATGACTTTTGTATATGTAAAAAAAAAAAAAATTTTTTACCTAAAATGCTTGTTTTCTCAAAAATTTTAGATTTTTAAAAAGAGTAATCGCAGAAAATATGCCCCAAAATTTGAATCCCAATTTCTCCCGAGTACGGCGATACCCCATATGTGTCCCTAAACTGTTGCCTTGAAATACGACAGGGCTCCAAAGTGAGAGCGCCATGCGCATTTGAGGCCTGAATTAGGGATTGCATAGGGGTGGACATAGGGGAATTCTACGCCAGTGATTCCCAAACAGGGTGCCTCCAGCTGTTGTAAAACTCCCAGCATGCCTGGACAGTCAGTGGCTATCTGGCAATACTGGGAGTAGTTGTTTTGCAACAGCTGTAGGCTCTGTTCTGGAAACAGTGGCGTACCAGACGTTTTTCATTTTTATTGGGGATGGGAGGGGGGCTGTGTAGGGGAATGTGTATATGTAGTGTTTTTTACTTTTTATTTTATTTTGTGGTAGTGTAGTGTAGTGTTTTTAGGGTACAGTCACACGGGCGGGGGGTTCACAGTAGTTTCTCGCTGGCAGTTTGAGCAGCGGCAGAAAATTTGCTGCAGCTCAAACTTGCAGCCGGATACTTACTGTAATCCTCCGCCCATGTGAGTGTACCCTGTACGTTCACATTGGGGGGGGGGGGGAACATCCAGCTGTTGCAAAACTACAACTCCCAGCATGCACGGTCTATCAGTGCATGCTGGGAGTTGTAGTTTTGCAACCACTGGAGGCTCCGTTTTGGAAACAGTGACGTACCAGACGTTTTTCATTTTTATTGGGGAGGGGAGGGGGGCTGTGTAGGGGTATGTGTATATGTAGTGTTTTTTACTTTTTATTTTATTTTGTGGTAGTGTAGTGTAGTGTTTTTAGGGTACAGTCGCACGGGCGGGGGTTCACAGTAGTTTCTCGCTGGCAGTTTGAGCAGCGGCAGAAAATTAGTTGCAGCTCAAACTTGCAGCCGGATACTTACTGTAATCCTCCGCCCATGTGAGTGTACCCTGTACGTTCACATTGGGGGGGGGAGAAACATCCAGCTGTTGCAAAACTACAACTCCCAGCATGTACGGTCTATCAGTGCATGCTGGGAGTTGTAGTTTTGCAACAGCTGGAGACACACAGGTTGTGAAACACCGAGTTTGGTAACAAACTCAGTGTTTTGCAACCAGTGTGCCTTCAGCTGTTGCAAAAGCTACAACCCCCAGCATGTACGGACAGCGGAAGGGCATGCTGGGTCTTGTAGTTATGCAACAGCCGGAGGCATACTACATTGGCTGGGGATGCTGGGGATTGTAGTTATGCAACAGCTGGAGACACACTGGTTTACTACTTAACTCAGTGTGCCTTCAGCTGTTGCAAAACTACAACTCTCAGCAGTCACCGACAGCCAACGGGCATGCTGGGAGTTGTAGTTATGCAACCACCAGATGCACCACTACAACTCCCAGCATGCACTTTAGCTGATTGTGCAAGCTAAGAGTTGTAGTTACACAACAGCTGAAGGTACACTTTTCCATAGAAAGAATGTGCCTCCAGCTGTTGCAAAACTACAAGTCCCAGCATGCCCATAAGGGCATGCTGGGAGTTGTGGTGGTCTGCCTCCTGCTGTTGCATAACTACAGCTCCCAGCATGTCCTTGTTGTATGCTGGGAGCTGTTGCTAAGCAACAGCAGGAGGCTGTCACTCACCTCCAACGATCCACACTGCAGGACTGTCCCTCGCCGCCACCGCTCCTGGGGCCCCGATCCCAACAGGGACGCCGGGGATCGGGGTCCCCAGCACCCGGGGTCATCTTCCCGCACCCGCTCACGTCCTCCGGAAGAGGGGCGGAGCGGGTTGCGGGAGTGACACCCGCAGCAGGCGCCCTGATTGGTCGGCCGGTAATCCGGCCGACGAATAAGGGCGATCGTGAGGTGGCACAAGTGCCACCTCACTCCTGCAGGCTCTGGCTTTTCGGGGCCGTCTCTGACGGCCCCGATCAGCCAGTAATTCCGGGTCATCGGGTCACTGGAGACCCAATTGACCCGGAATCCGCCGCAGATCGCTGGACTGAATTGTCCAGCGATCTGCGGCAATCGCCGACATGGGGGGACATAATGACCCCCCTGGGCGATATGCCGGGATGCCTGCTGAACGATTTCAGCAGGCATCCGGCCCCGGCTCCCCTCCGGCTAGCGGTGGGGGACGGAAATGCTCAGGGCGTATCCATACGCCCTCGGTCCTTAAGGACTTGGAAACGGGGGCGTATGGATACGCCCTATGTCCTTAAGGGGTTAATCACCAATTGGATTAAAATACAAACAGGAGAAACATCACCAAAATCACCAGATATGTGTCTGATAAAGCACATAACACAGATCACATCAGCCACTCAGGGTCTGAATACAGTTAGAAATAATATTACCAAGTATACAAATATGTATCTATTAAGCCCTAACCCCAGATGGCACAGGGTGGGATAAGGGGAGGGACAACTGGGGGGGCCGGGGATGGGAGCCTGTCACTCCCTACACTAATCCCTGTTAACGGCCCTCACCCTAGGCGGAATTGTCGCCCTAAGAAGGACTGTCCCGCACAGGAAGCTCCTAATCTATACTGTCAATTGCCTAGAATAAACTAACTAACTATAGAATTGCTGTCTCTCTACTCGGGTAAACCCCTAATTCACTATGTGTATTGATAGTGACACAACAATTAAACTGCAAAAAATATGCACAGAGAGGGGTGCAAAAAATGCCGCTGGGTGATATCAGGACTGTGCATAAAGATGAAATCATGTCACTATGGTTGATGCTAATTGTGAGCCGCTATATTGTATGTTGCGCCTTAATACAGGTAAGTGTATATATATATATTAGTGGGTGCAATAAAGATATAAAGCAGCAGCCATACAGGTCAAGCGCGGAGCACACATAAATAAAGATATGCAGCTGCAGTAGATATACATCACCAAAGCAGGCATGACAACAAGCGGTTGACTAATGTGTCACAGGCGACAACTCACTCATAAAAGCGACAAGTAGCTAGTAATCCCAAACCATGCAGTAATATAAGCGCGACACATAGCCAGCACAGTGACAATAGAACCAAGATAGATCCACACTTACTGACAGGGCAGCCTTTTGCTAGCTAGAAATAGCATATATGCCTGAAATTATATGAGATGATACATAAATGTATACTTATATTGATAGCTGTTCCATGGATATAAAGTAAAACTCTCGACGTGTTTCTCCCATCACGGTCATCAGGAGAGTTGATGAGATGAAGGTACATGTGGCTCAAACCCCCGGCGTTCCCCTACATGGAGATCCCATCTCGAGTGGCGGCATCTATGTCTGATGTTTGCGTTCTTAAATATGCCGCTCATGATGGGTAACTCCGCCTTGTTGAATGAATATGTCCGTCCATTGGTTACTAACCTGACCTGAACGTAATGCATGAAGAGTTTCACTGGACAGAAGTCCCGGGACTTCACAATGTCATGCGTGTCACAGGCCGGATATGACTACATACGCCGGCATATACAAGATCAAACCTCCGTTGTAAACCGGAAGGGAGGTTACGCGCGTGCTCAATAGAGCGATATGCGCTAAGCTTTTAAACCAATTTCCAGGATGTCTCCAGCGTGCGTGTCACAGTGCGTTCCATGATAAAGGACATGCGCACAACGAAGCATCTATGTTACATATAATGCACTGATGTCTCTAGATATTGAGCGCTCCTGAACAGGAATGCATGCGCAGCATAAGTGTCCCATATCTTAAAAAATGTAAACGTAAAAATTAAATTGTCCTTAAGGCCAAAATGGGCTGAGTCCTTAAGGGGTTAAATTAATTGACCAAAGATAGTATATGTAACAAAAATCAGAACGTAGAGAAAAACCCTTAATAAAACAACCAAACGCAATGGCTTCATTTAGTCCCAGGGGTGCTTGTGATTTTATTCTAAACATCCATTGTAGTTCTTTCTGTAGTAACAGCCTATCAAAGTTGCCCTTCCGAGGGGACGGACGGTTCGTCCGTCCCCTCGGAAGGGCAACTTTGATAGGCTGTTACTTCAAGGACAAAATTTTTTTTTTGAGATTCATCAAACAGCATTGTACTCCTGTGTTAAGTCTGACACATGAGTCTGAGATGACACTGTATAATAATCAGACATTTTTAGTAATTCTGGGCCATAATCCCCTAGAGAACTGCACAATTTGATAGAATTTAATATTGGCGAAGATAAAAACCCATGTAAAATAGTTATAAGCATTATATTTCTTGCCTCTAGGTGTCTCCTTCATTACTAAAACATCATCCACTGTATGTCAAAAGTACATTCTGTCTCTGGCCACAGACTTGCTAAAGCAGAATAAGGGAAGTGTAGGTGGGACATTCTGTGCTCAGTGTACTCTCCTGGCTCTCAGTCAGTTAGATCTGAGAGAGTTTCTGTCCGGACACTGCTCACATAGCAGCATAGACTAACACTCTCTACTGTCAGCAAGGAAATCAAATTATATTTCACATTTTGGTAAAATGTGGTTTGGTTTTAATAAAAGAGGGCATAGCTTAAACAGATTGTCCAGTGAGGGCGATAAGTCTCTGATCACAGGGATCCAACTGATGGAAACCCCCACGATCTACAGAATAAGACTCTGGCTCTCAAAAAGAGAGCGTGCTGTGGATTGCATGGTCCTCATTTCTATGTAAGTGCCGCTAGATACTTGAGTACAGCACTCGGCATCTCCGGCGATCCTATACAAATGAATGGAGCACAGGTTTTCTTCTGCACATGCTGTAAAAGATGGGAGAGAGATGGTGGGACCCTCCGCAATCAGACACTTATCCCTATCCTGTATATGAGATGCCATACTATGTGTCAACAATTGGGCCAGAACGCTGGCACAGTTTAAGCCAATAGCTGATCTCAACTTAGACTAAGTGTAGTGTAAGAGTAAGATAGATTCATCAAACAGCCTTGTACGCCTGTGATAAGTCTGACACATTCTAGGACTGTCTAGTCTGAGATGACACTGTATAATAATCAGACATTTTTAGTAACTCTGGGCCATAATCCTCTAGAGAACTGCTTCTCTTTGTGTCCCTATGTTCTGGCTAATAGAGAAATGTAATAATTGGGGACCCTAAAATTATGTGAGAAGAACACAAAATAAACCAGATATTACCTTTCTCACTGCTCCACTGATAAATTATGTTAAATACATTGCAGAAATCTGAAGCCCTCAGCAAATATAACACTTTATTAACATTGTCATTTGTATTTTAGGATGTACTCAACAAGATGGAAGATGAAGACAGGGTAAGAGCTTCATTTATTATACACTGTGAAGAATTCCTAACAAGGATAGAAAATTACTGTAATGGAGAGACTACAATGAATGTTATATTTTTATTGTAGCCCATCATTATGAAGATTGCTGACAGACTTTTGATTGACAACGATGAGGTATGCTGTGTGAGATCTTGCTGCACCTGCTTGCATAGAGCAATGAGATACATCATCGGCAAGGTAAGAACGCTCATCTTTAATTTAACACACCAACACCCAGTAGAGTGGGGCGGTGGCACCATTAAAGAGGTTATCTAGAGAGCTCCTGCGGCGTTCATTAACACGGAAGCCTGGGCCTGTACTAGCCATAACGCCCCCTCCAATAGACATTAATGGAGTGGGGAGTGGCGTAGTGTCACAAACACGGAAGCCCCAGGCAATCTAGCCCGAAGACCGCAGGGGGGTCCCAGCGGCCGCACAACTGGATAGAATTTTATAGAATATTGGTGAAGATAAAAACCCATGTAAAATAGTTATAAGCATTATATTTATTGCCTCTAGGTGTCTCCTTCATTACTAAAACATCATCCACTGTATGTCAAAAGTACATTCTGTCTCTGGCCACAGACTTGCTAAAGCAGAATAAGGGAAGTGTAGGTGGGACATTCTGTGCTCTGTGTCCTCTCCTGGCTCTCAGTCAGTTAGATCTTAGAGAGTTTCTGTGCGGACATTGCTCACATAGCAGCATAGACTAACACTCTCTTCTGTCAGCAAGGAAATCAAATTACATTTCACATTTTGGTAAAATGTGGTTTGGCTTTAATAAAAGAGGACATAGCTTAAACAGATTGTCCAGTGAGGGCGATAAGTCTGTGATCACAGGGATCCAACTGATGGAAACCCCCACGATCTACAGAATAAGACCCTGGCTCTCAAAAAAAGGCGTGCTGTGGATGGCATGGTCCTCATTTCTATGTAAGTGCCGAAGATACCTGAGTACAGCACTCGGGCATCTCCGGCGATCCTATACAAATGAATGGAGCACATGTTTTCTTCAGCACATGTTGTAAAAGATGGGTGAGAGATGGTGGGACCCCCCCGCAATCAGATACTTATCCCTATCCTGTATATGAGATGCCATACTATGTGTCAACAATTGGGCCAGAACGCTGGCACAGTTTAAGCCAATAGCTGATCTCAACTTAGACTAAGTGTAATGTAAGAGTAAGATAGATTCATCAAACAGCCTTGTACGCCTGTGATAAGTCTGACACATTCTAGGACTGTCTAGTCTGAGATGACTCTGTATAATAATCAGACATTTTTAGTAATTCTGGGCCATAATCCTCTAGAGAACTGCTTCTCTTTGTGCCTCTATGTTCTACCAAATAGAGAAATGTAATAATTGGGCACCCTAAAATTATGTGAGAAGAACACAAAATAAACCAGATATTATCTTTCTCACTGCTCCACTGATAAATTATGCTAAATACATTGCAGAAATCTGAAGCCCTCAGCAAATATAACACTTTATTAACATTGTCATTTGTATTTTAGGATGTACTCACCAAGATGCAAGAGGAAGACAGGGTAAGAGCCTCATTTATTATACACTGTGAAGAATTCCTAACAAGGATAGAAAATTACTGTAATGGAGAGACTACAATGAATGTTATATTTTTATTGTAGCCCATCTTTATGAAGATCGCTGACAGACTTTTGATTGACAACGATGAGGTATGCTGCGTAAGACCTTGCTGCACCTGCTTACGTAGAGCAATGAGATACATCATCGGCAAGGTAAGAACGCTCATCTTTAATTTAACACACTAACACCCAGTAGAGTGGGGAGGTGGCGCCATTAAAGAGGTTATCTAGAGAGCTCCTGCGGCACTGGGGCATTCATTAATACGGAAGCCTGGGGCCTGTACTAGCCATAACGCCCCCTCCAATAGACATTAATGGAGTGGGGAGTGGCGTAGTGTCACAAACACGGAAGCCCCAGGCAATCTAGCCCGAAGACCGCGGGGGGTCCCAGCGGCCGCACAACTTGATAGAATTTAATAGAATATTGGCGAAGATAAAAACCCATGTAAAATAGTTATAAGCATTATATTTCTTGCCTCTAGGTGTTTCCTTCATTACTAAAACATCATCCACTGTATGTCAAAAGTACATTCTGTCTCTGGCCACAGACTTGCTAAAGCAGAATAAGGGAAGTGTAGGGGGGACATTCTGTGCTCTGTGTACTCTCCTGGCTCTCAGTCAGTTAGATCTGAGAGAGTTTCTGTCAGGGCACAGCTCACATAGCAGCATAGACTAACACTCTCTTCTGTCAGCAAGGAAATTAAATTATATTTCAAATTTTGGTAAAATGTGGTTTGTTATTAATAAAAGAGGGCATAGCTTAAACAGATTGTCCAGTGAGGCCGATAAATCTCTGATCACAGGGATCCAACTGATGGAAACCCCAACGATCTACAGAATAAGACCCTGGCTCAACTTGATAGAATTTAATAGAATATTGGCGAAGATAAAAACCCATGTAAAATAGTTATAAGCATTATATTTCTTGCCTCTAGGTGTCTCCTTCATTACTAAAACATCATCCACTGTATGTCAAAAGTACATTCTGTCTCTGGCCACAGACTTGCTAAAGCAGAATAAGGGAAGTGTAGGGGGGACATTATGTGCTCTGTGTACTCTCCTGGCTCTCAGTCAGTTAGATCTGAGAGAGTTTCTGTGCGGACATTGCTCACATAGCAGCATAGACTAACACTCTCTTCTGTCATCAAGGAAATCAAATTACATTTCACATTTTGGTAAAATGTGGTTTGGTTTTAATAAAAGAGGGCATAGCTTAAAAGGATTGTCCAGTGAGGGCGATAAGTCTGTGATCACAGGGATCCAACTGATGGAAACCCCCACGATCTACAGAATAAGACCCTGGCTCTCAAAAAGAGTGCGTGCTGTGGATGACATGGTCCTCATTTCTATGTAAGTGCCGAAGATACCTGAGTACAGCACTCGGCATCTCCGGCGATCCTATACAAATGAATGGGGCACATGTTTTCTTCTGCACATGCTGTAAGAGATGGGTTAGAGATGGTGGGACCCCCCCGCAATCAGACACTTATCCCTATCCTGTATATGAGATGCCATACTATGTGTCAACAATTTGGCCAGAACGCTGGCACAGTTTAAGCCAATAGCTGATCTCAACTTAGACTAAGTGTAGTGTAAGAGTAAGATAGATTCATCAAACAGCCTTGTACACCTGTGATAAGTCTGACACATTCTAGGACTGTCTAGTCTGAGATGACACTGTATAATAATCAGACATTTTTAGTAATTCTGGGCCATAATCCTCTAGAGAACTGCTTCTATTTGTGTCCCTATGTTCTGGCTAATAGAGAAATTTAATAATTGGGGACCCTAAAATGATGTGAGAAGAAAGCAAAATAAACCAGATATTATCTTTCTCACTGCTCCACTGATAAATTATGGTAAATACATTGCAGAAATCTGAAGCCCTCAGCAAATATGACACTTTATTAACATTGTCATTTGTATTTTAGGATGTACTCACCAAGATGCAAGAGGAAGACAGGGTAAGAGCTTCATTTATTATACACTGTGAAGAATTCCTAACAAGGATAGAAAATTACTGTGATGGAGAGACTACAATGATTGTTATATTTTTATTGTAGCCCATCATTGTGAAGATTGCTGACAGACTTTTGATTGACAACGATGAGGTATGCTGCGTGAGATCTTGCTGCACCTGCTTACGTAGGGCAATGAGATACATCATCGGCAAGGTAAGAACGCTCATCTTTAATTTAACACACCAACACTCAGTAGAGTGGGGAGGTGGCGCCATTAAAGAGGTTATCTAGAGAGCTCCTGCGGCACTGGGGCATTCATTAATACGGAAGCCTGGGGCCTGTACTAGCCATAACGCCCCCTCCAATAGACATTAATGGAGTGGGGAGTGGCGTAGTGTCACAAACACGGAAGCCCCAGGCAATCTAGCCCAAAGACCACGGGGGGGTCCAAGCGGCCGCACAACTGGATAGAATTTAATAGAATATTGGTGAAGATAAAAACCCATGTAAAATAGTTATAAGCATTATATTTCTTGCCTCTAGGTGTCTCCTTCATTACTAAAACATCATCCGCTGTATGTCAAAAGTACATTCTGTCTCTGGCCACAGACTTGCTAAAGCATAATAAGGGAAGTGTAGGTGGGACATTCTGTGCTCTGTGTACTCTCCTGGCTCTCAGTCAGTTAGATCTGAGAGAGTTTCTGTCCGGACACTGCTCACATAGCAGCATAGACTAACACTCTCTTCTGTCAGCAAGGAAATCAAATTACATTTCACATTTTGGTAAAATGTGGTTTGGTTTTAATAAAAGAGGGCATAGCTTAAACGGATTGTCCAGTGAGGGCGATAAGTCTGTGATCACAGGAATCCAACAGATGGAAACCCCCACGATCTACAGAATAAGACCCTGGCTCTCAAAAAGAGGGCGTGCTGTGGATGACATGTTCCTCATTTCTATGTAAGTGCCGCTAGATACTTGAGTACAGCACTCGGCATCTCCGGTGATCCTATACAAATGAATGGGGCACATGTTTTCTTCTGCACATGCTGTAAGAGATGGGTGAGAGATGGTGGGACCCCCCCGCAATCAGACACTTATCCCTATCCTGTATATGAGATGCCATACTATGTGTCAACAATTGGACCAGAACGCTGGCACAGTTTAAGCCAATAGCTGATCTCAACTTAGACTAAGTGTAGTGTAAGAGTAAGATAGATTCATCAAACAGCCTTGTACACCTGTGATAAGTCTGACACATTCTAGGACTGTCTAGTCTGAGATGACACTGTATAATAATCAGACATTTTTAGTAACTCTGGGCCATAATCCTCTAGAGAACTGCTTCTCTGTGTCCCTATGTTCTGGCTAATAAAGAAATGTAATAATTGGGGACCCTAAAATTATGTGAGAAGAACACAAAATAAACCAGATATTATCTTTCTCACTGCTCCACTGATAAATTATGTTAAATACATTGCAGAAATCTGAAGCCCTCAGCAAATATAACACTTTATTAACATTGTCATTTGTATTTTAGGATGTACTCAACAAGATGGAAGATGAAGACAGGGTAAGAGCTTCATTTATTATACACTGTGAAGAATTCCTAACAAGGATAGAAAATTACTGTAATGGAGAGACTACAATGAATGTTATATTTTTATTGTAGCCCATCATTATGAAGATTGCTGACAGACTTTTGATTGACAACGATGAGGTATGCTGTGTGAGATCTTGCTGCACCTGCTTGCATAGAGCAATGAGATACATCATCGGCAAGGTAAGAATGCTCATCTTTAATTTAACACACCAACACCCAGTAGAGTGGGGCGGTGGCGCCATTAAAGAGGTTATCTAGAGAGCTCCTGCGGCACTGGGGCATTCATTAACACGGAAGCCTGGGCCTGTACTAGCCATAACGCCCCCTCCAATAGACATTAATGGAGTGGGGAGTGGCGTAGTGTCACAAACACGGAAGCCCCAGGCAATCTAGCCCGAAGACCGCGGGGGGTCCCAGCGGCCGCACAACTGGATAGAATTTTATAGAATATTGGTGAAGATAAAAACCCATGTAAAATAGTTATAAGCATTATATTTATTGCCTCTAGGTGTCTCCTTCATTACTAAAACATCATCCACTGTATGTCAAAAGTACATTCTGTCTCTGGCCACAGACTTGCTAAAGCAGAATAAGGGAAGTGTAGGTGGGACATTCTGTGCTCTGTGTACTCTCCTGGCTCTCAGTCAGTTAGATCTTAGAGAGTTTCTGTCAGGGCACAGCTCACATAGCAGCATAGACTAACACTCTCTTCTGTCATCAAAGAAATCAAATTACATTTCACATTTTGGTAAAATGTGGTTTGGCTTTAATAAAAGAGGGCATAGCTTAAACGGATTGTCCAGTGAGAACGATAAGTCTGTGATCAGAGTAATCCAACTGATGGAAACCCCCACGATCTACAGAATAAGACCCTGGCTCTCAAAAAAAGGGCGTGCTGTGGATGGCATGGTCCTCATTTCTATGTAAGTGCCGAAGATACCTGAGTACAGCACTCGGGCATCTCCGGCGATCCTATACAAATGAATGGAGCACATGTTTTCTTCAGCACATGTTGTAAAAGATGGGTGAGAGATGGTGGGACCCCCCCCCGCAATCAGATACTTATCCCTATCCTGTATATGAGATGCCATACTATGTGTCAACAATTGGGCCAGAACGCTGGCACAGTTTAAGTCAATAGCTGATCTCAACTTAGACTAAGTGTAGTGTAAGAGTAAGATAGATTCATCAAACAGCCTTGTACACCTGTGATAAGTCTGACACATTCTAGGACTGTCTAGTCTGAGATGACTCTGTATAATAATCAGACATTTTTAGTAATTATGGGCCATAATCCTCTAGAGAACTGCTTCTCTTTGTGCCCCTATGTTCTACCAAATAGAGAAATGTAATAATTGGGGACCCTAAAATTATGTGAGAAGAACACAAAATAAACCAGATAGAACCTTTCTCACTGCTCCACTGATAAATTATGGTAAATACATTGCAGAAATCTGAAGCCCTCAGCAAATATAACACTTTATTAACATTGTCATTTGTATTTTAGGATGTACTCACCAAGATGCAAGAGGAAGACAGGGTAAGAGCCTCATTTATTATACACTGTGAAGAATTCCTAACAAGGATAGAAAATTACTGTAATGGAGAGACTACAATGATTGTTATATTTTTATTGTAGCCCATCTTTATGAACATCGCTGACAGACTTTTGATTGACAACGATGAGGTATGCTGCGTAAGACCTTGCTGCACCTGCTTACGTAGAGCAATGAGATACATCATCGGCAAGGTAAGAACGCTCATCTTTAATTTAACACACTAACACCCAGTAGAGTGGGGAGGTGGCGCCATTAAAGAGGTTATCTAGAGAGCTCCTGCGGCACTGGGGCATTCATTAATACGGAAGCCTGGGGCCTGTACTAGCCATAACGCCCCCTCCAATAGACATTAATGGAGTGGGGAGTGGCGTAGTGTCACAAACACGGAAGCCCCAGGCAATCCAGCCCAAAGACCGCGGGGGGTCCCAGCGGCCGCACAACTTGATAGAATTTAATAGAATATTGGCGAAGATAAAAAACCATGTAAAATAGTTATAAGCATTATATTTCTTGCCTCTAGGTGTTTCCTTCATTACTAAAACATCATCCACTGTATGTCAAAAGTACATTCTGTCTCTGGCCACAGACTTGCTAAAGCAGAATAAGGGAAGTGTAGGGGGGACATTCTGTGCTCAGTGTACTCTCCTGGCTCTCAGTCAGTTAGATCTGAGAGAGTTTCTGTCAGGGCACAGCTCACATAGCAGCATAGACTAACACTCTCTTCTGTCAGCAAGGAAATTAAATTATATTTCAAATTTTGGTAAAATGTGGTTTGTTATTAATAAAAGAGGGCATAGCTTAAACAGATTGTCCAGTGAGGGCGATAAATCTCTGATCACAGGGATCCAACTGATGGAAACCCCCACGATCTACAGAATAAGACCCTGGCTCTCAAAAAGAGGGCGTGCTGTGGATGGCATGGTCCTCATTTCTATGTAAGTGCCGCTAGATACCTGAGTATAGCACTCGGGCATCTCCGGCGATCCTATACAAATGAATGGAGCACATGTTTTCTTCAGCACATGCTGTAAAAGATGGGTGAGAGATGGTGGGACCCCCGCAATCAGATACTTATCCCTATCCTGTATATGAGATGCCATACTATGTGTCAACAATTGGGCCAGAACGCTGGCACAGTTTAAGCCAATAGCTGATCTCAACTTAGACTAAGTGTAGTGTAAGAGTAAGATAGATTCATCAAACAGCCTTGTACGCCTGTGATAAGTCTGACACATTCTAGGACTGTCTAGTCTGAGATGACTCTGTATAATAATCAGACATTTTTAGTAATTCTGGGCCATAATCCTCTAGAGAACTGCTTCTCTTTGTGCCCCTATGTTCTGGCTAATAGAGAAATGTAATAATTGGGGACCCTAAAATGATGTGAGAAGAACGCAAAATAAACCAGATATTATCTTTCTCACTGCTCCACTGATAAATTATGCTAAATACATTGCAGAAATCTGAAGCCCTCAGCAAATATAACACTTTATTAACATTGTCATTTGTATTTTAGGATATACTCACCAAGATGCAAGAGGAAGACAGGGTAAGAGCCTCATTATACACTGTGAAGAATTCCTAACAAGGATAGAAAATTACTGTAATGGAGAGACTACAATGAATGTTATATTTTTATTGTAGCCCATCATTATGAAGATTGCTGACAGACTTTTGATTGACAACGATGAGGTATGCTGCGTAAGACCTTGCTGCACCTGCTTACGTAGAGCAATGAGATACATCATCGGCAAGGTAAGAATGCTCATCTTTAATTTCACACACTAACACCCAGTAGAGTGGGGAGGTGGCGCCATTAAAGAGGTTATCTAGAGAGCTGCTGCGGCACTGGGGCATTCATTAATACGGAAGCCTGGGGCCTGTACTAGCCATAACGCCCCCTCCAATAGACATTAATGGAGTGGGGAGTGGCGTAGTGTCACAAACACGGAATCCCCAGGCAATCTAGCCCGAAGACCGTGGGGGGTCCAAGCGGCCGCACAACTGGATAGAATTTAACAGAATATTGGTGAAGATAAAAACCCATGTAAAATAGTTATAAGCATTATATTTCTTGCCTCTAGGTGTCTCCTTCATTACTAAAACATCATCCACTGTATGTCAAAAGTACATTCTGTCTCTGGCCACAGACTTGCTAAAGCAGAATAAGGGAAGTGTAGGGGGGACATTATGTGCTCTGTGTACTCTCCTGGCTCTCAGTCAGTTAGATCTGAGAGAGTTTCTGTGCGGACATTGCTCACATAGCAGCATAGACTAACACTCTCTTCTGTCATCAAGGAAATCAAATTACATTTCACATTTTGGTAAAATGTGGTTTGGTTTTAATAAAAGAGGGCATAGCTTAAAAGGATTGTCCAGTGAGGGCGATAAGTCTGTGATCACAGGGATCCAACTGATGGAAACCCCCACAATCTACAAAATAAGACCCTGGCTCTCAAAAAGAGTGCGTGCTGTGGATGACATGGTCCTCATTTCTATGTAAGTGCCGAAGATACCTGAGTACAGCACTCGGCATCTCCGGCGATCCTATACAAATGAATGGGGCACATGTTTTCTTCTGCACATGCTGTAAGAGATGGGTGAGAGATGGTGGGACCCCCCCGCAATCAGACACTAATCCCTATCCTTTATATGAGATGCCATACTATGTGTCAACAATTTGGCCAGAACGCTGGCACAGTTTAAGCCAATAGCTGATCTCAACTTAGACTAAGTGTAGTGTAAGAGTAAGATAGATTCATCAAACAGCCTTGTACGCCTGTGATAAGTCTGACACATTCTAGGACTGTCTAGTCTGAGATGACACTGTATAATAATCAGACATTTTTAGTAACTCTGGGCCATAATCCTCTAGAGAACTGCTTCTATTTGTGTCCCTATGTTCTGGCTAATAGAGAAATTTAATAATTGGGGACCCTAAAATGATGTGAGAAGAAAGCAAAATAAACCAGATATTACCTTTCTCACTGCTCCACTGATAAATTATGGTAAATACATTGCAGAAATCTGAAGCCCTCAGCAAATATGACACTTTATTAACATTGTCATTTGTATTTTAGGATGTACTCACCAAGATGCAAGAGGAAGACAGGGTAAGAGCCTCATTTATTATACACTGTGAAGAATTCCTAACAAGGATAGAAAATTACTGTAATGGAGAGACTACAATGAATGTTATATTTTTATTGTAGCCCATCATTGTGAAGATTGCTGACAGACTTTTGATTGACAACGATGAGGTATGCTGCGTGAGATCTTGCTGCACCTGCTTACGTAGGGCAATGAGATACATCATCGGCAAGGTAAGAACGCTCATCTTTAATTTAACACACCAACACTCAGTAGAGTGGGGAGGTGGCGCCATTAAAGAGGTTATCTAGAGAGCTCCTGCGGCACTGTGACATTCATTAATACGGAAGCCTGGGGCCTGTACTAGCCATAACGCCCCCTCCAATAGACATTAATGGAGTGGGGAGTGGCGTAGTGTCACAAACACGGAAGCCCCAGGCAATCTAGCCCAAAGACCGCGGGGGGGTCCAAGCGGCCGCACAACTGGATAGAATTTAATAGAATATTGGTGAAGATAAAAACCCATGTAAAATAGTTATAAGCATTATATTTCTTGCCTCTAGGTGTCTCCTTCATTACTAAAACATCATCCGCTGTATGTCAAAAGTACATTCTGTCTCTGGCCACAGACTTGCTAAAGCATAATAAGGGAAGTGTAGGTGGGACATTCTGTGCTCTGTGTACTCTCCTGGCTCTCAGTCAGTTAGATCTGAGAGAGTTTCTGTCCGGACACTGCTCACATAGCAGCATAGACTAACACTCTCTTCTGTCAGCAAGGAAATCAAATTACATTTCACATTTTGGTAAAATGTGGTTTGGTTTTAATAAAAGAGGGCATAGCTTAAACGGATTGTCCAGTGAGGGCGATAAGTCTGTGATCACAGGAATCCAACAGATGGAAACCCCCACAATCTACAGAATAAGACCCTGGCTCTCAAAAAGAGTGCGTGCTGTGGATGACATGTTCCTCATTTCTATGTAAGTGTCGAAGATGCCTGAGTATAGCACTCGGGCATCTCCGGCGATCCTATACAAATGAATGGAGCACATGTTTTCTTCTGCACATGCTGTAAGAGATGGGTGAGAGATGGTGGGACCCCCCCGCAATCAGACACTTATCCCTATCCTGTATATGAGATGCCATACTATGTGTCAACAATTGGGCCAGAACGCTGGCACAGTTTAAGCCAATAGCTGATCTCAACTTAGACTAAGTGAAGTGTAATAGTAAGATAGATTCATCAAACAGCCTTGTACACCTGTGATAAGTCTGACACATTCTAGGACTGTCTAGTCTGAGATGACTCTGTATAATAATCAGACATTTTTAGTAATTATGGGCCATAATCCTCTAGAGAACTGCTTCTCTTTGTGTCCCTCTGTTTTGGCTAATAGAGAAATTTAATAATTGGGGACCCTAAAATTATGTGAGAAGAACACAAAATAAACCAGATATTACCTTTCTCACTGCTTCACTGATAAATTATGTTAAATACATTGCAGAAATCTGAAGCCCTCAGCAAATATAACACTTTATTAACATTGTCATTTGTATTTTATGATGTACTCACCAAGATGCAAGAGGAAGACAGGGTAAGAGCCTCATTTATTATACACTGTGAAGAATTCCTAACAAGGATAGAAAATTACTGTAAAGGAGAGACTACAATGATTGTTATATTTTTATTGTAGCCCATCATTATGAAGATCGCTGACAGACTTTTGATTGACAACGATGAGGTATGCTGCGTAAGACCTTGCTGCACCTGCTTGCGTAGGGCAATGAGATACATCATCGGCAAGGTAAGAACACTCATCTTTAATTTAACACACCAACACCCAGTAGAGTGGGGAGGTGGCGCCATTAAAGAGGTTATCTAGAGAGCTCTTGTGGCACTTGGGCATTCATTAATACGGAAGCCTGGGGCCTGTACTAGCCATAACGCCCCCTCCAATAGACATTAATGGAGTGGGGAGTGGCGTAGTGTCACAAACACGGAAGCCCCAGGCAATCTAGCCCGAAGACCGCAGGGGGGTCCCAGCGGCCGCACAACGTGATAGAATTTAATAGAATATTGGCGAAGATAAAAACCCATGTAAAATAGTTATAAGCATTATATTTCTTGCCTCTAGGTGTCTCCTTCATTACTAAAACATCATCCACTGTATGTCAAAAGTACATTCTGTCTCTGGCCACAGACTTGCTAAAGCAGAATAAGGGAAGTGTAGGTGGGACATTCTGTGCTCTGTGTACTCTCCTGGCTCTCAGTCAGTTAGATCTTAGAGAGTTTCTGTGCGGACATTGCTCACATAGCAGCATAGACTAACACTCTCTTCTGTCATCAAGGAAATCAAATTACATTTCACATTTTGGTAAAATGTGGTTTGGTTTTAATAAAAGAGGGCATAGCTTAAACAGATTGTCCAGTGAGAACGATAAGTCTGTGATCAGAGTAATCCAACTGATGGAAACCCCCACGATCTACAGAATAAGACCCTGGCTCTCAAAAAGAGGGCGTGCTGTGGATGACATGGTCCTCATTTCTATGTAAGTGCCGAAGATACCTGAGTACAGCACTCGGCATCTCCGGCGATCCTATACAAATGAATGGAGCACATGTTTTCTTCTGCACATGCTGTAAGAGATGGGAGAGAGATGGTGGGACCCTCCGCAATCAGACACTTATCCCTATCCTGTATATGAGATGCCATACTATATGTCAACAATTGGGCCAGAACGCTGGCACAGTTTAAGCCAATAGCTGATCTCAACTTAGACTAAGTGTAGTGTAAGAGTAAGATAGATTCATCAAACAGCCTTGTACGCCTGTGATAAGTCTGACACATTCTAGGACTGTCTAGTCTGAGATGACACTGTATAATAATCAGACATTTTTAGTAATTCTGGGCCATAATCCTCTAGAGAACTGCTTCTCTTTGTGTCCCTATGTTTTGGCAAATAGAGAAATTTAATAATTGGGGACCCTAAAATTATGTGAGAAGAACACAAAATAAACCAGATATTACCTTTCTCACTGCTCCACTGATAAATTATGTTAAATACATTGCAGAAATCTGAAGCCCTCAGCAAATATAACACTATATTAACATTGTCATTTGTATTTTAGGATGTACTCAAAAAGATGCAAGAGGAAGACAGGGTAACAGCCTCATTTATTATACACTGTAAAGAATTCCTAACAAAGATAGTAAATTACTGTAATGGAGAGACTACAATGATTGTTATATTTTTATTGTAGCCCATCATTATGAAGATTGCTGACAGACTTTTGATTGACAACGATGAGGTAAGCTGCGTGAGATCTTGCTGCACCTGCTTGCGTAGGGCAATGAGATACATCATCGGCAAGGTAAGAACGCTCATCTTTAATTTAACACACCAACACCCAGTAGAGTGGGGAGGTGGCGCCATTAAAGAGGTTATCTAGAGAGCTCCTGCGGCACTTGGGCATTCATTAATACGGAAGCCTGGGGCCTGTACTAGCCATAACGCCCCCTCCAATAGACATTAATGGAGTGGGGAGTGGTGTAGTGTCACAAACACGGAAGCCCCAGGCAATCTAGCCCGAAGACCGCTAGGGGTCCCAGCGGCCGCACAACTGGATAGAATTTAATAGAATATTGGTGAAGATAAAAAGCCATGTAAAATAGTTATAAGCATTATATTTCTTGCCTCTAGGTGTCTCCTTCATTACTAAAACATCATCCACTGTATGTCAAAAGTACATTCTGTCTCTGGCCACAGACTTGCTAAAGCAGAATAAGGGAAGTGTAGGTGGGACATTCTGTGCTCTGTGTACTCTCCTGGCTCTCAGTCAGTTAGATCTGAGAGTATTTCTGTCAGGGCACAGCTCACATAGCAGCATAGACTAACACTCTCTTCTGTCAGCAAGGAAATCAAATTATATTTCACATTTTGGTAAAATGTGGTTTGGTTTTAATAAAAGAGGGCATAGCTTAAACGGATTGTCCAGTGAGGGCGATAAGTCTCTGATCACAGGGATCCAACTGATGGAAACCCCCACGATCTACAGAATAAGACCCTGGCTCTCAAAAAGAGGGCGTGCTGTGGATGACATGTTCCTCATTTCTATGTAAGTGCTGAAGATACCTGAGTACAGCACTCGGCATCTCCGGCGATCCTATACAAATGAATGGAGCACATGTTTTCTTCTGCACATGCTGTAAAAGATGGGTGAGAGATGGTGGGACCCCCGCAATCAGACACTTATCCCTATCCTGTATATGAGATGCCAAACTATGTGTCAACAATTGGGCCAGAACGCTGGCACAGTTTAAGCCAATAGCTGATCTCAACTTAGACTAAGTGAAGTGTAATAGTAAGATAGATTCATCAAACAGCCTTGTACACCTGTGATAAGTCTGACACATTCTAGGACTGTCTAGTCTGAGATGACACTGTATAATAATCAGACATTTTTAGTAATTATGGGCCATACTCCTCTAGAGAACTGCTTCTCTTTGTGTCCCTCTGTTTTGGCTAATAGAGAAATTTAATAATTGGGGACCCTAAAATTATGTGAGAAGAACACAAAATAAACCAGATATTACCTTTCTCACTGCTTCACTGATAAATTATGTTAAATACATTGCAGAAATCTGAAGCCCTCAGCAAATATAACACTTTATTAACATTGTCATTTGTATTTTATGATGTACTCACCAAGATGCAAGAGGAAGACAGGGTAAGAGCCTCATTTATTATACACTGAGACTACAATGATTGTTATATTTTTATTGTAGCCCATCATTATGAAGATCGCTGACAGACTTTTGATTGACAACGATGAGGTATGCTGCGTGAGATCTTGCTGCACCTGCTTGCGTAGGGCAATGAGATACATCATCGGCAAGGTAAGAACACTCATCTTTAATTTAACACACCAACACCCAGTAGAGTGGGGAGGTGGCGCCATTAAAGAGGTTATCTAGAGAGCTCTTGTGGCACTTGGGCATTCATTAATACGGAAGCCTGGGGCCTGTACTAGCCATAACGCCCCCTCCAATAGACATTAATGGAGTGGGGAGTGGCGCAGTGTCACAAACACGGAAGCCCCAGGCAATCTAGCCCGAAGACCGCGGGGAGTCCCAGCGGCCGCACAACGTGATAGAATTTAATAGAATATTGGCGAAGATAAAAACCCATGTAAAATAGTTATAAGCATTATATTTCTTGCCTCTAGGTGTCTCCTTCATTACTAAAACATCATCCACTGTATGTCAAAAGTACATTCTGTCTCTGGCCACAGACTTGCTAAAGCAGAATAAGGGAAGTGTAGGTGGGACATTCTGTGCTCTGTGTACTCTCCTGGCTCTCAGTCAGTTAGATCTGAGAGAGTTTCTGTCCGGACACTGCTCACATAGCAGCATAGACTATAACTCTCTTCTGTCAGCAAGGAAATCAAATTACATTTCACATTTGATAAAATGTGGTTTGGTTTTAATAAAAGAGGGCATAGCTTAAACGGATTGTCCAGTGAGGGCGATAAGTCTGTGATCACAGGGATCCAACTGATGGAAACCCCCACGATCTACAGAATAAGACCCTGGCTCTCAAAAAGAGGGCGTGCTGTGGATGACATGGTCCTCATTTCTATGTAAGTGCCGAAGATACCTGAGTACAGCACTCGACATCTCCGGCTATCCTATACAAATGAATGGAGCACATGTTTTCTTCTGCACATGCTGTAAAAGATGGGTGAGAGATGGTGGGACCCCCCGCAATCAGACACTTATCCCTATCCTGTATATGAGATGCCATACTATGTGTCAACAATTGGGCCAGAACGCTGGCACAGTTTAAGCCAATAGCTGATCTCAACTTAGACTAAGTGTAATGTAAGAGTAAGATAGATTCATCAAACAGCCTTGTACACCTGTGATAAGTCTGACACATTCTAGGACTGTCTAGTCTGAGATGACTCTGTATAATAATCAGACATTTTTAGTAATTCTGGGCCATAATCCTCTAGAGAACTGCTTCTCTTTGTGTCCCTATGTTCTGGCTAATAGAGAAATGTAATAATTGGGGACCCTAAAATTATGTGAGAAGAACGCAAAATAAACCAGATATTATCTTTCTCACTGCTCCACTAATAAATGATGGTAAATACATTGCAGAAATCTGAAGCCCTCAGCAAATATAACACTTTATTAACATTGTCATTTGTATTTTAGGATGTACTCACCAAGATGCAAGAGGAAGACAGGGTAAGAGCTTCATTTATTATACACTGTGAAGAATTCCTAACAAGGATAGAAAATTACTGTAATGGAGAGACTACAATGAATGTTATATTTTTATTGTAGCCCATCATTATGAAGATTGCTGACAGACTTTTGATTGACAACGATGAGGTATGCTGCGTAAGACCTTGCTGCACCTGCTTACGTAGAGCAATGAGATACATCATCGGCAAGGTAAGAATGCTCATCTTTAATTTAACACACTAACACCCAGTAAAATGGGGAGGTGGCGCCATTAAAGAGGTTATCTAGAGAGCTCCTGCGGCACTTGGGCATTCATTAATACGGAAGCCTGGGGCCTGTACTAGCCATAACGCCCCCTCCAATAGACATTAATGGAGTGGGGAGTGGCGTAGTGTCACAAACACGGAAGCCCCAGGCAATCTAGGCGGCTATCAACGGCCAGGACCCGCGGCTAATACAGGACATCACCGATCACGGTGATGCCCTGTATTAACCCTTCAGACGCGGCGATCAAAGTTGACCGCCACGTCTGAAGTGAAATTGAAAGTAACTCGGCTGCTCACTCGGGCTGTTCGGGACTGCCGCGATGAAATCGCGGCATCCCAAACAGCTTACAGGACACCGGGAGGGCCCTTACCTGCCTCCTCGGTGTCCGATCGGCAAATGTCTGCTCTGCGCCTGAGATTCAGGCCGGAGCAGTCAAGCATCGATAACGCTGATTACAGGCATGTTAATACATGCCAGTGATCAGCGTTAAAGATCAATGTGTGCAGTGTTATAGGTCCCTAAGGGAGCTATAACATTGCAAAAAAAAAGTAAAAAAAAAAGTTAAAAAAAAAGTGTTAATAAAGATCATTTAACCCCTTCCCTAATAAAAGTTTTAATCACCCCCCTTTTCCCATTAAAAAAATAAAACAGTGTAAAAAATAAACATATGTGGTATCGCCGCGTGCGTAAATGTCCGAACTATAAAAATATATAATTAATTAAACCACACGGTCAATGGTGTACGCACAAAAAAATTCCAAAGTCAAAAAAAGCGCATTTTTGGTCACTTTTTATACCATTAAAAAATTAATAAAAAGTGATCATAAAGTCCGATCAAAACAAATATCATACCGATAAAAAATTCAGATCACGGTGCAAAAAATGAGTCCTCATACCGCCCTGTACGTGGAAAAATAAAAAAGTTTTATAGGGGTCAGAAGATGACATTTTTAAATGTATACATTTTCCTGCATGTAGTTATGATTTTTTCCAGAAGTGCGACAAAATCAAACCTATATAAGTAGGGTATCATTTTAACCGTATGGACCTACAGAATAATGATAAGGTGTAATTTTTACCAAAATATGCACTCCGTAGAAACGGAAGTCCCCAAAAGTTACAAAATGGCGTTTTTTGTTCGATTTTGTCGCACAATGATTTTTTTTCCGTTTCGCCGTGCATTTTTGGGTAAAATGACTAATGTCACTGCAAAGTAGAATTGGCGACGCAAAAAATAAGCCATAATATGGATTTTTAGGTGGAAAATTGAAAGGGTTATGATTTTTAAAAGGTAAGGAGGAAAATACGAAAGTGCAAATACGGAAAAACCGGAGTCCTTAAGGGGTTAAAAACGGCTTTCAAAAAATCCCATTCATGTCAAGGGGATTTTTTTACAATCTGTTTACATCCGTGTGCACCCGTTTGCACTTATTTCCGTTTTTTTCATGGAAGAAAAAAACAGCACATGCAGTATATTTTTTGCCGTGAAAAAAACGGAAGAAAACACGGACATCATAATTTTAACATTGAAGTCTATGGCAAACGGATGAACCTTTAATGTCATCCATTTGCACCCGGGTTTAAAATATCACTAATTACATCTGAGCATGCTCAGAAGAGGTGACATCAGCAGACTCCAGTAGACTACAGTGTTGTGGGACTACTACTACTCTCATCATGGAAACAAGTTTGTTCCATGATGGGAGTAGTAATTCCCCAGCTGCGGGAGTCTGTCGGTGGCTGGGGGGACTATATTAGTGTTTGTACTACAACCCCCATCATGGATGAGACTTTGTTCCATGATGGGGGTAGTAGTACAGGGGCTGAGGGATTGATCGCACCGGGTCTCACTTCTGAGACCCGATCCGAAGTTATTAAGCAGGGGAGCGGGCGGCATGGTCCCCAACCCTGCGATCACTGATGTACTGTATTTTACTTTCATTTTAAAATTCCCAGTGGGGAGCTCTGAATGGCCGGTACTGAGGAGCCAATCAGGGAAACCCTGCAGGGATTTTTAAAATGGACAATGTATATTAAAATCGCTGTGGGGGGCAAGATATATAGCGCTATATATCTAGCCCCCCAGCGCATTTATAAAGATATAACCCCCGCCAGCGCAAAAATATATACCCCCGCAGTATATATATATGTGTGACCCCCCCCCCGCCAGCGCATTTATAATGTAACCCCCACCTGTGCCTTTATAATTATATACCCCCCGCCAGCGCATTTATGTAACCCCCCCGCTGGCGCATATGTCATTACTGCAGCGCAATGTATGAATAGTATTTTACTCGCAGGGCATCACACCAGCCGCTTCCGGCGCGATGCTGCTGATAGAATACTATTCATACATCGCGCTACAGCCAGCAGGGGCATATTATATAAATGTGCTGTGGGGGGCCAGATATATAGTATTATCTGGCCCCCACAGCACTTCTATATAATATGCCCCTGCAGCGCGATGTATGAATAGTATTCTGTCAGCAGCATCGCGCCGGCAGCGGCTGGTGTGATGCTCTGCGAGTATAATACTATGCATACATCGCGCTGCAGTAATGACATATGCGCCAGCGGGGGGTCACATAAATGCGCTGGCGGGGGGTATATATTGATAATTGCGCTGGCTGGGGTTATATCTTTATAAATGCGCTGGGGGCTAGATTTATAGAGCTATATATCTTGCCCCCCACAGCGCTTTTAATATACATTGTCCATTTTAAAAATCCCTGCAGGGAGCCCTGATTGGCTCCTCGGTACCGGCCATTCAGAGCTCCCTGCGGGGAATTTAGAAATGAAAGAAAAATACAGTACATCGGTCATCGCAGGGTTGTGGACCATGCCGCCCGCTCCCCTGCTTAATAACTTCTGATCGGATCGGGTCTCAGAAGTGAGACCCGGTGCGATCAATCCCTCAGCCCCTGTACTACTACCCCCATCATGGAACAGTCTGTTCCATGATGGGGGTAGTAGTAGAAGCACTAATGTAGCCTCCCCAGCCGCCGGCAGACTCCTGCAGCCAGGAACTGCTACTCCCACCATGGAAACAAGTCTGTTCCATGATGGGAGTAGTACCAGTCCTGGCTACAGGAGTCTGTAGGTGGCTGAATTTTTTCATAAAAAAAAAAAACCTGATTAACCCCTTAAGGACAATGGACGTACTCCTACGCCCCCGTTTCTGAGTCCTTAAGGACCGAGGACGTAGGAGTACGTCCTGTCCATTCCCGGCCCCCCCGCCGCTAGCCGGAGGGGAGCCGGTGCCCGATGCCTGCTGAAATCGTTCAGCAGGCATCGCGGCATATCGCCCAGGGGGGTCATTATGCCCCCCCATGTCGGAGATGGCCGCAGATCGCTGGACAATTCAGTCCAGCGATCTGCGGCGATTCCGGGTCAATCGGGTCTCCAGTGACCCGGTGACCCGGAATTACTGGCTGACCGGGGCCGTCAGAGACGGCCCCGAACAGCCAGAGCCTGCAGGGGTGAGGTGGCACTGGTGCCACCTCACGATCGCCCTGATTCGTCGGCTGGATTCCCGGCCGACCAATCAGGGCGCCTGCTGCGGGTGTCACTCCCGCACCCGCTCCGCCCCTCTTCCGGAGGACGTGAGCGGGTGCGGGACGTGCACCCCGGGTGCTGGGGACCCCGATCCCTTGCGCTAATGTTGGGATCGGGGCCCCAGCGGCGGCGGCGGCGGGACTGACCTGCAGCGTCAATCAGCAGCAGCAGGAGGTGAGTGACAGCCTCCTGCTGTTGCTTAGCAACAGCTCCCAGCATGCAAAAAGGGCATGCTGGGAGCTGTAGTTATGCAACAGGAGGAGGCAGACCACCACAACTCCCAGCATGCCCTTATGGGCATGCTGGGACTTATGGTTTTGCAACAGCTTGAGGCACATTCTTTCTATGGAAAAGTGTACCTTCAGCTGTTGTGTAACTACAACTCCCAGCTTGCACAAACAGCTAAAGTGCATGCTGGGAGTTGTAGTGGTGCATCTGCTGGTTGCATAACTACAACTCCCAGCATGCCTGTTGGCTGTCGGTGACTGCTCAGAGTTGTAGTTTTGCAACAGCTGAAGGCACACTGAGTTAAGTAGCAAACCAGTGTGTCTCCAGCTGTTGCATAACTACAATCCCCAGCATCCCCAGCCAAAGTAGTATGCCTCCCGCTGTTGCATAACTACAACACCCAGCATGCCCTTCCGCTGTCCGTACATGCTGGGGGTTGTAGCTTTTGCAACAGCTGAAGGCACACTGGTTGCAAAACACTGAGTTTGTTGCCAAACTCGGTGTTTCACAACCAGTGTGCCTCCAGCTGTTGCAAAACTACAACTCCCAGCATGGACTGATAGACCGTACATGCTGGGAGTTGTAGTTTTGCAACAGCTGGATGTTCCCCCCCCCAATGTGAATGTACAGGGTACACTCACATGGGTGGAGGATTACAGTAAGTATCCGGCTGCAAGTTTGAGCTGCGGCAAATTTTCTGCTGCAGCTCAAACTGCCAGCGAGAAACTACTGTGAACTCCCCGCCCGTGCGACTGTACCCTAAAAACACTACACTAACACAAAATAAAATAAAAAGTAAAAAACACTACATATACACATTAGGGCCACATATGGGGTATCGCCGTACTCGGGAGAAATTGTGTTACAAATTTTGGGGGGTATTTTCTGCTATTACCCTTTTTAAAAATGTCAAATTTTTGGGAAACCAAGCATTTTAGGTAAAAATTTTTTTTTTTTTTTTTACCTATGCAAAAGTTGTGAATCACCTGTGGGGTATTAAGGTTCACATTACCCCTTGTTACGTTCCCCGAGGGGTCTAATTTCCAAAATGGTATGCCTTGTGGGTTTTGTTTTGCTGTCCTGGCACCATAGGGGCTTCCTAAATGCGGCATGCCCCAAGAGCAAAATTTGCTTTCAAAAAGCCAAATGTGACTCCTTCTCTTCTGAGACTTGTAGTGCGCCAGCAGAGCACTTTTCACCCCCATATGGGGTGTTTTCTGAATCGGGAGAAATTGGGCTTCAAATTTTGGGGGGTATTTTCTGCTATTATCCTTTTTAAAAATGTAAAATTTTTGGGAAACCAAGCATTTTAGGTAAAACTTTATTTTATTTTTTTTACATATGCAAAAGTCGTGAATCACCTGTGGGGTATTAAGGTTCACTTTACCCCTTGTTACGTTCCCCGAGGGGTCTAGTTTCTAAAATGGTATGCCATGTGGTTTTTTTTTGCTGTCCTGGCACCATAGGGGCTTCCTAAAGGTGACATGCCCCCCAAAAACCATTTGTCGCTCCTTCCCTTCTGAGCCCTCTACTGCGCCCGCCGAACAATTAACATAGACATATGAGGTATGTGCTTACTCGAGAGAAATTGGGTTTCAAATACAAGTAAAAATTTTCTCCTTTCTACCAATTGCAAAAATTCAAAAATTGGGTCTACAAGAACATGCGAGTGTAAAAAATGAAGATTGTGAATTTTCTTCTTCACTTTTCTGCTATTCCTGTGAAACACCTAAAGGGTTAATACACTTATTGAATGTCATTTTGAATACTTTGGGGGGTGTAGTTTTTATAATGGGGTCATTTATGGGGTATTTCTAATATGAAGACCCTTCAAATCCACTTCAAACCTGAACTGGTCCATGAAAAATAGCGAGTTTGAAAATTTTGTGAAAAATTTCCAAATTGCTGCTGAACTTTGAAGCCCTCTGGTGTCTTCCAAAAGTAAAAACTCATAAATTTTATGATGCAAACATAAAGTAGACATATTGTATATGTGAACCCAAAAATGTTTTATTTTGAATATCCATTTTCCTTACAAGCAGAGAGCTTCAAAGTTAGAAAAATGCTAAATTTTCATTTTTTTCATCAAATTTTGGGATTTTTCACCAAGAAAGGATGCAAGTTACCATAAAATTTTACCACTAAGTTAAAGTAGAATATGTCACGAAAAAACAATCTCAGAATCAGAATGATAACTAAAAGCATTCCAGAGTTATTAATGTTTAAAGTGACAGTGGTCAGAATTGCAAAAAACGCTCTGGTCCTTAAGGTGTAAAATGGCCTGGTCCTTAAGGGGTTAAAAACGGTTACAAACACTTCAAAACGGATACCCGTTTGATCAGCCGTTTCTATCTGTTTTCATTTTTTATCGTTTTTTTTTTTTTTTTAACGAAACGGGGGCAAATGGCCGTGTGAACGCACCCTAACTCTGTGGGGTCTCTTTGAGACATAATGACAAGTGCTTAGTTTGGTGTCTTGTTGGAAATCTGTCAGAGTTCAGCTCTGTAGGTAGTGACTTCTGTTAGTAAGCAGGCTGAGCTGAGGAGCTGAAGATTTGGCAATGAGCCAGCTAATGCTGCAACTGGTTCAGATTGGAAAGCTCAGCTCAGTGCACAGTTCACTATCACTTTATACAGGCAGGAATATAAAGTTATTTCAGTAGATTCAGGTATTGGATTCACAACCCAAACAGCTTGACAATAATGAATCCTTAGGACTTGATATAGCTATGATACACAGTCCTTGCACAGTTCAAATGGCACTTATGGCTCCCCAATAAAGGCAAAACTTGTATAAGCTGGTATTACTAGAGAAATGAGCCCAGAGCACAGACCAGCAATCCCTTACAGTAAAGGCTGTAACAGTAATGGAGCATTCAGTAGGTGGCTGGCTTCATGTGCAGAGTAATGCTTCTAGTGACTGCAGCTGTAACACAGTGGCGTTGCGACCCGGGTGCGGGGGGTGCAGCCCGCACCGGGTGACACCAACCTAATGGGGTGACACCAAGACGCTCCGCAGCACCCACACCCCCTCCCCAGCTACACTGACACCCCCCTATGTGCCCGACCGGCCTCCCATCCGTCAGCACCCCCCCCCCCCCCCCCTGTGCTGTGTGTGCGGTGCGCCCGTCTATTAGCAACCCAGCCCCCCCTTTCAGTGCGCCCGTCCGTCATCACGCCCCCCCCTCTCACCTTCACCAGTACTGTGCCCGGCCTCCGCTCCCACGTCTGCGCCGGCCTGACGTCATACCGCATGGCCGCGCAGGGGGACGTCAGTTACGTCACTCGCTTTGCGCCCGGTGAGAAGGATCGCTGCGCTGGATGGGTGAGTGTGTGTGTCTGTCTCTATGTTTGTGTGTGTGACTCTGTGTGTGTGTGACTGTGTGTGTGTGAGAGATTGTGTGTGTGACTCTGTGTGTGTGACTGTGTGTGTTTGTGTGACTCTCTGAGTGTGTGTGTGACTCTGTGTATTTGTGTGACTGTGTGTGTGTGTGTGTGACTCTGTGTGTGACTCTGTGTGTGACTCTGTGTGTGACTCTGTGTGTGACTGTGTGACTCTGTGTGTCTGTCTGTGAGTGTGTGTCTCTCTGACTGTGTGTGTTTGTGTGTGTGTCTCTCTGTGTTGTGTTGTATGTTTTTTGTGTGTGTGTGTGTGTGTGTGTGTGGGGGGGGGGGGGGGGGGGGGGAGACTTTGACGCATTGTGGGGAACCTGCAAGGGAACCTGCGGCCTAATGTGGGGAGTCTATGCTACCTAATGTGGGGAGTCTATGCTACCTAATGTGGGGAGTCTATGCTACCTAATGTGCGGAGTATATGCTACCTAATGTGCGGAGTCTATGATACCTAATGTGCGGAGTCTATGCTACCTAATGTGGGGGGTCTATGCTAGCTAATGTGGGGAATCTGTGCTACCGAATGTGGGGAAACTGCTACCTAATGTGGGGAATCTGTGCTACCTAATATGGGGAAATTGCTACCTAATGTGGGGTAACTGGTACCTACCTAATGTGGGGAAACTGGTACCAAATGTGGGGAATCTATGCTGCCTAATGTGGGGAAAAGATGCTACCTAATGTGGGGAAACTGCTACCTACCTAATGTGGGGGAACTGCTGCCTACCTAATGCTCCCCCCCCTGGCAGTAGCACCCTCATCATCCGCCAGCAACCAGCCCCCCCCCCCCCCCCCCCCCCCCAGCGGCACCTCCATCAGCAGATCCTGATGGTGGATGATGGCGGTGCTCCTGCCAGGAGGATGATCCTGCCGATGGATGATGGGGGTGATACTGCCAGGGGGGATGGCCAGTAGCACCCTCATCATCCTTCAGCAAACCCCCCCCCAGTAGTAGCACCCCGTTCATCCACTAGCAACACCACCAATACCCCCCTCCCGTGGTAATAGCATCAGCTAACGGATGTTGAGGGGTGTTACTGCGGTTGTGGTATTATATTCAGAGGGTGCACTGTATGGCAACGTTATATTCAGAGGGCGCAGTTTGTGGTAGTTTTATATTCAGAGGGCACAGTGGGTGGTAGTATTATATTCAGAGGGCGCAGTTTGTGGTAGTGTTATATTCAGAGGGCACAGTGGGTGGTAGTATTATATTCAGAGGGCGCAGTTTGTGGTAGTATTATTAGAGATGAGTGAACTTACAGTAAATTCGATTCGTCACGAACTTGTCGGCTCAGCAGTTGATGACTTATCCTGCGTAAATTAGTTCAGCCTTCAGGTGCTCCGGTGGGCTGGAAAAGGTGGATACATTCATAGGAAAGAGTCTCCTAGGACAATATCCACCTTTTCCAGCCCACGGGAGCACCTGAAAGCTGAACTAATTTATGCAGGAAAAGCCATCAACTGCCGAGCCGAGAAGTTTGTGACGAGTTGAATTTACTGTAGTTTGCTCATCTCTAAGTATTATATTCAGAGGGCGCAGTGGGTGGTAGTAATATATTCAGAGTGTACAGTATGTGTTGGTATTATATTCAGAGGGTACAGTATGTGGCAGATTTATATTCAGAGGGTACAGTATATGGTAGTATTATATTCAGAGGGTACAGTATGTGATAGTATTATATTCAGGGGTACAGTATGTGGCAGATTTATATTCAGAGGGTACAGTATATGGTAGTATTATATTCAGAGAGTACAGTATGTGATGGTATTATATTCAGAATGTACAGTATGTGGCAGATTTATATGCAGAGTGTACAGTATATGTTGGTATTCAGAATGTACAGTGTGTGGTATTATTATATTCAGTGGGTACGGTGTATGGAAGGTTTATAATCAAAGAGTATAGTGTATAGTAGTATTATATTTAGAGGATACAGTGTCTGGCAGGTTTATAATAATAATTGTTTTCATATAGAGGATGAGAATCCGCTGACATAGTGAGGAGATGTCTGGGCGTCACATTCTACAGACAGAAGTTTTAGCTGGACCAGGCGGTATGTACCATCTGAATTAGATAAGGGAAGACTATAGAGAAGACGTCACTGATATCATTGTACATTCTCCTCTCTACATCAGAGCTGTAGTCGCTTGTCAGTTCTACAGTTATGGTCAGTGAAACTACAACTCCCAGCATAACCTCACCACTGCATAAAGGGGTACTCTACTGGAAAACATTTTTTTTAATCAACTGGTGCTACAAAGTTAAACAGATTTGTAAATTACTTCTATTTAAAAATCTTAATCCTTCCAGTACTTATTAGCTGCTGTATAAGCGATTCACAGGAAGTTATTTTCTTTTTTAATTTATTTTCTGTCTGACCACAGTGCTCTGTGCTGACACCTCTGTCCATGTCAAGAACTGTCTATAGTAGGAGCAAATCCCCATAGCAAACCTCTCCTGCTCTGGACAGTTCCTGACATGGACAGAGGTGTCAGCAAATAGCACTGTGGTCAGATTGGAAAGAACTACGCAACTTCCTGTGGAGCATACACCAGCTTATAAGTACTGTAAGTATTAAGATTTTAAATAGAAGTAATTTAAAAATCTGTTTAACTTTCTGGCACCAGTTGATATAAAAGTAAATGTTTTCCAGTGGAGTACCCCTTAAAGTAATTCTGGGAGCTGTATATTTAAATGGTGAAAACTTCTTTAACACTTTCCCATTCTGTGGCAACTGGTATATCTGATTATTATACTGGAATTTCTCACAATGCGCTACAACAGTGGTGTCTGTCACAACAGGCTAAAAACTTACTGGGGGGAGGGGGGAGGTATGGGGGTGACACCATTTTCTACCGCACCGGGTGACACCAACCCTAGCAACGCCACTGCTGTAACACACAGGCATTGACATTCAGTGCACAGCCTGAAGATGGGTTCCTGTATTGAGGTGTTCTTCACACAGGCATGTGGTTACTCACTGATCATAAGCTGCAGAGATAGCCATGTGATGGATTCTTCTAGAAATGTACTTTTCTGAAGCTGCAGAGATAGCCATGTGATGGATTCTTCTAGAAATTTACTTTTCTGAAGCTGCAGAGATAGCCATGTGATGGATTCTTCTAGAAATTTACTTTTCTGAAGCTGCAGAGATAGCCATGTGATGGATTCTTCTGGAAATTTACTTTTCTGAAGCTGCAGAGATAGCCATGTGATGGATTCTTCTGGAAATGTACTTTTCTGAAGCTGCAGAGATAGCCATGTGATGGATTCTTCTGGAAATTTACTTTTCTGAAGCTGCAGAGATAGCCATGTGATGGATTCTTCTAGAAATTTACTTTTCTGAAGCTGCAGAGATAGCCATGTGATGGATTCTTCTGGAAATTTACTTTTCTGAAGCTGCAGAGATAGCCATGTGATGGATTCTTCTAGAAATTTACTTTTCTGAAGCTGCAGAGATAGCCATGTGATGGATTCTTCTGGATATTTACTTTTCTGAAGCTGCAGAGATAGCCATGTGATGGATTCTTCTGGAAATGTACTTTTCTGAAGCTGCAGAGATAGCCATGTGATGGATTCTTCTAGAAATGTACTTTTCTGAAGCTGCAGAGATAGCCATGTGATGGATTCTTCTGGAGATTTACTTTTCTGAAGCTGCAGAGATAGCCATGTGATGGATTCTTCTGGAAATTTACTTTTCTGAAGCTGCAGAGATAGCCATGTGATGGATTCTTCTGGATATTTACTTTTCTGAAGCTGCAGAGATAGCCATGTGATGGATTCTTCTGGAAATTTACTTTTCTGACGTTGCAGAGATAGCCATGTGATGGATTCTTCTGGAAATTTACTTTTCTGAAGCTGCAGAGATAGCCATGTAATGGATTCTTCTAGAAATTTACTTTTCTGAAGCTGCAGAGATAGCCATGTGATGGATTCTTATAGAAATGTACTTTTCTGAAGCTGCAGAGATAGCCATGTGATGGATTCTTCTGGAAATTTACTTTTCTGAAGCTGCAGAGATAGCCATGTGATGGATTCTTCTGGAAATTTACTTTTTTGAAGCTGCAGAGATAGCCATGTGATGGATTCTTCTGGAAATTTACTTTTCTGACGCTGCAGAGATAGCCATGTGATGGATTCTTCTGGAAATTTACTTTTCTGAAGCTGCAGAGATAGCCATGTGATGGATTCTTCTGGAAATTTACTTTTTTGAAGCTGCAGAGATAGCCATGTGATGGATTCTTCTAGAAATGTACTTTTCTGAAGCTGCAGAGATAGCCATGTGATGGATTCTTCTGGAAATTTACTTTTCTGAAGCTGCAGAGATAGCCATGTGATGGATTCTTCTAGAAATGTACTTTTCTGAAGCTGCAGAGATAGCCATGTGATGGATACTTCTGGAAATTTACTTTTCTGAAGCTGCAGATACCCATGTGATGGATTCTTCTAGAAATTTACTTTTCTGAAGCTGCAGAGATAGCCATATGATGGATTCTTCTAGAAATGTACTTTTCTGAAGCTGCAGAGATAGCCATGTGATGGATTCTTCTGGAAATTTACTTTTCTGAAGCTGCAGAGATAGCCATGTGATGGATTCTTCTAGAAATTAACTTTTCTGAAGCTGCAGAGATAGCCATGTGATGGATTCTTCTGGAAATTTACTTTTCTGAAGCTGCAGAGATAGCCATGTGATGGATTCTTCTAGAAATGTACTTTTCTGAATCTGCAGAGATAGCCATGTGATGGATACTTCTGGAAATTTACTTTTCTGAAGCTGCAGATACCCATGTGATGGATTCTTCTAGAAATTTACTTTTCTGAAGCTGCAGAGATAGCCATATGATGGGTTCTTCTGGAAATTTACTTTTCTGAAGCTGCAGAGATAGCCATGTGATGGATTCTTCTAGAAATTTACTGTTCTGTCTCAGCATCAGTTGTACCTGCCACAGGCTTCTTGTAGACCCATTCTGTAAGGATGAGTGCAGCAGGTTGAATGATCACTTTAACAGACAGCTTACTCAGTGAATAAAGACTCCTAGACTTGCTTCAAGTTAGCAAAGGCATAAACATAGAGGCTTTTCCATAGGTACATTTCTAATGAAGTTACACAGCTCCCTCACTCTGCAGTATCTATGGTAACAACAAAATGGAGCTACAACAGGAAATGGGGGTGGGAGCAACCAACTAGCCAGAAACAGCAGGGGTGCAAGGATGATACCAATAACCTAGCATAACATAACATATAATAACAACTGCTTGACAGTTAAAGTTACGTGGCAGCACAATATGAGATGCCATACTATGTGTCAACAATTGGGCAGAACGCTGGCACAGTTTAAGCCAATAGCTGATCTCAACTTAGACCAAGTGTAGTGTAAGAGTAAGATAGATTCATCAAACAGCCTTGTACACCTGTGATAAGTCTGACACATTCTAGGACTGTCTAGTCTGAGATGACTCTGTATAATAATCAGACATTTTTAGTAACTCTGGGCCATAATCCTCTAGAGAACTGCTTCTCTTTGTGTTCCTATGTTCTGGCTAATAGAGAAATTTAATAATTGGGGACCCTAAAATTATGTGAGAAGAACACAAAATAAACCAGATATTACCTTTCTCACTGCTCCACTGATAAATTATGGTAAATACATTGCAGAAATCTGAAGCCCTCAGCAAATATAACACTATATTAACATTGTCATTTGTATTTTAGGATGTACTCACCAAGATGCAAGAGGAAGACCGGGTAAGAGCCTCATTTATTATACACTGTGAAGAATTCCTAACAAGGATAGAAAATTACTGTAATGGAGAGACTACAATGATTGGTATATTTTTATTGTAGCCCATCTTTATGAAGATTGCTGACAGACTTTTGATTGACAACGATGAGGTATGCTGCGTAAGATCTTGCACCTGCTTGTGTAGAGCAATGAGATACATCATCGGCAAGGTAAGAACACTCATCTGTAACCTGTTCAGAACCCAGGCGTACGGGTACGTTCTGACACCCTGGTACTTAAGGACCCAGGACGTACCTGTATGCCCGTGGGAATTTCGGTCCCCGCCGGGGACCGGACAGGGGGGACTGCTTATATCGATCAGCAGCCACCCCGCGCAAATGCCCAGGGGGGTCAACAGAATTTGCGATTTGCGCGATTCCGGGTCATTACGGGTCTATGGTGACCCGGAATATAAGGGGGATCCTCGTTGTCCAAGACACCCACGATCCCCCTGAAGGGATAGGAATGAGGTGGCAGGGGTGCCACCCCTCCTATCCCTGCTATTGGTCGTCAAAAGCGACGACCAATAGCAGATCAGGGGCGGCGGGGTTAACTTTCGTTTTCCCCTTCCTGCCCACCCACAATAGGCGGAGCAGGAGAGGGAAACCGACATGGACCGGGCGCCAAAGTCCACTTACCGATTGGTGGAGGCTGCGGGACGCGATCGGCTGCGGTGATCGGCGCGGGTGGCATGTCGTGTAGCAGAAGACTACGGCTCTGTGGATCCGACGGAAGCCGGTGAGTTGCCTAGCAACATCTGGAAGGCTACAGTCTGAGACCACCATACGGTGGTCTCTACACTGTAGCCCTCCAGATGTTGCAAAACTACAACTCCCAGTATGCCCAGACAGCTGTTTAGTATGAGGAGAACCGAAAAGATAGGACTTGCTTAGCCCTTGGCGCCTATTCCCCAAGTAACGATTCCAGCCGGTAGTAGTCCATTAAACAACTGGCCTTTATTGGTAAAAAAGAAGGGTGCGAGCACCCTTCTTTTTTTTACCAATAAAGGCCTGTTGTTTTATGGACTACTACCAGCTGGAATCGTTACTTGGGGAATAGGCGCCAAGGGCTAAGCAAGTCCTATCTTTTCGGTTCTCCTCATACTAAAGCTACACCACGGCCTGGAGGTCACGGTGAAGGACGCCCAGGCTGCCGCCCGTATTTTCAACTACAAACCCCAGCGAGTCTACAAGCTCATCAAGGTGTTGTGCCCTCAGCACAACGCTACACGGTAAGGTGCAAAAGACACGCCCACACGTCAACCCACCTTATGATTCTCCACTAGGAGCGCATATCTTCTTTTTTTTATATATATCTCCTTCAGACAGCTGTTTAGGCATGCTGGGATTTGCAGTTTTGCAACAGCTGGAGATCTATAGTTTAGAGACCACTGCACAGTGATCTCTATACTGTAGCACTCTAGATCTTGCAAAACTACAACTCCTAGCATGCCCACACAGCTGTTTGCTGTCTAGGTATGCTGGGATTTGTAGTTTTGCAACATCTGGAGGTCCACAATTTGGAGATCACTGTGCACTGGTCTCTAACTGTAGCCCTCCAGATGTTGCAAAACTGCAAATCCCAGCATGCGCAAACAGCTGTCTCATCGCTGGGAGTTGTAGTTGCGTACCTCCAGCTGTTGCATAACTACATCTCCCAGCATCAGTACATTCTGGGAGTTGTAGTTTTGCAACAGCTGAAGGCACACTGGTTGGAAAATACTGAGTCAGGTGACAGAACCTAACTGAAGGTTTTCCAACCAGTGTGCCTCCAGCTGTTGCAAAAGTACAACTCCCAGCATGCACGGTCTGTCACTACATGCTGGGAGGTGTAGTTTTGAAACAGCTGGAGATTTGATCCCCCCATATGAACGTACAGGGTACATTTACACAGGCAAGTTTACAGTAAGTTTCCTGCTTCAAGTATGAGCTGCGGCAAATTTTTCGCCACGGCACAAATTTCTGGCGGGAAGCTCACTCTAAACCTGCGCCAGTGCGAACGTACCCTAAAAACACTACACTACCCTAACACACAATAAAGGGTAAAACACTACATATACACCCCTTACACTATCCCCAAACCCCCCCCCCCCACCCCCCAATAAAAATGAAAAATGTATTGTACGGCAGTATTTCCAAAACGGAGCCTCCAGCTGTTGCAAAACAACAACTCCCAGCATTTCCGGACAGCCACTGACTGTCCAGGCATGCTGGGAGTTTAGCAACAGCTGGAGGCACCCTGTTTGGGAATCACTGGCGTAGAATACCCCTATGTCCACCCCTATGCAATCCCTAATTTAGTCCTCAAATGCACATGGCGCTCTCTCACTTCGGAGCATTGTCGTATTTCAAGGAAACAGTTTAGGGCCACATATGGGGTATTTCCGTACTCGGGAGAAATTGCACTACAAATTTTGGGGGGCTTTTTCTCCTTTTACCCCTTATGAAAAGGAAAAGTTGGGGGCTACACCAGCCTGTTAGTGTAAAAAAAAAAAAAATTTTACACTAACATGCTGGTGTTGCCCCATACTTTTTATTTTCACAAGTGTTAAAAGGGAAAAAAAAATTTGTAATGCAATTTCTCCTGAGTACGGAAATACCCCATATGTGGGCGTAAAATGCTCTGCGGGTGCACCACAAGGCTCAGGAGTGAGAGTGCACTATGTACATTTGAGGCCTAAATTGGTGATTTGCACCCTCACGGAACATAACAAGGGGTATAGTGAGCATTAATACCCCACAGGTGTTTAATGAAAATTCTTCAAAGTTGGATGGAAAAATGAAAAAAAAAAATCACTAAAATGCTAGGGTTACCCTAAATTTTTCATTTTCAAAAGGGAAAATAGGTAAAAAAAAGCCCCCCAAAATTTGTAACCCCATTTCTTCTGAGTAAGAACATACCCCATATGTGGATGTAAAGTGCTCTGAGATTTTGAAGAGAAAATTTGTCCGGAATTGAAGGCCACGTGTATTTAGAAAGCCCCCATAGTGCCAGAACAATGGACCCCCCCCCCCCCGACATGTGACCCCATTTTGGGAACTACACCACTCATGTAATGCAATAAGGGGTACAGTGAGCATTTACGCCCTACAGGTGTCTGACAGATTTTTGGAACAGTGGTCCATGAAAATGAAAAATTTAATTTTTAATTTGCACAGCCCACTGTTCCAAAGATCTGTCAAACGCCAGTGGAGTGTAAATACTCACCACTGCAACCCTTTTTAAATTCTGTGAGGGGTGTAGTTTCCAAAATGGGGTCACATGTGGGGGGTCCACTGTTCTGGCACCACGGGGGGCTTTGTAAATGCACATGGCCCCCGACTTCTTTTCCAACCAAATTCTGTCTCCAAAAGCTCAACGGCGCTCCTCCTATTCTGAGCAGTGTAGTGCGCCAGCAGAGCACTTGACGTCCACACATTGGGTATGTCCATACTCAAAAGAAATGGGGTTCCAAATTATGGGGGTCATTTTCTCCTATTACCCCTTGTAAAAACGTAAAATTTGGGGGGAAAAATGATTTTTTTTTTCATTTACACATTTGACTTTAACAAAAAGTCGTCAAACACCTGTGGGGTATTAAGGCTCACTGTACCCTTTGTTGCGTTCCTTGAGGGGTGTAGTTTCCCAAATAGTATGCCATGTGTTTTTTTTTTTGTTTTTTTTTTTGCTGTTCTGGCAGAATAGGGGCTTCCTAAATGTGACATACCCTCCAAAAACCATTTCAGCAAAATGTGCTTTTCAAAAGCCAAATGTGACTCCTCCTCTTCTGAGCATTGTAGTGCGCCAGCAGAGCACTTGACGTCCACACATGGGGTATTTCCATACTCAGAAGAGATGGGGTTACAAATTTTGGGGGGCATTTTGTCCTATTATCCCTTGTAAAAAAAAATTATTTGATGGAAAACCAGAATTTTAGTGGAAATAAAAATCATTTACACATCCAACTTTAACGAAAAGTCGTCAAACACCTGTGGGGTGTTAAGGCTCACTGGAGCCCTTGTTACTTGCCTTGAGGGTGTAGTTTCCAAAATAGTATGCCATGTGGATTTTTTTTTTTTTTGCTGTTCTGGCACCATAGGGGCTTCTTAAATGTCACATGCCCCTCAAAAACCATTTCAGAAAAACTCACTCTCCAAAATCCCAGTGTCGCTCCTTCCCTTCTGAGCCTTCTACTGCGCTCGCCGAACACTTGACATTTCCTTACTCGAGAGAAATTGGGTTACACATTTTAGGAAGATTTCTCTCCTTTTACCCCTTGTAAAAATTCAATAACTGGGTCTACAAGAACATGCCAGTGTAAAAAATGAAGATTTTGAATTTTCTCCTTCAATTTTCTGCTATTCCTATTTGTTAACAAGGGTTAACAACCCTTTTGAATGTCATTTTGAATACTTTGAGTGTTGCAGTTTTTATAATCGGGTCATTTATGGGGTATTTCTAATATGAAGGCCCTTCAAATCCACTTCAAAACTGAACTGGTCCCTAAAAAAATTCGATTTAGAAAATTTTGTGAAAAATTGGAAAATTGCTGCTATACTTTGAAGCCCTCTGATGTCTTCCAAAAGTAAAAACTTGTCAACTTTTTGATGCAATCATAAAGTAGACATGTTGTATATGTGAATCAATATATAATTTATTTGGAATATTCATTTTCCTTACAAGCATAGAGCTTCAAAGCTAAAAAAAAAAAAATGCACAATTTTCAATTTTCTCATCAAATTTTGGAATTTTTCACCAACAAATGATGCAAGTGTTGACAAAATTTTACCACTAAAATAAAGTAGAATATGTCATGAAAAAACATTCTCGGAATCAGAATGAAAGGTAAAAGCATCCCAGAGTTATTAATGCTTAAAATGACAGTGGTCAGATGTGCAAAAAATGGCCGGGTCCTACAGTGAAAATTGGCTGGGTCCTTAACCCCTTAAGGACCTGGGGTTTTTCCGTTTTTGCATTTCCGTTTTTTCCTCCTTACCTTTAAAAAATCATAACTCTTTAAATTTTGCAACTAAAAATCCATATGATGGCTTATTTTTTGCGCCACCAATTCTACTTTGTAATGACATCAGCCATTTTACCCAGAAATCTACGGCGAAACGGAAAAAAAAATCATTGTGGGGGCTTCCGTTTCTATGTAGTACATTTTTCGGTAAAAATGACACCTTATCTTTATTCTGTAGGTCCATACGATTAAAATGATACCCTACTTATATAGGTTTGATTTTGTCGTACTTCTGGAAAAAATCATAACTACATGCAGGAAAATTAATCCGTTTAAAATGGTCATCTTCTGACCCCTATAACATTTTTTTTTCCCGCGTATGGGGCAGTATGAGGGCTAATTTTTTGCGCCGTGATCTGAAGTTTTTAGCGGTACCATTTTTGCATTGATAGGACTTATTGACCAAAAATGCACTATTTTGGACTTTGGAATTTTTTTGCGCGTACGCCATTGACCGTGCGGTTTAATTAACGATATATTTTTATAATTGGGACATTTCTGCATGCGGTGATACCATATATGTTTATTTTTATTTACACTGGTTTTTTTTTTTATGGGAAAAGGGGTGTGTTAAATAATCTTTATTCACTTTTTTTTTCATTTTGTTTTTGCAGTGTTATAGCTCCCATAGGGACCTATAACACTGCACACACTGATCTTTTACATTGATCACTGGTTTCTCATAGGAAACCAGTGATCGATGATTCTGCCGCTTGACTGCTCATGCCTGGATCTCAGGCACTGAGCAGTCATTCGGCGATCGGACAGCGAGGAGGCAGGTAGGGATCCTCCAGCTGTCTTGTAAGCTGTTCGGGATGCTGCGATTTCGCCGCGGCTATCCCGAACAGCTCCCTAAGCTAACCGGCATGCTTTCACTTTCACTTTAGACGCGGCGTTAAACTTTGAACAATGCAGTGCGCTATTAGCCATGGGTCCCGGCCGTTGTTAACAACGGCCGGGCCCGACCCTCTATAATGCCGTGGCCATCCGTTATAGATCGTGAGCTGACTCATGACGTACGCGTATGTCATGGGTCCTTAAGAGGTTAAGGGGTTAAAGGGGTACTCTGGTGAAAAACTTTTTATTTTTAAATCAACTAGTGCCAGAAAGTTAAATAGATTTGTAAATTACTTATATTAGAAAATCTTAATCCTTCCTGTACTTATTAGCTACTAAATACTACAGTGGAAATTATATTCCATTTGAAACACAGAGCTCTCTGCTGTCATCTCTGTCCATTTTAGGAACAGTTCAGAGTAAAAGGAAATCCCCATAGCAAACATATGCTATTCTGGACAGTTCCTAAAATGGACAGAGATGTCAGCAGAGAGCACTGTGCTCATGGTGTCAGCAGACAGCTCTGTGTTTCAAAAAGAAAATAATTTCCGCTGTAGTATTCAGCAGCTAATAAGTACAGGAAAGATTAAGATTTTTTAATAAAAGTAATTTACAAATCTGTTTAACTTTCTGGCACCAGTTGATTTAAAAAAAATATATAGTTTTTCACCGGAGTACCCCTTTAACACACTAACACCCAGTAGACTGAGGAGGTGGCGCCGTTAAAGAGGTTATCTAGAGAGCTCCTGTGGCACTGGGGCGTTCATTAACATGGAAGCCTGGGCCTGTACTAGCCATAATGCCCCCTCCAATAGACATTAATGGAGTGGGGAGTGGAGTATTGTCACAAACACGGAAGCCCCAGGCAATCTAGCCCGAAGACCGCGGGGGGTCCCAGCGGCCGCACAACTGGATAGAATTTAATAGAATATTGGTGAAGATAAAAACCCATGTAAAATAGTTATAAGCATTATATTTCTTGCCTCTAGGTGTCTCCTTCATTACAAAAACATCATCCACTGTATGTCAAAAGTACATTCTGTCTCTGGCCACAGACTTGCTAAAGCAGAATAAGGGAAGTGTAGGTGGGACATTCTGTGCTCTGTGTACTCTCCTGGTCAGTTAGATCTGAGAGAGTTTCTGTCCGGACACTGCTCACATAGCAGCATAGACTAACACTCTCTTCTGTCATCAAATAAATCAAATTACATTTCACATTTTGGGAAAATGTGGTTTGGTTTTAATAAAAGAGGGCATAGCTTAAACAGATTGTCCAGTGAGGGCGATAAGTCTCTGATCACAGGGATCCAACTGATGGAAACCCCCACGATCTACAGAATAAGACCCTGGCTCTCAAAAAGAGTGCGTGCTGTGGATGACATGTTCCTCATTTCTATGTAAGTGCTGCTAGATACCTGAGTACAGCATTCGGGCATCTCCGGCGATCCTATACAAATGAATGGAGCACATGTTTTCTTCAGCACATGCTGTAAGAGATGGGTGAGAGATGGTGGGACCCTCCGCAATCAGATACTTATCCCTATCCTGTATATGCGATACCATACTATGTGTCAACAATTGGGCCAGAACGCTGGCACAGTTTAAGCCAATAGCTGATCTCAACTTAGACTAAGTGTAATGTAAGAGTAAGATAGATTCATCAAACAGCCTTGTACTCCTGTGATAAGTCTGACACATTCTAGGACTGTCTAGTCTGAGATGACACTGTTTAATAATCAGACATTTTTAGTAATTCTGGGCCATAATCCTCTGGATAACTGCTTCTCTTTGTGTCCCTATGTTCTGACTAATAGAGAAATGTAATAATTGGGGACCGTAAAATTATGTGAGAAGAACGCAAAATAAACCAGATATTATCTTTCTCACTGCTCCACTGATAAATGATGGTAAATACATTGCAGAAATCTGAAGCCCTCAGCAAATATAACACTTTATTAACATTGTCATTTGTATTTTAGGATGTACTTCACAAGATGGAAGATGAAGACACAGTTAGAGCCTCATTTATTATAGACTGTGAAGAATTCCTAACAAGGATAGAAAATTAGTGTAATGGAGAGACTACAATTAATGTTATATTTTTATTGTAGCCCATCTTTTTTTTAAACTGTAATATTTATTAATTTTTCAAAATAAAGAACATACATTGACAAAGTCAAGGGAGAGCAAGTCCCCATGGCATAAAACACATCATAAAATATAGCATAAAATACGAACATCATGGTGGAACAAAATGTGTGCAGAGAACACTAATAACGCTAAATCAGCTTAAAATCCAGCTAATCCAATACTATCAAAGGACATCAAGGAAACAATAGGGGAGAGGGAAGGGGGAGGCGTGAAGGAGAAGGGAAAGAACATAAGGAATGGGGAACACAACACCTACAGACCACAAAAAAAGGGGGGTGGGGGACAACACAGAATACAAAAAAGCAATGAACAGAAAAGAGAGAAAGGGGGTAGAAAATAGAACAAACCCTGGAGAGAGGGTAGAGATTAAGGAGGTTGCCTATCAGTGTATCTATCCCTTGGGTCCCAGACAGAAAGAAACAACCAACGGAATAGCATTGTTTAAGGAGTCCGTGAGCGATTCAAGAGAGCGAATCTATTGAATCCTAGCCAAGAGATCATCCTCGGATGGGGGTAAGGTATGCTTCCAATATTTTGCAATCAGTGTCTTGGCAGCCAGAACAATGTGCAAAAACAGTTTGAATGTTTTTTTTAGCCAAAAGTTTAGTAGATTAGTGTAAAAGGAAAATCAAGGTGTCGCCCAAGCCCACCCCACATCTCCAGCACTGGGGAGGGATATCGGGATTCAGTTTATTCAGAAGGACAGGTGTGTGATACCACCCCATCAGCATCTTAAATTGAGTTTCTTTATAGGCCGTACAAATGGAGGCCCTGGAAGCCCTTTCCCAGATCACCCTCCACTGAGGAATAGTAATAGTAGTACCGAGAGCCGACTCCCAGCGCTCCATGTAGCGGTGGGCCGGGGCTGCACCATCCGGAGGGGAAATTAAGAGGGAATAGATACTGGATAGGAGGCTCCTCGTCTGCGGCCCGCTCCTACACAGCCTCTTGAAGCCCGTAGGCAGAGATGCAGTCAGAGATCCCTGAGTCGAGGACAGGAAATGACGAAGCTGCGTATAGCGGGTCAGCTCAGAGGAAGGGAGGCTCCAGCGGGAGACCAATTGTTCAAAAGGCAGGAGGGATCGGGTTAGAGGATCCACCACATAAGCCCAACAGAAAAGATCATGGGAGCCCCACTCTCTAACCATAGTGGAGGTCACTCCAGGGGGGGAAGTCTGGGTGATAAAGGAATGATCGTAAAGGGGAGGAGGAGGAGAGAAGCCCAAAGCGTCTAGAGCAATAAGTCCACACATAGCGGGAAAGAGACATAGGACCGAGAAGAGGGCAAGGGGGAGAAGGAAGAGGGTACGTCCATAAGAGGGAATTAGGATGGTGCGGTGCTAACCGTAATTTCTCTAGTTCCATCCATTTACTATAAGCGTGATACGTCGACCAGGCCGCTAAGTGTCGTAAGTGGGCCGCCCAATAGTACTTTGTTATGTCCGGGACTCCCAGACCCCCCTGAGCCCTACACGCCAGCATAACCGACATAGGCAAATGATGGCGCTTAGCATCCCAAATAAACCGGAAAATAGCCGATTGAAAAGAGCGCAGGACTGCCAGGGGGACCCGCACCAGCAGAGTTTCAAAAAAGTATAACAGTTTGGGAAGAATGGTCATCTTGACTGCCGCAATGCACCCAAAAAAGGAAATGTATTGGGAGCGCCATTTCTCCATTAAGGCACGCAGCTCTCGTAGAAGGGAAGGAAAATTAACTGAGTACAAGGAGGAGTAGGAAGGGTAAAGAGAGACACCCAAGTAAGTAATAGCAGAGGGAGACCAGCAAAAAGAGTAGTTAGCTCTCAAGAGAGAGACCACAGAGGGAGGAAGGTTGAGGAGCCTCCAACTTGGAGAGATTGACTTTATAGCTGGATACTACACCATAGGCATGCAAAAGTTTATAGAGGGAAGGTAGAGACAGCAGGGGCTTAGTGAGAGTGAGTAAGACATCATTTGCGAAAAGACAGATCTTGAAGTCCCTACCATGAAGAGACACCCCAGAGACATCCGGGTCCCCCCGGATCAAAGCTGCTAGCGGTTCAATACATAATGGGAAGATCAGGGGGGACAAGGGACAACCCTGCCTGGTGCCATTATAAAGGGGAAAAGTCGAAGAAGAGTCATAGGGAAGTTTAAGAGAAGCAGTTGGGAGCGAGTAGAGGCCCTGCAGCGCTGTAAGAAAGCTACCAGAGATCCCAAATTTCTGCAGGGTGGCAAACATAAATGGCCAGCCCAGCCTATCAAAGGCATTTTCGGCATCATGACTTAACAGTAAAGCTCGTCCAGATCCCCGATTGACCACGTCTATCAAGTCAACAGCCCTCCTTGTATTATCACCCCTCTGGTGGCCCGGGATAAAGCCTACTTGATCCTTATGAATAAGGGTAGGCAAAAAAGTACACAGGCGAGACACCAGCACTTTAGAAAACAGCTTCAGATCTGAGTTAAGGAGGGCTATAGGCCTGTAACTGTAACAATCATGGGGATCCTTCCCAGGTTTAGGGATCAACGTAATTAGGGAATGCAAAAAAGACTGCGGGATACTCTCCCCTCCCAGGAAGGAATTAAACAAGAGCACTAGCTTGGGAAGAAGAACAGAGGAGAAAGTTTTATAGTATAGGTAAGTGAAGCCATCAGGTCCCGGAGAGCGCCCCGCAGGAAGGGTCTTAAGGACAGCCGAAAGTTCCTCCAGAGTGGCGGGAGCATTCAGTCGCTCGGTCTATTGCCGAGAGAGCCGGAAGGCTACACCTAGAGAGGAAAGAGTCAAGGGCCGCCGCACGCTCTCCAGGATCAGAGGGGAGTTGAGAGGGAAGGGAATACAACTTACTATAGTAGTCGTGAAACAGGCGGGAGATGGATTCTGGATGGTAGTGAAGAGTCCCCTCGGGGTCCTTCAGAGCCGAGGGAGTCTGGGAGACCACCCTGTCCAGGAGGTGCCGGGCCAGCATCATGTGTGCCTTGTTACCCTTCTCATCAAAGCACTGTTTGGCATAGAGCAATTGACGCTCCACATTGTGAAGAGCCAAGTCACTTAACTGAGACCTCGCTGCCAACAGACGCCTCAGGACAGGGAGGGAAGGAGCTAGGATGATACAAGCCTCAAGGTCGGAAATTAGAGCCCCAAGTTCCCGGGAGCGAGCCAAAGCATCATGTTTCCGCTTGGAACCCAGCGCTATGCAATGGCCTCTAACCACGGCCTTATGGGCCTCCCACAATATGGCCTGTGAGGAGACAGAACCATCATTGGTGGCAATATATTCAGTGATGCTCTGAAGGATCGAGTCCCGGGAAGGAGGGGATTTAAGCAAAGAATCATTAAGACGCCAATGATAATCGGCAGAGAAATGAGGAGAATGGAGAAAAAGTGACTAAGACAGGACTATGATCAGACCAGGAGATAGATTCGAAAGAAGCAGAGGAGAGCATACGTACCATAGGGAGGTTCCCGAAAAAATTGTCAATGCGGGTGTGGAGCTTGTGGGGGTGGGAATAAAAAGAAAAAGAGCGGTCCATGGGGTGGTCAATGCGCTACAGGTTAAAAAGTGCAGCCGAGCAGATCAGTCGACGAAAATGCGTAGATAAGCGCAGTTGTGCAGCGGGCGGCAAGGACCTCAAAAGCGAATGACGATCTATCCGAGGGGAAAAAAACAGATTAAAATCCCCACCCAAAAGCCATGCCGAGGGAGTATATTTATTGAGACGCGTAAAAACCCACCGCAGGAAGGGGATCTGGGAAGTGTTAGGAGCGTACACATTACATAGGAGCATCTGTTTATCCCCAATGGAGCCCTGCAATATGAGGAACCTGCCTGAAGGCATAAGAGGAGGAGACCTGCAGGGGACACGATTTAGACACCAGGATCGCCACTCCCGCAACCTTCCTATCAGTTGAGGTTATGTAGGCCTGTGGGTAGAGATGCTGGAAAAAGTGGAAAAATCCTGTCTTGTCAAAGTGCGTCTCCTGAAGGTACATTATGTCAGCCTTAAGGGCCACAAGCTCCCGCTGCAGTAAATGCCGCTTAGTCGGGGTATTAAGGCCCTTCACATTCAAGGAGACACACTTAGCCATGAGGGCATAGTAAAGAGGAAGTCTTGTGCTGTGTAAAGTACTCACTCAGTAGCGTGGGGCGTCCTGGAGGGACCCAACAGAGAGGAGTGTCCGTGCAGTCAAACTAGGCAACCTAGGAGAGAAAAAAAACAGAAAGAAAGACCACATCTCAAGGGAAAAGAAGCAAGAAAAGGAATAAAAGAGGACAAAAAGAGAAGACGGACGGGAACAAACGGGGAGGGGAACACAACAAAGGGAACCTTAAATGATCCACTGGTACACCGGCTAGTGAAGAAACCTAAGTGATAATACTACACAATAAAACAACAGGCATCAACAGTAGCTCACCATTTACCATGGCCTCAGAGGGGAAAGTGGAAGAATGCTCCAAAAGGAGACTGCCCATGAGGGTCAGAGTCCTGCCCAGAGGCCATAGAAACAATAAATGTGAATCAGCCCTCTACATCCACCTCAAGAAAACAAATAAACTAGAATGCCTGTAACACATAGGAAGAAAAAAAAAACAATGCAGAGAGGAAGTAACGCCAACGTCCCGAAAACCAGCATCAAGACCCAAGCAGGGGTCTGCAGAGATGGACTCAAGGCGGCTCAGGACCAACTCTCGGGGAACCAGCGGCAGATGCAGCATGACCAGCTTTATGGCGTTTCCATAGCACAGGCTGTCACACCAGAGGAAGAGCTGGAGGGGGAGGGACCAGGCCCCAATCAGTAAGATGAGGAGTAGGGAGATCTAGGGCTGCGCAGAATTCCGGTAAATCAGCTAAGGATCTTAAGACAGCAGAGCGTCCATCCCGTCTGGCCTGGAGGGCAAATGGAAAGGACCACCGGTAGGGAATTTGAGCAGATCTCAGGGATGACAGGAGAGGCTGCAGCATCTTTCTCTTGCGAAGAGTAATCCAGGAGAGGTCTTGATATAGCTGTATGGGGGCTCCATCAAAATCAAAGGTCCTGAGGGAGCGCGACTTCGCCATAATGCGCTCCTTCAGCTGAAAGTCCGCAACACAACAAATGACATCCGGGGTGGACCATTGGAGGGGCGAGGGCGGAGGGCACGGTGAGCACGATCCAGCTTTATTTTGTGGGATGGGGGCTCACCCAGCATCATGTTGAAAATTGCCTCCAAGGTAACATGTAAGTCCTCTGCCTGAGTCGCCTCCGGGAGGCCATGCACGCGGATGTTGCTCCCTCTACCCCTGTTGTCCAAGTCCTCAACATGAGAGTGTAGGTCATTGAGGAAGTCGGTTTTGAGCAGTAAGGGTCCCCTGTAACTCAGCGATGTAGGACCGGGTTGAATCATGGGCCCCCTCCAAGTCATCAACCCTGTTGGACACATTCTGGAGGTCCTCTACAAGCTTCCTTAACTTCTGTAATGAGGGTTCTAAAATCCTCTCTAGAGGGGAAATGAGAGAGTAATTGGCTGAAGTCCTTGGAAAGCGGTGCAGAGGCGGACGACCCGGAACAGGTCAGGGCAACATCAGGGCTACCATTCCACTCAGTAAGGATAGCAGGCACACCAAGGCTTCCAGGGGACCCAACAGCAGGAGAGGGGCTCGACTGGGGTAGGACTCCAGGGGATCCCCCACTGCGTCCCCGTGCTGACATGCTCCGCTGTGGCTTGGGAGAGTCCCCCTGCAAGGGAGGTAATAGCAGGGGCTACTGGCCCTTTAACTCCTTGGGGACGAAGGGCGTATGCATACGCCCTCGCATCCCGTCACTTAAGGACGGAGGGCGTATCCATACGCCCTCGGCATTTCCGATCACTGCCTATCGCCGGGCGGTGATCGGACCGGGATGACTGCTCATATCTATCAGCAGGCATCCCGTGGCAATGCCTGGGGGGTCATGAGACCCCCCCATATCGGCGATCGCAGCAAATCGCAGGTCAACTCAGACCTGCGATTTGCCGCGATCCGGGCAAATCGGGTCACTGGTGCGGCGTCTGGAAAGTGCGGCTGAGAAGGCTGCAGTGAAGATCGCGATAAGTGATCTTCACTGTGGCCTTCTAAAAGCTGCAAAACTACAACTCCCAGCATGCCCACACAGCCAAAGGCTGTCTGGGCATGCTGGGAGTTGTAGTTTTGCAACATCTGGAGGGTCACAGTTTGGCGACCACTGTGTAGTGGTCTCTAAACTGTGGTCCTCCAGATGTTGCAAAACTACAACTTTCAGCGTGCACTGACTGTCTGGGCATGCTGGGAGTTGTAGTTTTGCAACATCTGAAGTGGCACAGTTTGGAGACCACTATATTGTGGTCTCCAAACTGTAGCCCTCCAGATGTTGCAAAACTACAACTCCCAGCATTCCCAGACAGTCAGTTCTGCAATATCTGGCCCTTCAGATGTTGCAGAACTACAACTCCCAGCATGCCTGTATAGTCTGGGCATGCTTGGAGTTGTAGTTTTGCAACATCTGGAGGGCTACAGTTTGGAGGCCACTGTTCTTCCCCAGTTGTTGCATAACTACAACTCCTAGCATGCCCAGACTGTCCAGGCATGCTGGGAGTTGTAGTTCTGCAACATCTGAAGGGCCATATATTGCAGAACTACACGCCCAGCATCCCTGACTGTCTGGCCGTGCTGGGAATTGTAGTTTTGCAACAGCTGTAGGCACACTGGTTGGGAAACACTGAGTTAGAGTCTGTTTCCTAACTCAGTGATTCCAACCCGTGTGCCTCCAGCAAAACTACAACTCCCAGAGTGCACTGACAGACCGTACATGCTGGGAGTTGTAGTCTTGCAACAGCTGGAGGCACATGGGTTGGAATCACTGAGCTAGAGTCTGTTTTCTAACTGAGTGGTTCCACACCAGTGTGCCTACAGCTGTTGTAAACTACAACTCCCAGCATGTACGGTCTGTCAGTGCATTCTGGGAGTTGTCATTTTGCCACAGCCCCCCCCCCATGTGAATGTACAGGGTACATTCACACGGGCGGGTTTACAGTGGGTTTCCTTCCTAAAAACACTACACTAACAAGTAATAAAAAGTAAAACACTACATGTACACCCCCTTACACGTCGCACGCCCCCCCCCCCCCCCCCCAATAAAAATGAAAAAAGTCTCATACGGCAGTGTTTCATAAACAGCGCCTCCAGCTGTTGCAAAACCCCAACTCCCAGTGTTGCCGGACAGCCATAGACTTGCAACAGCTGGAGGCACCCTGCTTGGGAAACACTGCTGTAGGGTTTTGGTGGAGATGAGCCCCATCCTTGTAACCGGGTCCAACACTATTGCAAATTCCTTATTCAGGCCTCAAATGCGCATGGCGCTCTCACTTCAGAGCCCTGTCGTATTTCAAGGCAACAGTTTAGGGCCACATATGGGGTATCTCCGTACTCGTGAGAAATTGCGTTACAAATTTTGGGGGGATTTTTCTCCCATTACCCTTTGTAGAAATGGTAAATTTGGGGGAAAAAACTGCACTTTAGTGAAAAAAATTTTTTTTCATTTACACATCCGAATTGAACGAAAAGTTGTCAAACACCTGTGGGGTGTTAAGGCTCACCGGACTCCTTGTTACGTGCCTTGAGGGGTGTAGTTTCCAAAATAGTACGCCATGTGTTTTGTTTTGTTTTTGCTGTTATGGCACCATAGGGGCTTCCTAAATGTGACATGCCCCCAAAAACCATTTCAGCAAAATTCACTCTCCAAAATCCCATTGTCGCTCCTTCCCTTCTGAGCCCTCTACTGCGCCCGCCGAACACTTGACATACACATGTGAGATATTTCCATACTCGAGAGAAATTGGGTTACAAATTTTGGGGGGCTTTTTCTCCTATTACCCCTTGTAAAATTTCAAAAACTGGGTCTACAGGAAGATTTTGAATTTTCTCCTTCACTTTGCTGCTATTCCTGTGAAACACCTAAAGGGTTAACAAACTTACTGAATGCTATTTTGAATACTTTGAGGGGTGCAGTTTTTATAATGGAGTAATTTATGGGGTATTTTTAATATGAAGGCCCTTCAAATCCACTTCAAAACTGAACTGGTCCCTGAAAAATTCCGATTTTGAAAATTTTGTGAAAAATTGGAAAATTGCTTCTGAACTTTTAAGCCCTCTGATGTCTTCCAAAAGTAAAAACATGTCAACTTTATGATGCCAACATAAAGTAGACATATTGTATTTGTAAATCAATATATAATTTATTTGGAATGTCTGTTTTCCTTACAAGCAGAGAGCTTCAAAGTTAGAAAAATTAAAAATTTTCAATTTTGTCATCAAATTTTGGAATTTTTCACCAAGAAATGATGCAAGTATCGACAAAAATTTACCACTAACATAAAGTAGAATATGTCACGAAAAAACAATCTCGGAATCAGACTGAAAAGTAAAAGCATCCCAGAGTTATTAATGCTTAAAGTGACAGTGTTAAAAAAATGCTCTCGTCCTTAGGGTTATAATGGGCTCCATCCCCAAGGAGTTAAGGACGCAGCCCATTGGGCCTTAAGGACGCAGAAAATTAAATTTTTACGTTTTCATTTTTTCCTCCTCTCCTTCAAAAAATCATAACTCTTTAATATTTTCATCCACAGACTAGTATGAGGGCTTGTTTTTTGCGCGACCAGTTGTCCGTTGTAATGACATCACTCACTTTACCATAAAATGTATGGCGCAACCAAAAAAATACTTTCTTCTACGACATTCGGCAGCACAGAAGGGATATTCCCGGCCTCTTTTATTCCCAGTAGGACCGCCCACCTACAAAAAACTCAAACGAAGATTAACCAACTGGCAACAGACATACCTCATAAGTAGCCAACACACCTGCACGCAATTGTGTTTTTTTCTGTCCTCTTTTCTTCCTGGTAAGCGGTGTTTCCACACCCTGTTTTTCTGCCCACCTGTAATACCTTTCTCTTTCTTTTCTTTTTCCTTAGGTTCTGTAAAGAAAGGTTTTTAATTAACACCAGTGTCCCAGCAGTTTGTCTGAGGGCCAATGTGGGAAACCCTGGCCTACCTGGTGTCCTGCCATCCTTACTGGCCCATGTGGGTGACCCGGGTGAGAGTAAGAGGCCTGGTGGCTAAGGCAGAGATGTTATGCCCCCTTCTTTGGATCCAGGATGTTGGGGAGAGCCTGGGGTGCTTTCCCCCATATAGGCTTCATAACAGGAGGTGTTGGTGCGCTGCTGGGTGTGCGGTCCCCCCTTCGTGCAGCTGGTGCCGGGAGTTGCAAGTGTTCCCTCCCCCTTCCTCCCCCCTGCGCCGGTAAGTATACCTTCTTTTCTCCTGCAGCCCGCCTGGATGTCCTTCTGCGGCCGCGCCGTGGATCGTAATGACAGTGCGCGTGCGCAGGAGCTGGGTCGCGCCGGAAGTGACGAGTTTCCCGACGCGACCGGAAGTCGGGCTGTACGGAGTCGGCGGGGAGGAAGGACATTTAAACAGGCAAGAAGCCGGCGTTCGGTCTCCTGGAACGGAGGCAGCCGGACTTCTTGCCTGTAAAGGTAAGTGTGCACACTGTCACCAATGACGATTTTCTGATGCACACTGTCACCAATGATTTATTTTATGGCACACTGTCACCAATGATGACTGAGGCACACTGGCACCAATGTTGATATTAAAGCTCTCTGACACCTATGCTTTGTAGGTGCTCTCACCTATGAGTTTGTGCCCTCTGACACCAATGATGATCAGGGGCACACTGACACCAATTATGGTTAGGTGCACACTGGCACCAATGCTTATCGCACCATTTAACTGCTGGACACTATTATTTTAGCCTGGGCTTACATTGAAGTAACCTGACTGCACTAATCTTTGGTTAGGACATCAGTATGATCTGTGTATACTGATTTGATGCCTGTTTTTGGGTCCTCTAGCACTGTCTATGTGAATTAACCCCTTAGAGGTCAGGCTGCAGAGTCTATGTTTTGCTGTACAGAAGGTTTTTAGCCCTAGTAGAGCGTACTTCTTGTGAGGGGGTCTGTCTTGGACGTTGACGTGGTGTTTGGCTTACTCCCTCTGTCTGTATTCCTTCCAGATGTCGAGCCTTTCTACCCCTAGGAAAAGGAAGTCAAAGTCTAAACACAGACTCTGCGTCTCCTGCGAGCAACCGTTGCCTGAGGATCAGAGGGGCGATCTGTGTAGTACCTGCAAGCATCATCTCAGGAAGAAGCCCGCTGGACACAAGTCTCTATGCGTGAGTTGCCTTCAACCTTTACCCCCTAATGCCAGTTCTACTGTGTGTAAGAAGTGTTCTGAGCCTCAGGAGACTGCCGACTTCCTTCAGGAGGCGAAAGGTTTTTTCTCTTGGTTTAAGGAGAGTTTCGGCTCCACCTCTGAGCAGGCCGCTAAGAAATGTAAGCTAAAAGAGAAGAGGCAGTTAGTTGTTAAATCCCCTTCACCGCCTATCACTACTGACACCTCCAGTGACTCAGAGTCGGATTCAGAGGAAGTTATTTCTGAAGACTACTATCTCTTCAGGAAAGAGTTTGCTGATAAACTAGTGATTGCAGTGAAGGACATTGTTGAATCATCTAAGGAGAAGGTGGCAGCTCAGGATAAGAATAGTCTTTATTATTTTCCAAAGAAGGTGTCCAATGTGTTTGCAGCCCATCCGGTGTTAAAGACGGTGATGGAAAAGGAGTGGAAGAAGCCGGAGCACAGGTTAGAATTGGGGTCCAGGTTTCGTTCAGTTTACAAGCTGGATCCAAATGATTCAGAGAAGTGGGAGAACCCAGCCAAGGTAGACACACCAGTGGCTAAGCTATCTAAGAGTACTCTTCTGCCTGCAGAAGATACCTCTATTCTGAAGGACCCTCTAGATAAGAAGATGGATACTCTCCTGAAGCGTACTTATTCTTATACAGCTGCAATGACTAAAGCGGCCTTATCCGCAGTACCAGTTGCTCGGGCCTTAAAAGTCTGGCTCAGTCAGTTGAGCAGGGACATAGAAGAAGGAGTTCCCAGAAGGGAGCTGCTGGAGGAGGTCGCCACCCTGAAGGTAGCAGCGGAATTTTCCTGCGATTTCCCGCTAGATGTAACCAGAGTCTGCGCTAAGAATCTTGCAGTTTTAAATTCTGCCAGAAGAATTGTTTTTCTTAAGCCTTGGCCGGGCGAGACCTCTTCAAAGATTCATTTTTGTGCCCTTCCCTTCGAGCCGGGTTTCCTGATAGGCTCCCAGTTAGAGGATATTTTAGCTCCAGGCAAGGAGACGAAGGAGTTAAAATTTCCTTTCTCAGAAAAAAAGAAGTCCTTTCGTCCCTTCAGGGTCAGGAGGTCTTTTTACAAGAGAAGATCCTTTCAGGACAGAAGATCCACTCGTCGCTTCCAGAACAGCAACAAAAGAGGGAAGCAGACGCAGTCCAAACAACCCAGGTCAGAGTTCTGACGCCAGGCTCCGGGATACTGTAGGAGGCAGGCTGCTGAGACATCAAGCAGCCTGGCAGAAGATTACAACAGACAGCTGGGTCTTAGAAATTATCTCTATAGGTTACAGCCTAAATTTCCTGGAGTGTCCTCCAGAAAAGTTTCTCTTGAACAAGAGCGATGGGGTTATGCAGTCTCTCCTACAGGAATTCTTGATGAAGGATGCCCTGGAGCCAGTTCCGGTGAACCAACTAGGACAGGGGGTGTACTCCCCGATCTTTCCTGTCCCAAAGCCAGGCGGCAGATGGAGGCTCATAATCGACTTGCGATACCTAAATCGATTTTTAAAAAGAGAAAAGTTTCGCATGGACAACATAAGATCCGTCACCACTTTACTCCAGAAGGACGACTGGATGATTACCTTAGATCTCATGGACGCCTATTTACATGTCCCGATAAACCTCGAGTCAAGAAAATACCTCAGACTCGCAGTCGTCCATCATGGAAAGGTGGAACATTTTCAATTCCGCGCTTTACCCTTCGGCCTGTCTTCATCCCCAAGAGTATTCACGAAGGTAGCAGTAGTCATTGTAGCAGCCCTAAGACTACAGGGAGTCCAGATCGTGCCTTATTTAGAAGATTGGCTGCTCGTTGCAACGTCTCAAGATCTTCTACTACATCATCTGCAGAGGACTCTGAATCTCCTCCAAGAGTGTGGTTTTCTTCTCAACAAAGAAAAATCAGACCTCGTGCCTGCAAGACGGAAGAAATTCCTAGGCCTCATTTTGGATTCGTCCGCAGAGAGAGTCCTCCTGCCAGTGGACAAACAGATGAAGATTATACAATCTGTCACAGTTCTGATTCAGACGCTGGTGATGCAGATAAGAACAGCGATGAAAGTTTTAGGACTGATGACTGCTGCCATAGAGGCAGTACCATGGGCCAAGGCCCACATGAGAGAACTCCAGACAGAGATCTTGCAGGAATGGGATCGTCGTCCAGAAAACCTTTCAGCCCCGCTGTGTCTCTCACCTCACACACGATCAACTCTTCACTGGTGGTTAGACAAGGAGAATTTGTCACGAGGCAACTGCTTCAGACTACAAGATCAGTCTATAATTACAACAGACGCCTCAAAGTTCGGCTGAGGAGCGCATTACAACAGTCAGTGGATCCAAAAATCCTGGTCTCCAAGAGAAAGACTGTTCTCCTCAAACCTGAGGGAGCTAAGAGCAATAAGATTAGCAGTGATGCATTTTACTCCCCTTGTCAAGGACACTCCAGTGCTGGTCCAGTCGGACAACTCAGTCTCAGTACATTACTTGCGGAAACAAGGTGGAACAAGGTCTCAGGCTCTGCAAAACGAGTGCAGCATGCTCATGAACTGGGCCGAACACCATCTCGCCTCGCTCTCGGCGATCCACATAAAAGGGGAGCTGAACTACCAGGCGGATTTCCTGAGCAGGTACACCTTGAACCCCAACGAGTGGGAGCTGAACCCGAAGTACTTCTCCCAAATCATTCTGAGATGGGGATGTCCCCAATGGGACCTCATGGCTACCCGACAGAACAGGAAGTTGATGAAGTTCTGTTCCTTGTACAAGATAGATCAACCAGATCATCTGGATGCTCTGACCATGAGCTGGAAGGGGCTTCATGTATATCTTTTTCCTCCAATCCCTCTCATGAGCCGTGTCTTGAACAAGATCATCCTGGACAGACCGACAGTACTACTTATAGCCCCATTCTGGCCTCGCAGAGATTGGTTCCCGCTTCTGCTTCGACTGTCAGAAGGCAATTTCTGGAAGTTCCCTCTACACGAAGATCTACTTCTCCAGAGAGATTTTTTCCATCAACATCTAGAGCGCTTACATCTGACTGTGTGGAGTTTGAAAGGAGAAAATTTAGAGACAGCGGCCTGTCTGAAGAAGTCATAGACACTCTTCTATCAGCTCGCAAGCCATCTACTAACCAGCTATACTCTAGAGTATGGAGAAGATTTTTATCCTGGAAGGCTGAGAAAGGGGACCCAGAGATCTCGCTTCCAGTGGTGCTGCAATTCTTGCAGGACGGCTATTTGAAAGGGTTGAAGCCCAATACACTCAGAGTTCATGTAACAGCTATTAACTCTTTTACAGATGGTCGATTTGCCAACCAACCCTTGATCTCCAGATTCTTTAAAGCTCTAAAGAACCTTAGACCGACTGTCAAGACTCCAATTGCCACTTGGGACTTGCCACTAGTCCTGAAGAGTCTCACAGGGGCACCCTTCGAACCAATCGCTGAAGCGGATATCAAGTGGGTCTCTTGCAAAGCTTTGTTCTTGGTGGCAATCACGTCTGCTAAACGTCTTGGAGAATTACAGGCCCTGTCTTCCAAGTCTCCCTACATCAAGTTCACACAGAGTGGAGTTCTGCTCAGGACTGTTCCCTCCTTTGTTCCCAAGGTCGCTTCAGAAGTCAACGTCAACAGAGAAGTTTTTTTGCCAAATTTTTGTCCCCCTGAAGATGAAGATAATCTTCAATCTCTAGACGTGAAGAGCACTCTGTTAAACTATCTCTCCAGAGTAGAAGGTTTCCGTAGGGACGAAAATTTATTTGTACAGTTTGGAGGACCAAGAAAGGGGTGTAAAGCGGCAAAGGATACACTGGCAAGATGGATAAAATCCACAATCATAGAAGCTTACAGGTTGGAGAATTTAGAGCCGCCTTTTCCTTTGAAAGCCCATTCAACTCGTGCTACGGCGACTTCCTGGGCTGAGAGAGCGCAAGTGCCGCTGAATGACATCTGCAACGCTGCTTCGTGGTCAACTTCATCCACATTTATCAAGCATTATCGGCTCGACATCCAGGCACAGAGTCCAGCCTTCAGTTCGGGGGTTTTGTCTGCTGCATTACAAGATTGAACCCCCCCCTTTTTTTGTTGTTATTAGCTGCTAGCGAGCATCCCTTCTGTGCTGCCGAATGTCGTAGAAGAAAGTGAAAATTGTATACTTACCGTAATTTTGCTTTCTTCAAGACAGAAAGCAGCACATATAACCCTCCCAATAAATTTAATTTGTGCAACCAGAAAAGAGTCTAGTCATTTACACAATTGCGTGCAGGTGTGTTGGCTACTTATGAGGTATGTCTGTTGCCAGTTGGTTAATCTTCGTTTGAGTTTTTTGTAGGTGGGCGGTCCTACTGGGAATAAAAGAGGCCGGGAATATCCCTTCTGTGCTGCCTTCTGTCTTGAAGAAAGCAAAATTACGGTAAGTATACAATTTTCACTATTTGGTTGGGATAATTAAAAAGAAAACTGAAATTTTGCTAATTTTGGAAGGTTTTGTTTTCACGCCGTACAACTTATGGTAAAAGTGACGTGTTCTTTATTCTTTGGGTCAATACGATTAAAATGATGCCATGATAACATACTTTTCTATTACTGTTACGCTTAAAAAAAAATCACAACTTTTTAACCAAATTAGTACGTTTAAGATCACCCTATTTTGAAGACCTATAACTTTTTCATTTTTCCGTATAAGCGGTGGTATGAGGGCTCATTTTTTGCGCCATGATCTGTACTTTTTATTGGTACCATATTTGCTTATATAAAACTTTTAATGCATTTTTTATTAATTTTTTGGGGAATAAAATGTTATAAAAAAAAGCAGCTGTTTTGGACTTTTTTTTTTTTTACGTTCACGCCGTTCACCGTACGGTATCATTAACATTTTATTTTAATAGTTCAGATATTTACGCACGCGGCGATACCAAATGTGTATATAAAATATTTTTGTAACACTTTTTAGGGGTGAAATAGGGAAAATGGGGCAATTTACGTTTTTATTGGGGGAGGGGGTTTTTCACATTTTTTTTACTTTATTTTTTTAAAAACTTTTAAAACTTTTATTTTTACACTTTAAAAATAGGGGACTATTTATAGCAATCATTCGATTGCTAATCCTGTTCAGTGCTATGTATAGGACATAGCACTGATCAGGGTTATCGGTCATCTTCTGCTCTGGTTTGCGGGAAGGCAGATCAGAGCAGAAGACTCCCGGAAGACAGCGAAGGCAGGTGAGTTGACCTCCGGCTGCCATGCTGGATGATCGGATCGCCGTGGCAGCGCTGCGGGCGACCCGATCATCCAATTAAGTGACTGCGATGCTGCAGATGCCGTGATCGGTATTGATCACGGCATCTGAGGGGTTAATGGCGGGATCGCAGATGTCCGCCATTACTGGCGGGTCCCTGGCTGCGATCAACAGCCGGGACCTGCCGCGCATGATCCGGGCATCGCTCCGATGCCCGCGGTTATGCTTAGGACGTACATGTACTTCCTGGTGCGTTAAGTACCGTATCACCAGGACGTACATTTACGGCGCTCGTCGTTAAGGGGTTAAGAAGGGCCTCAGGAGAGCATCCGTGTGATGGAGGGCCCAGGGGACAAGCAGGAGGGACCCCAAGGACGTGGACACCCCCCCAGTAGCAGGAGCGGGATGCGGGGCAGGAACTGACCTGGATCCTGTAGATGCCACATTTGAGGACCGTGCAAATGCCTCACTAACTACAGAGGCAGCAGAGGGACGAGAAGCCGCTGTCTGCACGTCACTGATGTCCTCCTCAGGTTCCGCAACAGTGTCTGCTTCAGGACCCTGAACCCTGGCAACACTGCCTCCCACATCACTCTCCTCATCACTACTTGGTCGCCTAGCGGTGGAAGCGGCACATGTCTCCTCCCCTTCTTGGCTGGGCAGTAGCTGCTGACTGTCCTCTATTAGATCGTCCTCAGTGAATAGTGGAGCTGAACCCACAGCATAAGATAATTCTGTAGGAGAGGGAACAGCATAGGACACAGGCAATGGGAGGACAGGACTGCTCCCGGGCCATGCCAACTGAGGGTTGTCTGAGGAACCCACCGACTGTTGACTGGTGGTGTCAGATGTCACTTGTGATGAAGTGGATGACCGTGTTAACCAATCGACGATGGCAGATGGGTTGCTGAGACACGACCACGAGCTGATAACGGGAGCTCAGGCCTCTCGCTACGACTCCTGCTGCCACTCGCCCCTAGTCTGCTGCGACCTCTGCCTGAAGTATTTAGGCCTCTGCCATTCCTCTATGCACGTCCTGGCACTTCTCTGCCTGACATACTTGCATATATGAGGGTATTACAATACACTTCACTACTCTTAAAACAGTATTTGTCTCGAACAGCAGCAGGTCATTACTTTTGGCTGTCCTTTCACAGTATGTAGGCCCTTGACAGATTAACAGGTACAAAATGGTACACTACTTAGATGTACGTATGTGCTATGCACGTATGAGGGGAAAAAATGCACTACAGTACACTTGGAAAACGTATTTTCGTAAAACACCAGCCGGTGATTACTTTTGCCTGGACTTTCCCAGTATCTAGACTTGTTACAGATTTACAGATACAAAATAGTAGACTGCTTTGATGTAGGTATGTGGTATGCACGTATGAGGGCAGACAAATGCACTACAGTCCGTTGAAAAAACTTATTTTTGCACAGAAGCAGGACACAACAGTGCAGCAACACAAAAAATAAAAATAAAACAAACAGGGGACTAAACCCTAAATTGCACTCTGTAACAGAGTGTTAAGAATGGTGTGAACTGGTTATTATACCGTCTACAGACTAGTATAAGCAGCAGATGATTTATTGTGGAAAAATACACAGAATTGCGCTGAAAAATCTTTCCTGCTCTTGTGATAAGGTTCATTAAGTTCAGGCAGCTTCTTGATATATATGAGGCACGAAAAGCTATCTGCCCCTCTCTGATGAAATGCTGAATGAAGTGACTGGGAGCTTAATGGCTGGCGTCAAAATCCTTCTCAGTGACAACAAGCACTGCACTTCTCTCTGTCCACAACGCTGATGTAACTAGCAGTTGGCAGTGGAAAGCTGCAGTATAATCAATTCAGCGTCTCGGTGTAACACACACAGACACGCAGTCCGTCCTATCTCTGCAGCAGGGACGTGCACAGACATTTTGAAGGGCAGGGGCTCAAGTAAAAAAAAGAGGGCACTTTTCATAATTTAAAAAACGTCTGCCAGACTTAATGGGCAGATGTGCTGCGGCCCAGGGACACAGTGGACTCCCGCCGGGCCTCCTCGACATTCCTATCCCACATAAAAGTTGGTGTTTTTGTAAAATTGAGTCAAGAACAGTTTCTCTGAGGTCTGCCATGTGTATATACACTTTGGCTGTGTGACAGCTGCACTATAATATACTGTATTATAGAGGAGATTCATCAAAACCTGTGCAGAGAAAGAGCGGTGCAGTTGTCCATAGCAACCAATCAGATCGTTTTGCAGAAGGATTTTCCTCTGCAAAGGTTTTAATAAATCTTCCCCTATATGCCCCCACCTGAGCTCTATATGACAGAACCCATCACCAATCACCCAGCACCCATCACCAATCACCCAGCACCCATCACCAATAACCCAGCACCAATCACCCAGCACCCATCCCCAATCACCCAGCACCAATCACCCATCCCCAATCACCAATCACCCAGCACCCATCCCCAATCACCCATCCCCAATCACCCATCCCTAATCAGCCATCCCCAATCACCCATCCCCAATCACCCATCCCCAATCACCCATCACCTATCCCCAATCACCCATCACCTATCCCCAATCACCCATCACCTATCCCCAATCACACATCACCCATCCCCAATCGCCTAGCACCAATCACCCAGCACCCATTACCAATCACCCATCCCCAATCACCCAGCACCAATCACCCAGCACCAATCACCCATCACCCAGCACCAATCACCCAGCACCAATCACCCACCACCAATCACCCAGCACCAATCACCCAGCACCCATCACTAATCACCCATCCCCAATAACCCATCCCCATCCCCAATAACCCAGCATCCACCTTATGCAGGAATCTCCACACAGCTCTGGTTCTTACACTGAAGAGATGGACATCACACTAATATATACTTACATGCTACAATATACAAGAGTTGGCAAAACTCTAAATATACAAAGATGACCAGGCATAGCACAGCATACAGGATGGAGGCAGGGAAGCTCCGCCTCCATTGCGCACAAGACTGACTTCGCATACTAGCAATGTGGGGCAATACCTAGAAAATGGAAAGACCAATTTTTGTATACTGCACTGTAACCTAGTGTATTGGGTTTAGTGCGAGTAAACAGCCTGTCAGTTTCCCTTTAATTATATACCGTACCCCCCTTAATGAACTATATACTGTGCTACCATTCATCTATTAATTCCCTATATACCATGCCACCATTCATTTATTAATTCCCTATATACTGTGTCACCATTCATCTATTAATTCCCTATATACTGTGCCACCATTCATTTATTAATTCCCTATATACTGTGCCACCATTCATCTATTAATTCCCTATATACTGTGCCACCATTAATGAACTATATACTGTGCCACTATTATTTAACTATACTGTGCCACCACTAATTGTGCGTTCACACGTGCATATTTTCTGCTGCAGATCTGCTGCAGATTTGCTTTAGCAGATTTCTCTTCTCATTGTCAATGGGAAGCAAAATCTGCAGCAGCAAAATCTGCAGCAAAAATAGGCACATGTGAAATATAATGTTCCAATATAATGAAATATATACTGTGCTTACATTCCTCCAATAATTCCCTAATAATGTGCTTCATACAATAAATACAAGCACATAACATAAAGGCACATACAGTACATAGGTAATATACACACATACATAGAGACACTTTGACACATACATACAGGTACAAATATACATTAAGAAACCTAAATACACAGACACACATATAACATGGAATATATACTAAAAGATATAGCCAACAGGCACATCATACATACAGATACACACATACAATCACTCACAGATATATACACATATACATAGATTCACTTGCTCATATATATATATATATATATATATATATACACACACACATACATACATACATACATACATACATACACACATACATAGATTCACTTGCTCATATATATATATATACACACACACATACATACATACATACAAAGATTCACTTGCTCATATATATATACACACATACATATACACACACACACACACACATACAAAGATTCACTTGCTCATATATATATATATATATACACACATACATACAAAGATTCACTTGCTCATATATAGGCATATACATAGAGATAGACACACACACACACACACACACACACACACACATACATACATACATACACACACATAAATACATGCATACACACATACATACATATACATACACACACATACATACATACATACATTCACTTGCTCATATATATACACATATACATACATGCATACATACACACATACACACATACATACACATATACATACATACACATACATAGATTCACTTGCTCATATATACACACATATACATACATGCATGCATGCATACATACACACACATATATACATACACACATACATACATACATACATACATACACACATACATACATACATAGATTCACTTGCTCACATATATAGGCATATACATAGAGATATACACACACACATACACACACATATGTATACATACATACATATATACATACATACACACATATATATATATATATATATATATATATACATACACACACACTGACATACAATCACTCACATATATTTACAGTTACTTACAGTAAGGGCTGCACAGGCTGAAGTCTGTGGCTGGGACATGCTGTGGGCAGGGCCTCTGCTCCTGTCTCCTCCGTGTGGAGAGAAGCATAGAAATGGCAGATAATGACAGGGTGAGTGGCGCCCCCTTGCTGCAGGGAGGGCACAGCACCCTCCATAAACCCCATACAAATCTCCCCAGCAATGGATCCTTTTTACTTCACCTGTCACCCTGAGTCTGCAGCTCCTTTTGTGAGGGCACTAGAGGGGCAGGTGAGGAAAAGGGCAGGGTCTCCAGCCCCCTTTCACTCCTATGTGTGCACGTCCCTGCTCTGCAGTGTATATGGCATGAAATGAGCAGCCGCAAGATGGCTGCCGATTATATAGGGCTTTGACATCACAGGGGTCAATGAATGCTGATAGGCTGCATCCCGCATGTGATTCAGGGTCATTACACCTACCTCGCTTCCCGCCTGCCATTCCCGCCTTCCCAGCACCCCCTGCCCCATGTAATGACATGTGGATCCGCCATTTTAGGTGTCCTGGAGCCTGGAACACTGTAAAATGGAGTTGAATGAAGCGATTTGCACGATAGAATCGCTGGGGATATTCGCATTCGTTGCAAATAAATCCTGAAATTCGTAACGAATTCGGGTTCGTCAGCTTCGATTCACTCATCTCTAGTCCTGATCATGGCGTTTCTTATCCTGCACCAGGTGGGCATAGCACCCTCAATGTCACTGATGCGTCCCTCAGCAGCAGAGGTGCGATCCGTAACTTTTTGCACATCATGGCAAATGAATTAAATGTCAAATTGCACCATACCCACTGGAGTTATTAAGCGGGAGAGAGCAAGGTTACATTGCCTGATTTTAACAATCATTTCAGTCAGAATAGGTTTGGCAAATGACCCAGACGGTGAAGAGCATGCAGCCGCTGCTATGTTGGCAGAGTAGCAGGCAGAGAAACTTGAGAGTCAGTAGCATCATTCTGCAGGAGGGCCCTATAATGGTCCAGGGGGTCAGCCGGAGCAGGGAATGTATCCATGTGCAAAGGAGCCCCTCTGTCGTCAGGGGAGTCCAGAGATGGAGGCCTTAGGGCAAAATGGTCCAGCCGTGCTGACACCACCTGCTGCCTCTCATTCAACCTACCACACCGAGTCAAATAGGCACCTGTGCCCTGTTGTGAGGAGCGTTCTCCCTCCTTATGTCCTGTTTCTTTCCTGATGTTCCAGCCATGATGATATTAAGCACAGAGGAGTTAGCAGGCACTGTTTGCTGCTTGTGGCGGTATAATGCACAGAGATGATAGGAGGCACCGTTTGCAGCATGAAGCTGTATTATGCTAGTAGGCATCCTTTGCAGCTAGTGGTGGTATTATGTACAGATATGATAGCAGACGCAGTTTGCAGCTAGTAGCAGTATAATCCACAGAGCTGATAGCAGACACCGTTTATCGTTTATGGCTTGTGGTGGTATAATGCACGGAGATCATAACAGGCATTGTTTGCAGCTTGTGGCGGTATGATGCCCCAAAATAATAGCAGGCACTGTTTACAGATTGTGGCGGTACTGTGCATAGATGATAGCAGGCACCAAATGCTGCTTGTGGTGATATTATGCACAGAGATGATAACAGGCACCATTTGCAGCTTGTGGCAGTATGAAGCCCAGAAATAATAGCAGGCACTGTTTACGGATTGTGGCGATACCGTGCAGAGATGATAGCAGGCACCACATGCTGCTTGTGGTGATGTCGGTATGATGCACAGAGATAACAGCAGGCACTGATTGCAGCTTGTGCCCTTTTTTATGCACAGAGATAACAAGCTTTTCACAGCTTTAGACAGTATAATGCCAGAGATGAGAACAGGTGCCCGGTTGCCAACGTTTGTAGTATTAAGCACAGTATTGATCACTTATTTAGCTGCAGCAGAGGCATCCACAAATATGGGGACAGTAGAGAGGGAGGGCGTCCTCACAGAATCTGTTACCAGCGTCAACCTTTTAAGGGGCAAGGCTAATTAGCACCCTCCCCCCCCCCTCCTGTGCTTGGATGTTCCTATTACTGCAGTTAGGCCAATTCATATGGGCAGCAGCGGTCCGATAATGGTGCCGGAAGGCCCGGGGAGACAGCATGAAAAGCAGCAGGTCAGGAGGCATGGCCCCACTACTTATAGTGTCAGGCGCCGTGGACCAGGACTGAGAGTGATAACGCTCCTGCACACCATGCCAGGAAGCGGGGGAGGACAGTGAGGAGACTAGGCCCTGCAAACACAGTCAGGGCCTGGGAGGCCAAAAATGGCCCAGGTTCCACTAGATCACAGGATGGCAGGGATATTGACAGGATAAACGTCAGGAAATCGGGAGTTCACAGAAAACACGTCTGGTCCGTCAGCCATCCAAGTCACACCCCCAGCTCCCACTTTAGCAGGGTCTGGGGCTGCATCTACCACACAAGGGACAGAGGCTGCAGTCCCCCTGAAACACTGACTCAACAAAGAAGTTTGCAGCAACAGAGGCTTCAGAAGCAGCCTGATCCTCAGCCTCCTCTTCCTTGGCAAAGATCGGCAAGTGTGCTACAATACCAGCAACCATGTTCTAGCCCAGGCGAGGTCCCGGTGTCTAAGGTGCTGCACCATCTTAAGAGTCCAGGCCACGCGGTCCTGCTGCCTCCTGCTACCTCCCTCCAGCCATTAAGTAAGTACAAAGGAAGCAAATGGAGCCATAGAAAAGGATGGTAAAAGCCCAAGAGTCTCCTGTAAAAGCTCATATCCCCTGCTAGGCTCTGCCCCAACTCAGCCCTATTTCCAGCTCATGCTATGCATCACAAGTTGGGCCCTACACGTTTCTATCATTTAGCATCATCAGGGGTCATTTAGATTAAAAATGTTTTGCATCTCCTTCAAGCTACTTGAATACTTGCATAGTTTATAAATACTCTCTAAAAGGGTAGAAGGGTGCTCCAACTTAGGTTAGGTTCACATCACGATTTAACCATTCAATTATCAGACCGTAAAATCGGATTGCAAAAAATCGTAAACAATCGTATGTAAAAATTTCTTTACTGTCCGATTTAAAATCGTATCCAAAAGTCATATACATGAAAATTCCATCTGATTTTCAATAAAAATCTGATTCTGTTTTAAACATTTTTACGTATGCCAATAACAATGAAGTTTTATATACTTGAAGTGTATGGGTTTTGAAGTCTACTGCGCATGCGTACAAAGAAATCGTGTGCGATTAATCTGATAGTATCGCACAGTCACACGATTCCATGCGACTTACATAGACATCAATAATCAAAAAATCGGACACGATTTCGAGCCGATTTTGAATCTGGAAGAAAAATCGTGGTCAAGAATGTTTTTACATCCGATCTTAAATAGTGCAAAATCGGATGCAGATCAAAACTGATGCATTTGTTGACTATCAATCAATGGAAGTCAATGGATACGACTTGGTGTGCCGATTTGTACTGTTTCAAAGTTAAAAATCGTGAGAATAAGTAGGATGGTAAAATCGTGATGTGAATGCATCCTAAACATACAGAGGGAAGAATGTGTGTTTTAAAGGTCAAGAACACTGAATAGAAATTTGGAAGACTATATGGGTACATTAAAGTTTGTGCAATAACAGGTCATAGACATCAATGGCAGCTTTCACCTCCATATTGATCACTCATGGAGAGTCACCACCATGCAGCATCATATGTCCTAAAACTCAAAAGAAACTGCACCCTTTTTGAAGTCTGCGAATATTATTATGTTCCTGCTGCAAATTAAATGATTATTCCCCCCATCTCTTGGGGTTATCAAGATAGTAAAAATTATTACTAAGGGCCGTAATGCAAAAACAAAAATGCCATATACTCACCAACTTCGCTCCCTCAGGGATCCCCATAAAGCCTTTTGGTCCCCCGTCAAATGTTCTGGATGCTATTATATTGGACTGATTTGTATAGGCAGTGAAAGCCTGCTGAACACCCTCACCCAATGAGGCAGGACACCATTGACAGGACTGGCTGAGCGGCTTGTCACTGCTGAGATGCATCCGTCACTGAAGTAAAGGCCGAAGTGTTGGGGGGCGTGGCTTGGATGGCTGCCTGAGCAGACGTGTGTGTGGAGAGCTCCTGCCATCCTGTATTTAATCCTTCGGATATTCAGACCATCCTGCCTATTTGCTGGTGCTGCCTTGTCCTGCGGGACCCCTGCTGATTAGGGGGCCCTAGTGGAGATGCTGTCTGGGGGATAGGGGGCGAAAGGAGTGTGCCCTGCTGCTGGGGTTGCTCTAGACCCTGAAGCCTGCGGTGGCCCTCGTCCGTTATATACGGGTGCTGCTGTGTCCCCTGGGGAGCTGAGAATACCTCCTACCTGAGCTGCTAATTCATCACGGGTGGAACCGGTGAGCGGAAGCTGCGGGGAGCCTGTGGCAAGGACTGGCGGTGATCCTGTCTTCAGCTGCTGCGGGGTCCCGGGCGCCATCTTGAATGCCTCCTCCCGGCTTTCTTTCTTCACCTCCGGCTGCTGGTGCCTGCGCCGGAGCAACCGGACGTCTGCGCTGACAGGGGAGCTGTCATCTGGACCCCCCAACATCCTCGGAGACCGCGGAGAGGACACCGACACTGCAGAGGAGCACTTCAGCGGTGCACGTGGAGGCGCAGTCCTGGGACACAGCAGCCGACATTTTGTGAAGCCTGCACTCAGGACAGTAAGTGTTTAGCTCTGCTGGGGAGGTCTCCTGATAAGGCCAACGTGGGTGAGGGGTGCCCTTAAGAGCTTGGGCTCTGAACAGCTGGAGGACCACCATACTGGAGAGTGAGGAGCTGCAGGGGATCTGTTGAGGAGGTTCTGCTGTGTTTTGGGGGACCTATCCTGTTACTGCAATACTGGGACAGACTGGGTGCTGGACTGTGTGCTGCATATATTTGGGGGCGCTGACATATCCCCCCCCCCTCTCCCATTCTTCTGTGCTCCTCGTCTGCCTCCCCTCCCCCTGCCCCACTAGTGCCAGCTCTGCTACCTGGACTTTATTGTTTCCACCATTGTTGGAGTGCTGCCAGTGTCCCTCCTGCCAGTGTGTTGTGCACCTTTTCTATTGCATTCTCCGGACTCTAATATTACAACTTAAAGGGTACATTTTGATATATTATGGATTAATGTATGCAGAATAACTTTACAATTGCATGTTATTAAAAAATATACTTCTTTCTATTTAATTTTCCACTTTGAAGAAATGACCACTAGGGGTCTCCCTACCAGTCCTGGCAGAAAGCATTTCAGACTCATGCTGGAGTCCTAAACACTACGAGCTGCCAGTCTGCTTTGTTCACAAAGGAGAACACTCAGAGCTGCCAGCCTGCTTTGTTCACAGCCTGTTTGGCTGTGAACAAAGCAGGCTGGCAGCTCTGAGTGTTTAGGACTCCAGCATGAGTCAGAAATGCTTGCTGCCAGGACTGATCGGGAAAAATACAATAGAAAGAAGCATATTTTTCATTAACATGCTATTGGAAAGTTATTCAACATTCATTAATCTAAAATATATCAAAAGTTTATTTGATGAGAGGTACCCTTTAAAGGAGTACTCTGTCTATTACTGCTGCTGGTTGGACTGAGAGCTGAATTCGGTTACACCTTGAAGGGGTACTCTGACTTCTATTGCTGCTGGCTGGACTGAGTGCTGAATGTTGTTACAGCTTAAAGGGATACCCTAACCCCTGCTGCTGCTGGCTGGACTGAGTGTTGGAAGCGGTTGCGGCTTAAAGGAGTACTCTCTCTTCCTGCTGCTGGCTGGCCTGAGTGCTGTATGCGGATACAACTCAAAGGGGTACTCTGACTCCTACTGCTGCTCGCTGGACTGAGTGCTGAAAGCGGTTGCAACTTACGGTAGTGCTCTGTCTCTTGCTGCTGCTGGCTGGCCTGAGTGCTGTAGGCTGATAGAACTTAAAGGGGCACTCTGATTCCTACTGCTGCTGGCTGGACTGCATGCTGAAAGCTCTTACAACTTCAAGGGGTCTGGCGGTCTCCCTACTACATTAATTGAACTCTGCTATAGTGCGTAGGAACAAAGAGGGGGCTAGCACCTCTCAACAAAGAACCGGTGTGTCGTCCGCTGGTAGAAATACGCTGACTCTACAACAAGAGGTGGCGGCGAAATTGGAAAAGTTTGCCCTGAGACACCTGTCCCCTGACTCACCTGACCGCAGGGTGACTCCTCTCCCAATGGCTGCTGTGGGCCCCCTCCCCCCCCCCCCCGACCCCCTAGAGGACTGTGGGGATCTTTTTGAGGTTCTATTGAGGATCCACTTGTCTCCCTACCTAGTACTCCTCCTATCCTTGCTGCTGCAGCGGATGCTGTTCCTCCTAAACCTCCGGCTGAAACTACATTGGCTGCTGTTTTCAAAGAAATACAAAGATGCAATATGACTCTTTCTCAGCTGACAGTACAGATGGGCACTGTACAATCTGACATCTCGCTTATACGCCATGACCTGCAAAAGGTGACTGACCGTACCTCTGCGGCGGAGGCTCGGATCAGCGACATTGAGGATACAGTTCCGTTGGTTCGGGACTCTGCTAGACACAGCCAAGATATTGCTCTACTTAAAGCTAAAGCGGATGACCTGGAAAATCGTTTGCGCCATAACAATGTGCGCATAGTGGGACTGCCTTAAAAATGTGAGGGACGCTATCCGATGGAATATATGGAAACCTGGCTTAAGGATGTCTTTGGTGCGGATGACCTGACTCCTCTCTTTGCGGTGGAAAGAGCTCACCGGGTTCCTACAAGGCCGTTTCCCCCTGGTGGCCCACCCCGTTCTATGCTGGTGAAACTTCTTCATTACCGTGATAGAGATCTGATACTTCAGATGGCTAGAGAGAAACAACCTGTGACTGTGGACAATCACGTGATCTCTTTCTTCCCTGATTTTTCGGCGGAGGTGAAAAAAAAAGCGTGCCTCCTTCTTGGATGTTAAAAAGAGACTGAGGTCCCTGGATGTACAATATTTCATGCTGTATCCTGCCAGATTGAGGGTGGTTGCCTTGGGTGCCACCCACTTCTTTGAGGGAGTTGAAGCTGCTGTGAGATGGTTGGATTCCCATGAGTCCCAACTGCGCCAGAGAGCCCGTGGAGGCTCCCCGGGCCCTGACCCGGACTGAACTGTTCCACCCTGTGTAATGATGATAATTGCTTCTATCTGAAATTGTTGATTCATGTATTTCACCGCACGTTGTAGTTCAGGTTGATGTGTGAGAGGTATTGTACTCTGCTGTTAGCGGCCCTATTAGTCTATTATATCTGTTGTAGTTCTGGTTACGTATGTAGGGCCTCTATATTGCCTTATTATTTGACTATCGTTATCTACTGTAGGATTTTGGGGGTGGGGGGGAGTTGGATTATGGAGAAGTTGGTGCAAAACTCTTCACTATGTGGGATATCTGTGATAATTTTTCACTTCTGGAGCTAAACGAATGCATACTTGACTGTGTGTGGATGGCCGTTTGTATGCCTGCTGTATGCTCTCACTTTACTAACCATCTCCTGATGTATTTCCTTAGTACATCCGGTTATGAGTGGTGTGGGTATACTGGCGCCCTTGGGTGCCGCGTGACGCGGCGACTTGTGTGGCTGTATTCGTACTTTGTTTTGGGGTGTTTGTTTGTTTTGTTATCCGTCTCTCCTTCTGCTGCTGTATGCACTGTATGTGGGTTTCCTGTAACTATGCAGTTGGGCTCCCTTAGTCTAAGTGTTGACATTATCGCCTTTTTCTGCTCAGTTGTCCCTGATGGCGGTCTTTAATATTATAGGATGGAATGTTAGGGGGTTGGGGGATGTGGCTAAGCACTATGCAGTGTTTAACTCGGTGAGACATTTTCACCCTGCCATACTCTGCCTCACAAACTCATTTGACAGCAGAAAATACCTCGGCCCTTCAAAGGGCATGGGTCGGTCATTCTTACCATTCTACCTTCCACTCTCAAGCTAGAGGGGTTAGTCTGCTGGTCCACAAATCTATTCCGTTTAAAGCTATCTCCTCTAGCATCGACCCTGATGGCAGATTTGTCTGTGTATTGTGTCTCATCGACTGCTTATCATAATTGGTGTATATGTCCCCCCCCCCCCCCCCCCCCCCTTACAGTGATGATGTTGTGCAGCGTATCCCAACCATAGTATCTGGATTCCTAGTGGCCCTTGTGCTTATGTGTGGTGATTTTAACCAGGTCTTGGATGCCTCTAAGGATAATTTTTGGGGAGTTCAGGCCGCACCCTCCTCTAGACCTACTGGTCTTGCTAAGCTGTTGATGGAAATAGACTTATTTGATCTGTGGCGTCACCGTAATTCCAATGTTAGACAGTTCTCCTGTTACTCAGCTAAGCATGGTACCCTGTCCAGGATAGACATGGCAGTCGGGGATGGGATCATGGCTGGCCTGGTTAGGGACATTGAATATTTGGCCAGGGGGTTATCGGATCACTCCCCACTCCGTTTACGAATTGATTTGGTAGGGGGCGCTGGAGGGGTGCGCCCTCTGTGGAGACTGAACCCGTTCTAGCTAACTTTGTTAACTACTTCTGAAATTGTTGGTGCGGAACTCAGAGACTTTCTTGCCCTTAATGATGGTTCGGCTTCGGTCTCCATATTTTGGGACTCTCTAAAAGCGTTCCTGCGTGGCTTGTTTATGCTGGACATAAGTATTCACAAGTCCTCTACCAGGGAAAGGGGTGAGAAGTTGAGACTGTCGGTTACTGAAGCTGAAGCTAGTTATGTTTTACACCCTACACCTGGAACAAAAGAAGTGTGGCTGAGGGTGCAGGGTGACTATACTAAATTCTTGGAGGAGACGTCTGAACATTAGAGGTTTTTTACTAAGCAGCACTATTTTGAGTGTGGTGAGGGTACGGGTAAATTATTGGCTTCCATTACTCGGGCCCAGCAGGGAGTTGCGTATATTGGCTGTTTGAGGGATGGTCGGGGGAGAGAGGTTACGGAGGATGAGGAGATCTTGGGTGTGATGGTGGACTTTTATAAGGATGCTTACTCTACCAAGACCTCTTGTACTGAGGAGGCCTTGGCGAACTATGTGGGCAGGGCATCACTTCCTTCCCTTTCTGCGGAGCAGAGGGACGAGCTGGACTCGCCCATCTCTCTGGAGGAATTGGAACTAGCTCTGAAAGACGCTGCTAATGAAAAGGGCCCAGGCCCCGATGGCCTTCCGAGTGAGGTATATAAAAAATTCTCAGGGATACTCCTACCCCAGCTTTTGCGAGTGGTCGGGTCGGCTGCTTTGGAAGGCTCTTTGCCTCGTTCCATGATGGAGGCCATTGTAGTACTTTTACTAAAACAAGGTAAGGACCCATTATGTGCTGGTTCTTACAGAACGATCTCATTACTGTGTGCCGATGTGAAGTTACTGGCCCGAGTACTTGCAAACAGACTGGTTAAATTTGTGTTATCTCTAGTTCATAGGGATCAGACTGGCTTTATGCCGGGTAAATCTACGGTAGATAATATTAGGAGAGTGTATCTTAATTTACAAATGACTCAGGAGGGTGCAGGGGCTAGAGCGATTTTTTCGTTGGACGCTGCCAAAGCATTTGATAGCGTCGAATGGAACTGGAGAGGGTGCTGGGGGCTATGGGGTTTGGACCCAGGTTTGTTTCTTATATTAAACTCCTATACCAATGCCCGACTGCCCGTCTCCGGGTTAATGGATGGCTGTCCCCACCATTTGAGTTGCGGAGAGGCACGCGACAGGGGTGTCCCCTGTCGCCTCTGCTCTTGCATTAGCTATAGAGCCACTGGCTTGTCTCCTGCGATCCTCACCTGATATCATTGGATTCCACTATGGTTCCATGGACGAGAGAGTGGCGCTCTACGCAGATGACATGTTGCTATTTTTGGGTGATACCGCTAGGTGTCTGACCCCTGCTCTGTCTTTTATTACCGAATTTGGAACATACTCTGGCCTGCTCATTAATTGGGATAAGTCGGTTCGGATGCCCTTAGATCCTTTGCCTAGTATTCCTCAGATAGCTCTCTCTAATATTCAGGTGGTTAAGGAATTTAAATACTTAGGTATTACCATCACACCATTTTTACATGATTTTATACCCAGGAATCTGACACCCCTGCTGGACAAGAGCTCTCAGAAGGTAACTGTCTGGTGTAAATTGCCGATCTCAGTGGTTGGCCAGACTAATCTCCCTAAAATGGTGCTCATGCCACAGTTATTATATGTGCTGCAGAACTCACCAGTGTGGATAGCAATGACTTAATTTTCATAGAATACAACGGCTTTTCCGACAGTTGGTGTGGGGGCGACTGCTAGGATCAAACTTGAGACGTTACAAAGGGGAAAAACTTCAGGTGGGTTGGCGTTACCCAATCCCTGGTTGTATTATCTCGCCTCGCAACTGCATCAGGTTAGAGGGTGGGTGAAGGAGTCTTTACTGGGTCCTACGGGTCGTTTATTTATGGCCAAACATGGAGGGAGAGTGCCACTGCATATTCTGGAAATTGGAGCCCTGACCAGGCCTCCAGATTCTTCTCCCACTACACAGCTCCTGTGCAAGCTCTGGGGCCATATGCGTAAGTTACTGAGTCTTACGAGCTTCATATATTGTACCCCGCTGTGGCGTAACCCGGGCTTGCCGGTTTTTTTTATTCTTTTGCGGAAGCTGGCTATTGGGAGAGAAAGGGACTGTGTGAAGTGGGGCAGTTGGCTGTACAGGGGGTAGTTAGATCCTTTTAGGACTTGCAGGAAGAGTTCACTTTACCATGCTCATCATTTTATCGCTACCTGCAACTCAGTCATGTGTACGAAACGCAAAATCGGCTGCGGCTGATGGAGATACAAACTAACAAGGTCCTAGAATCTGTAGTTATGAAAAGGGAGTCTGCGGGAGTTATTTCTTGGCTCTACGGTGAGTTATTACGTTTTTACCATGACCGTTTCCCCTTAACAGTCCGAACTAAGTGGGAGAGAGACCTTGGTGGGTTGAGTGACGAGGAATGGTCTATAGTTCTGTCGCTTACCCAGTCACTGTCCTTGTCAGAGTCTAATCGACTATCACAATTGTTCTTTTTGCACAGGGTGTACAAGACCCCACTGTTCTTACATAACATTGGTGTTTGGCCCGACTCTACCTGCCCTAGGTGTGGTGAGTTGGAGGCTCACTTGCTACATATGATGTGGGAGTGTCCTGTCTTAACTGCCTATTGGACTGATGTGATCCTCCTTATTGGGACTCTACCAACAAAATAATAAAAGTCATTTTACATGATCTGGTTCTAACACATATGCAAAAAATACATACAATAAAAATAATAAAAAGAGGATAAAATAAGGCACTACAATAGCAGTCACAGAAGATGGGAGCAGGCAAGTGGTGTAGCCCTACATGGAGTACAGGGAATAACTGGTGTACCATAGAAAGTACAAATGTAAACATGGAAGAGGTCACTGGATATTATTGAAAAATGTCTATAAACATATGGGTAACAAATAATGTAACAGTGAGCAGCACAAGCGAAACGTACGTTGGGGTAGAAGGAGGTAGGTGTGTGGCTGCATGGCAGGAGGACTTTATGGTGTCTCATTCATTTCTCCCTTGGCTACTCTCTGTTTATTGTACTCTTTCCCATTTAGGACATTCTTTGATGTGTCACTGTTACATTATTTGTTACCCATATGTTTATAGACATTTTTCAATAATATCCAGTGACCTCTTCCATGTTTACATTTGTACATTAGTGCGTTTGGAAAAAGGGATATATATTAAACGTAAAGTTGAAAGGAAGTTTGATGGTATTTGGGGACCCTGGGTGCACCATTTTGATACCCCGCCGACTAATTCCTAATTGCTTGTATGCCCTCAGTCTGTACTTGATGTGGTGTGATTGGCTTGAATATTGGGTATCTGTGAATGTGGCTTCGCTCTTTTCTTTGCCTGTTCTTTTCTCTCTATCCCTCTTTGGTGGCTTTGTTGGAGTGCCTGTGGGTACCGCTTGCTGTGGTTATGTGTACAAGAAGTAAGGAGTATGCCCTTCGGGACCGAAGTTTATTTGAACACTTAGTTGCCCAACGGTGTGTACTTTTGTTGCTGCGGGGGGGGGAGAGACGGACTGTTTGATTGTAAGGTGGGTGGGGTGGGAGGAGGGGGGTTTGCTGTTTGTGAACTGTTTCTTGTAAAAAAAAAAAAAACATTTTTAAAACTTTAATAAAAAAATTATCTGATTTAAAAAAAAAATACAAAACAATCCGAAGTGTTTAGCGGGGAACCAGACGACTTGACATGGGAAAAATCTGAACATTTTTTTTTAAGGAGATAATAAAATAAATTTGATATATATATACACCCAAAAACAGTCCCCACAAAAACGTCAACATGTCCTGTTAAAAAATGTAATAAAATAAAAAGTTCTCACACAATTGTGTCGTTGAAAAAATAAAGTTATGGCTCACAGAATACGGCGATTTACAAACATGATTTTTTTAATACAAAAATAGTTTTTATGCTATAAATGTACTAAAATATAAAAAAAAAATGTAAATTTTGTATCGCCACAATCATATTAACCTGCAGAGTAAAGATAACATGTCATTTATGACAAACAAAGAATTAATAAAAAAAAACATAAACATTATAAAGAATTGATAAAAAACAACCGCATTTTACACTGCTCAAAAAAATTAATAAAGGGAACACTTAAACAACACAATGTAACTCCAAGTCAATGACACTTCTGTGAAATCCCACTGTCCACTCAGGAAGCAACACTGATTGACAATCAATTTCACATGCTGTTGTGCAAATGGAACAGATAACAAGTGGAAACTATAGGCACTTAGCAAGACTCCCCAATAAAGGAGTGGTTCTGCAGGTGGTGACCACAGACCACTTCTTAGTTCCTGTGCTTCCTGGCTGATGTTTTGGGGACTTTTGAATGCTGGAAGTGCTTTCACTCTAGTGGTAGCACGAGATGGAGTCTACAACCCACACAAGTGGCTCAGGTAGTGCAGCTCATCCAGGATGGCACATCAATGCGAGCTGTGGCAAGAAGGTTTGCTGTGTCAGTCAGTGTAGTGTCCAGAGCATGGAGGCGCTACCAGGAGACAGGCCAGTACATCAGGAGATGTGGAGGAGGCCGTAGGAGGGCAACAACCCAGCAGCAGGACCGCTACCTCTACCTTTGTGGAAGGAGGAACACTGCCAGAGCCCTGCAAAATGACATCCAGCAGGCCACAAATGTGCATGTGTCCACTCAGACGGTCAAAAACCAGACTCTATTAGGGTGGTATGAGGGCCAGATGTCCACAGGTGGGGTTGTGCTTACAGCCCAATACCGTGCAGAATGTTTGGCATTCGACAGAGAACACCAAGATTGGCAAATTTGCCACTGGTGCCCTGTGCTATTCACAGATGAAACCAGGTTCACACTGAGCACGTGACAGACATTACAGAGTCTGGAGACACCGTGGAGAAAGTTCTGCTGCCTGCAACATTCTGCAGCATGACCGGTTCTGCGGTGGGTCAGTAATGGTATGGGGTGGCATTTCTTTGGGGAGGGCCGCACAGCCCTCCATGTGCTTGCCAGAGGTAGCCTGACTGCCATTAGGTACAGAGATGAGATCCTTAGACCCCTTGTGTGACCATATGCTGGTGCGGTTGGCCTTGCGTTCCTCCTAATGCAAGACAATGCTAGACCTCATGTGGCTGGAGTGTGTAAGCAGTACCTGCAAGAGGAAGGAATTGATGCTAAGTACTGGCCTGTCCATTCCCCAAACCTGAATCCAATTGAGCACATCTGGGACGACCTGTCTCGCTCCATCCACCAACACCACGTTGCACCACAGACTGTCCAGGAGTTGGCTGATGCTTTAGTCCAGGTCTGGGAGGACAACCCTCAGGAGACCATCAGCCACCTCATTAGGAGCATGCCCGGGCGTTGTAGGGAGGTCATACGGGCACATGGAGGCCCAAAAATCCACACAGCACGCCTTCATGTCTGAGGCCTGTGAGACACGTAGCACACATAGGCCACTTACGGGATATTTCTAAATACATCAGAAATCGGGGAAAAAAAATAGATTAAAATGGAAAATCTGCAAAATGTTAAATTTAAAAATTCTGCCTCCACTTTGCTCTCATTTTTGTGAAACTCCTAAAGGGTTAATAAACTTCTTTAATGTCATTCTGAATACTTTAAGGGGTGCAGTTTTTAAAATGGGCTGATTTATGGTGGTATTTAAAATACAGGCCCCTCAATTCCACTTCAGAACTGAACTGGTCCCGGAAAAATAAAAATTTTGTTGAAAATCTGGAAAATTGCTGCTAAACTTATAAACCTTCTAACGTTCTAAAAAAGTTTATCATATGATAAGAACAGAGTAGATCTATTGTAGATGTGAATTAATCATTAATTTGGTGCAGCATGACTATTTGTTGTACGAGCAGAAAATGTAAAATCTAATTCTTCATTTTTTTGAATTTTTTTTGAGTTTTTCACAAAAATTGCTGAATATATCAATCTAAATTTACCACTAATGTAAAGCACTATATGTCATAAAAAAAAAAAAAAAAAAAAGTTATTACTGGCGGGTCACATGATGGGGGGGGGGGGGGGTTGAAAGAAATACTGTTATATACCGTGGAACCGCCATAAGTTACAAAAATACCGGGATACACATATTTGGCCATACCGCCCAGCTCTACCTGTATTAACACTAGAGATGAGCGAAGTTAGTTATTCAATTCGTCAGGAACTTCTCGGCTCGACAGTTGATGACTTTAGCCTGCATAAATGAGTTCAGCCTTCAGGTGCCCCGGTGGACTGGAAAAGGTGGATACAGTCCTAGGAGAGTCTCCTAGGACTGTATCCACGTTTTCCAGCCCACCGGGGCACCTGAAAGCTGAACTCATTTATGCAGGCTAAAGTCACCAACTGCTGAGCCGAGAAGTTCGTGACGAACTGAATAACAGTAAATTCGCTCATCTCTAAGTTAACACCCCTTCTATGTTAAAAATATGTTTGAGAGAGGGAGCGAGGTAGGTTAGTACGTTTTTTTTTTTTTGTTTTTTTGTTTTTTAATTGTTTTAATTTAATTGAAATAGAAGAGAATTTCAACTGCCTGGAATACCATTTTAAGTACGGTACTTGCATCTTAAGAAAGCCAGAAAGTTCTTGTTTAAATTGTTGACAAAAAACTTTATTACTTTTAAAAAAACGAAGCAAGAACAAAAACCATACAAAATGATGTACAAAAATAAATACACTTTATAAAAGAAAGCAATCTGCATGCAGCTGTAAATTAAGTATAAATAAAAATAATGTACTGTACATAAAAATGTTCTGGCACTTGAAAAGAAATAAAACGGCCACGGAGAGCTTACAATTTGGTCTGTCCATTTAGAGAACAAAAGAGCCTCGGAAACATAACAGAAGTTGTACAATTGTTCATAGAAAAGGTGAGTATATAAACCAGATGTGTAACTCAGCTATAGTCACAGCATTGCAGAAAGAGGACGGTTCTCAGATGTCAATTTATTAAGAATATTAGTCTCTTATTTCAAATAGAACAGAAATCTAGTAAAGGAAAATTGTTACCAATTGTGTAATGCCATTGAAACTAACCAGTCCTATATTAGTAGCTGCACTTCTGGGAGCTTTAAAAGCCTGGATATAAACAGTACTATGTCATATTTAATGAAGCAATATGAAATAGTGTGTAATTCAACAAAGCCAGTTTATAACTGAAAGGAACATCTTATGTGGTTTGGAAATTTTAACTAAATTTCCCAAACTGGATCATATCAATAGTAATAAATGACAATAAGAATAAATATGAACAAAAGTGTAAAAGTAGAAAGTAAACGGCACAAATAAGAGCTAGAAATACCTCTGGTAAACACACTCTTATATCCAGTATGATGAGCCATGCATGCTTTGGTAAATCACAGTTAACTGTAAGGATTTACAAGAAAAGGAAAAAGTTGTCTACTGTTCAAAGGATAGAGGATGAGATGTCTGATCGCGGGGGTCCCGCTGATGGGGACCCTTGTGATCTCCCTGCTGCACCCGGCGTTCGCTTAGAGCGTCGGGTGCAGCGCCGGAGGCTCGTGACTTCACAGGCACACTCCCTCAATGAAAGTCTTTGGGAGGGGCGTGGCCGTGACGTCATTAGTGGGGAGTGCCCGTGACGTCACACACATCGCCAGTCATACGGCACGGAGCCGAGTTTGCTCCATGCACTGGAAGTCTGGGGTGCCGCAGCAGAGATCGCGGGGGTCCCCAGCGGCTGGACTCCCACAATCAGACATCTTATCCCCTATCCTTTGGATAGGAGATAAGATGTCTAGGGTTGGAGTACCCCTTTAAAATGGAGCTGTTGTCTCTTCCAACTTATCTGTTTTAGCAAAAACTGCATTATTTGTAATACCAATTAAAACTCTACATTGTTCAAGAATTTTATTTCGAGGGAAATACACCTCTTTACTAAAAACAGATGTCAGGAGAGCCCACAAGACTCCTTAGGCCATACCGCTCTATGGTGCAGCATCTAATGGAGACAGCTCAAAAGTGATATGTAAACGTTATATGCAGAGGATACTGCAAGTGTGAATACACCCTTAAAATTACTGGATGAGTCTTGTTTGCCAGCTGATTGCTGGCCCTTTTAAATGGGTCAGCTCGCGGAAAAAAACTTTCCTACGAATGCACACAGATTCTATTCAGAAGTTGCCATAGCACCTGCTAAGATGCTCCCCTAAGAGCAACTAACAGATGCTCTGACTTAAGAGTCTGATCTGGTAACAGGCCCCCTTTAAGGTCGATCTATTAAACTGCTCTATTCTACATGTAGAAAGGTATAGTGCAGGAGACGAGGAGCGGATTGCTATATAGATTCAGTACAACCTCAGATTCCTTTTGGTGTCGGGTATAATCTGGAAGGTGGTCTCACTGACTGACACCCTTCATTTATATGTGTGCTCATACATTGAGAGGCTGTCAATCAGTGAATAAGGCCACCCTCTAGACTCAATAGGCTATACTGTATACATTACTTTACTAGGGTTACTGACCACAGTACACTCCGATCTCTCCAACTAGGTTAAGCGTTTCCTCCTGAATTTTATCCAGTGGTACTCTACTCTTAAATGTGCTCCTGAACAAAGATAATTTCACTAAAACTGCTATAAATAAAGTGTAACAAGCATCTTACTGTACATCTATATATTTGCATTGTAATACACCACTAGAAGTAAAATGCATAACATATTAAAAGCAGGATATGGTATTTTCTGGTTTCTATGGATCATGCACAAACCAAGAAAATGAATGTAAAGTGAAGGACAACTCCCTTTACCAAATAAAGTCCAACTATAGTCACCAAAACACTTATCAGTTTCTAACTTCTCAAGATCATATAGCATAAAACCTATCCATAGTGTAAAAATGTGCAAATCTTTAGAAGAGATTGTACAGCTAACATTGTCTGTCATGCAAAACAAAAGCAACGTAAAGACTCTGGCGCTTTGGGTGCAAATAGAATGGAGCATGCAGTGTTCTATATTGGAGATCATCCAAATCCAACAGATAGCAAAATATAATAGGAAACAATGAGCGCTTCCTACTCCTTCATCCCAAAGAATGCTGTCTGCGTAAATTGTCACAACACTTGGCTTCTTTCTTGGGGTTTTTCTTGCAGATACTCCTAATAATGAAAAAAAGAAGAGTCAGTTGGGGTGTATGGCCTTAATAATTTACTCTTTAGGTGAATCCGCACTTCAACTTAAAATTTTGGATAATACATAGATCTCTATGGATGTGTTGAGAACAAAAATAGTTAAAATAAAGCTGTTCCACACCACCCTTTTTTCTGAGCTGCATGTGTGAACACATACACAGTTTTACATTGTGGAGGCCCTGAGTTCTCAACTCAAGAACCACATTTACATGGAAAGTTATCACAAAGTTTTGTCCAGGTAGAGATAGGTCGGCACTGGTGATGATGTAGGGGCCTGTGGACAGTACTTGAATCCCAGCACACAGGTTGTCATGCAAATCTTTTTATCTTTTATTAAAAACAAAATACAACACAACATCAATGCAGCACACTTTACTGCACAAATAGCCTTTCTATTCAGTTGAGGAAGGCTATTTGTGCCCTAACGCAAGCTGTGTTCATGTTGTATCATAGATTGCTTCAATAAAGAAAAAAAAAAAAGGGGAGATTTTTATGCTTCCCGCAAAATCTCTTTCTCGGAGGATCTATTGGGGGACACAGACCATGGGTATAGGCTGCTGTCACCAGGAGGCTTGACACTATGGCAAAAAGAAAAGTTGGCCCCTCCCAGCAGGATATATCTGCCCACAGGCATCTGAGCTAATCATTTTTAGCCCCAGAGCAAGAAAGGACCAACAGGTCAGGAAAAAACCATAAACTGCCCGAGAAACCAATCTAAAAATTAACTGAACACACCCTCGGACAGGTAACTGAACCAGGAACACTAGGGAAAAGAAGGGTGGGTGCTGTGTCCCCCAATGGACTTTCTGAGAAAGATTTTACGGACATACTGAGAAATGGCGGCCTTTGAAGCAGGTTGTCCTTTACGACGACCTTTCGTAAGAACAAAAAAAGGAGTCACACTGTCGAAAAGAAGAAGTGACGGAGAGATAGGTCCAAACAGCCCTCACCAAATCCAGTTTGTGGAGCAAACATTCCATGGGATGAGATGGAGACGGAAAAAAGGACGATGTCCTCATTAAGATGAAAAGCAGAAACCACCTTTGGTAAGAAGGACGGAACCGGACAGAAAACAACTTTGTCCTGGTGTACAATCAGGAAGGGAGAACGTCAGGAGAGAGCTGCCAGCTCTGAAACGCTCCTAATAGAGGTAATCACAATCAGGAACACCACCTTCCAAGAAAGGAGGTGAAGAGGAATGTCCCTGAGAGGTTCGAAGGGAGCACCCTGCAGGCCACCAAGAACTAAGTTCAGGTTCCATGGTGGTGTAGGGGACCTGTAAGGAGGGGCCACTCCCTGAAGAAAAGTCCAGATATGGGGATCGGACGCTAGAGGACATTGAAAGAGAATGGAAAGGGCCAAAACCTGACCCTTAAAGGAAGTGAGAGCTAACTGTTGTTCTAGCCCCGACAGTAAAAGGGAAAGAAGTCGAGGGAGAGAGAATGTAACAGGAGAAAAGGAGTGAGATGCACACCAATGAAAATAAGGCCGCCAAGTACGGTGGTAAATCTTCGCAGAAGAGGGCTCGCGTGCCCTGAGCATAGTGTGAATCACTTGGTGAGAGAAACCCCGAGCCCTCAGAACCGCGATCTCAACCGCCACGCCATCAAATGCAGCAACAGTAAATTGGGGTGGCAAAGGGGACCTTGAGAGAGTAGGTCTGGACGAAGAGGGAGGCGCAGCGGGACGTCATCCAGAAGCCGGATCACGTCGGCATACCAAGCCCTCCTGGGCCAGTCCGGAGCAACAAGAACAGCGGAAACGCCTTCTGCTTTGAGCTTCCTCAGGACCCTGGGAGGAGAGGAAGAGATAGGGAAGGACAAAGTCCGACCAGGGAATCACCAGGGCATCCACAGCCAGAGCCAAGGGATCCCAGGACTTCGCCACAAATTGAGGAACCTTCTGGTTGTGGCAGGACATGAATAAGTCCATGTCCGGAGTGCCCCAGAGGTTGCAGATCTCTGCAAACACTTCCGGATGAAGGGATCACTCGCCGGGGTCGGCTGAGGATCGGCTGAGAAAGTCCGCCTCCCAGTTGTTCACTCCCGGAATGTGAATTGCTGAGTTGGCTGGCACTCTGAGCTCCATCCAGAGAAGAATCTTGGACACTTCGGCCATCGCGCCGCCAAGCTGCGGGTGCTGCCCTGGTGATTGATATACGCCACAGCAGTGGAGTTGTCCAACTGGACATGAACAGGACAGTCCCGAAGAAGGATCTCCCAATGGCATAGATAGATTGCCCTCAGTTCCAACATGTTGATGGGGAGAAGGGCTTCTGGGGCGGGGGGGACCAACGGCCCTGGACCGTCCGGTCCCTGAAGACACCTCCCCAACCCAAAAGGCTGGCATCAGCCGTGACGACTTGACAACAAAGGGGCAGAAAGGAGCGTCCCTGTAAAAGAAGGGGGGGAATGAAGCCACCACAGAAGGGACTGGCAAGCCCTCTGAGGAAGAATGATCCTGCGATTGAGGGACATCGGAGAACAGTCCCACTTGATAGAAGCGCAAGTTGAAGAGGCCGGTAATGAAATTGGGCAAATGGAACGGCCTCCATGGCCGCCAGCATTCGACCCAGAACTGCCATGCAGAAGCGAATGGAAACCGGAACCGGGGTTTGGAGTATCCGAACCCCCGACAGAAGAGTCAGCTGCTTGTCCGACGGAAGCTGAATCTGGGCGGACGCTGTGTCGAACTGGAGACCCTGGAATATTAAAAGACTGGGTGGGAGTCTGGTCCTGATTGACCATCCAGCCTAAACGACTGGTCTGAAGGGTAATATGGAGACTCCAAATTCTGGGTCCTGGTTGGAGCCTTGATGAGAAGGTCATCCAGATACGGAATCAATGAGACACCCCTCGACCGTAAGAGGGCGATCACAGGCGCCAGGACCTAGGTGAAGACCCTTGGAGCAGTGGCCAGAACAAAGGGAAGGGCCACAAACTGAAAATGGCCTTCCGGAACTGCAAAGCTTAGATACCGCTGATGCCCCAGAAAAATTGGAATGTGAAGGTAGGCATCCCGGATGTCCACTGAGGAAAGAAACTCCCCTTGGTCCATGGACGTCATGACCGAATGGAGAGATTCCATGTGGAAGTGGCGGAGGAGAAGATGTTGGTTGAGGCCCTTTAGGTCCAGGATCGGGCGAACTGAATCCCCTTTCTTCGGGACCACGAAGAGGTTGGAATAAAACCCAAAAAAACGCTCCTCGGGAGGAACAGGGACAATTACTCCCTGAATGAGGGACTGGAGAGCGCCCCGAAAGGCCCGCGCCAGAGAGGGGGACCTGGGAGCCCGGGAACGAAAAAAAAAAACGATCCCTCGGAAGGGAGACAAACTCGATTCAGTATCTATTGGATACCACGTCCCTGACCCAGGAGTCCTGCACGTGCGCGGACCAGATGTCCCGGAAGAGCAACAGACGACCTCCCACTTGAGAAAAATCCGAAAGTGAGGGTGTCCCTTCAGTCAGAAGTAGGCTTGCGGTTGCCCGCTTTGGCCACAAACCACCTGAACGGTTACCCAATTTCCAGGAGGGACAGGTCTGGAAGGAGGGAGCCTTCTTGTCCCGCAAGGGCGCCTGTCTGGACGCCCTACTGGAACCAAACACCCGAAAGGAGGTCAACTTTCGACGGGAAGTAGTACTGAGAGCCTTATTTTGAGGTAACAGAACTTTTACCATTTTACCACCCGTCGCCTCTGAGATGATCTTATCGAGGCGTTTACCAAACAGACGAGAACCGGTAAAAGGAAGATCCGTCCGAGATTTCTTGGAAGCGACATCACCGTTCCAGGCCTTGAGCCACATGGAACGACGAAGAGCCACTAGGTTACCAGTGGCAAAGGCCGACAGCGGGGAGACTGCATGGAAACAGTACACAGATAATCTACAGCCTTAGAGAGTTGGAGAGCTAGATCAGCCAATTCCTCCGCTGGGGCACCAGAAAGAATACCCTGGCGGAGCTGGGAAGCCCAGACTGAAAGAGCTTTAGACACCCAGGCAGAAGCAAACGCATGGAGAAGGGAGGAGCCCGCTGCATCAAAGGCGAATTTCGCAAGGGTCTCTACACTCTTGTCCACAGGATCCTTCAAGGAATCCGCATCTGCCAAAGGCAGAGTAATAGCTTTAAATAAGCGGGAGACCGGTGGGTCCACTGTGTGAGGAGGGGCAGCCCTGGATGAGGGAGACACCGACCTGGTGCGCGGATCTGGAGAGCCAGAGCAGCGACCGGAGGAGTGTCCCTTGGAAGGGGAACGTCTATGGGAAGTTGAAGCAGATGAGCAATACCTATGAATACCCATGTCTGCTAGCAGACTCCGGAGATGAGTCAGAGGGGCTACCCCTGGTACGCTTGTGAAAGCGCTTAGCATAGGGAGAGGGGGAGCGGTTCTCTCTGGAGGTTTGGCGTAAGGAGGACCTCTCCAAGGCAGTCACCACAGAATGGGAGACCTGAGCCAAGTTGGAAATAGACTGGGAGAGAGAAGACACGCATTCCGGAGGGACGGCAGAGCCCACAAGGTCTGGAGGAGAATCCAGAGTAGAAATACCAGGAGGGTCAGGAGGTGCAGGCGGAACAAGTGGGTTCAGCAGAACCAGACATTTTTGCATTGCAGCCCTTGCAAGTATAATAATAAGTGACCAGGGTCCCAGTTAACTGTTTAGAGGGAGGGACAGTACTGGGCTCGGACATAGTAAAAATGAAACAGTCTCACCCCGGGTCTGTGCTCTTAACAGGGCAGCTGCTGTGAGGAGAACTTTAGCCAGCACCCGAGAGAGAGAGGGAGAGAGACAGGAGAGGAGAATGCAGGACCAATGAGAAGAGAGGGGCCGGATTAGAATAGGGCACCTCTGATTGGTCCTAGAGCCCCTCTGCGCGCGCACTGTGCTAATTGGCAGAGAAGCAGAACTAATTTGTGCGCTTGTGTCTGATAGGGGACAATCCCTGCCGGACGCGAGTGGGCGGGGCTAATGTCTGCAAGAGCCTGTGGCTAGGAAGAGAATGTGGCCGGATATAATGGCGTCCGCTCCCAACCCCCGTCGCATATGCGAGCGCAAGGGGAAAGGAGCGGGTAAACACCCCGCTGGCAGCTCACAGCTGCCGACGGGAAGAGACAACAAGCTCCGGACGCTGCAGCACATGATGCGGCCGAGCCGGCACTTATATGTCAGAGAGGGAGAAGTCGGCAGCGCGGCTGCTGAAAGAAAAAGAACTGCATGCCTTAAACATCGGCGCAGAGACCGTCCTTCACCACTGACCGTTTCCCCTGTGTGCCCCAGACCTATGTGCCCCAGGTCTTTGTTTGGGAGACCCAGGGACAATAAGTAAAAGTGAATTGAAAGTCCCACTCACTGAAATAGTTCCCCACATCCCCAGGGATTAGGGGTTGCAATAATAAGAGTGGGCCAAAACAGGGGGTCTCCAGAGGCTGATAGCCCCTAAAACCTGTAAGAAAAAGGGGGGGGGGGGGGGAGAAATACTCACCTCAGTCTGAAGAACTTACCTATGAAGTATTCAGTCAGCTTTTGTCCCCTGCATCATGCCGGGCTGTAACAGTGAGACGAGCAGGGAGATATGGGGACCCGGACCCATGAGGTACAACCCCAGGAGCTAACCGTTGGCGAGAGGGGGTTGACAGAACATCCACGATGTCTGTGCCCCCTCAATCGCAAATGGGGAAACAGTGAAATCTATGTTCCTGAATCCCCACCTGAAAACAGAAAAAAAAAGAGGGAGATAAAAATCTAAACGTCCCTAATCTAAAAAATAAAAAATGTTAGACCAGCGTCTGCCTCCTAAGACACAAAGCTAAAACTGATTAGCTCAGGTGCTTGTGGGCGGATATATCCTGCTGGGAGGGGCCGACTTTTCTTGTTGCCATAGTGTCAAGCCTCCTTGGAGCCGATAGAGAAAGAAAAGCTTTGCTAGACAACCTAAGAGTGCCAGGATTCCTTCTACTATTACAAAGAATTAAAAGCCTTGTCCACAATAAAAAAAAAAAAAAAAATAGGATACACTTTTTTTCTATGGGCAACTCAACTTCATCACTGGACACAACACAATGGCTACACATTTAGCCTACAAGACCACCACACAAGGAAGACTGTTGTAACGGACCATGTACATTGGAGGGAAGGGCAGGCTGCTTACACGAGGTGAGCGGAATGCAGCAGGATATATACAGCTGCCGTAAGGAACAGCTTGGCAGAAAGTGAATATTCACCAGCTCCTTGCTGCAGAGTACACAGACTCAGCTTGCTGCTGAGCAGACAATGCAATCTACAGACATGTCAACTATAGGTCTACACTGGAGTTAAGCTTACCCTTGTCTGGACAGAAGTTTATTGATAGGAGCATTTTGTCCTTGGCTTGGCTGAAGGATTCTGTATGAAGAAAATATGAAAGTGTGAAGATGCTGTATATGTTAATAAAACCCATTAAAATAAATAAATGTACCTATAAGCAGAAAAAAATGCCTTAGTACCAGTTATATTAGGTTGTTAAGTAAAAACAGCTATAAGCAGAAATAACCCAATAAAAGTCCTTATAACTATGGATGTCCCGATACCATTTTATTTAAGACCGAGTACCGATACTTTAATTCTAGTACTCGCCGATACCAAGTACGAGTACTTATATTTTAAAGGGAATCTGACACCAAGGTGACCCGGTTTCTGGCGCTGCTTACCGTGCTGATATGTGGGTCCTTGTTGTGTATAATGGAGGCGGCTGCTGTAGTAGGAGCCAAGATTTCTCTCTTCTCCATTGGACAGAACAGGAAATTTGCATTGGCGGTGAGGCCGATGACCACATGGTAAGCAGCGGTAGAAACCGGGTCACCCGCACTATCTACCTATAAATTCAAGTTAGTGCAGGTGACTCTGCAGATTGCCTTTAATAGTAGGTAGTATCCCCTAGCAGACATTAGCAGCAGCCCCCCCCTGTAGACAGCAGCCCCCCTGTAGACAGGGGCCCCCATTTAAACGGTAGCAGCCCCCCCTTTAGACAGCAGCAGGGGCCCCCCCGTTTAGACATTAGTAGAAGCCCCCCTCCTTGCAGGCAGCTCACCTCCTGTGTCGGGTGCTGCCGCTCCACTGTCCTGTTCTTCCGTCCGCATCATGTGGTCTTATGGAGGAGCATGTGACATATACGTCACTCTGCTTCCTCCGTAGCGTTACGGCGGGCGCAGAGGAGGAGGCGGAGTGACGTGTGAGTCACATGCTCCTCCATAGGACGACATGATGCGGCCCGGAGGACGGAAGAACGGGACAGTGGAGTGGAAGCAGGTATCGGGCATGGTATCGGGGACATTAAACGAGTCCCCGATACTATGCAAATAGCTAGTATCGGTCCTGATACCGATACCAGTATCGATATCGGGACTTCCCTACTTATAACCAATGTAGAAACCCATCTGAGTTTGTAGGATTACCACTCACCTAGGATCCAAGGCCTTTGGTTTCGATATTGGTTTCCTATTTGACATTCCAATTTCTACTGCCCTGCAAAAAATTGGCAGACAAGTAAATTAATTTGTATTAGAATATGTTACTTTTTCACACATTATATCATATATATATATATATATATATATATATATATATATATACACACACACACACACACACACACACACACACTAGCTGAATACACCTTCCTAATCCTTGTTGGGGAGGAAAATAACCAAAGGAGGAAGATTTTGACTTCATATCCCGTCCTCATATATTGTTGTCCTATCCCGACCTCCTATCTTGACCTCCTATCCGACCCGTAATATGTGTACCAGGTATTGAAATATCTCCAGCTGTACGGAAGTTATGTGGGAACATACATTTTCCATTGATTTGCATAGGACTTTAAACAAAAACCCCGACCCTCACAAATGGGCGCAGTTAAGGGTTAAATTAACTATCCTATATTTTAAGTGGACATATAAGTAACATGTCACCCAGTATTATCAAAATATCTCCAGCCGTTTGGGAGTTATGCTGTAACATGTATTTCCCATTGACTTGTATGGACTTTAAACATAAACCCCGCCCCTGGCAAATGGGGGTGAGTAAGGGTTAAATCACCTATCCTATGTTTGTTGGTGACATATAAGTAACATGTGTGCCAAGTTTCATGTTAATATCTTTAGCCGTTTGGACGTGATGCTGGAACATACACACATATATACACACACACACGTTGAGTTTTATATATAGATTATCGGTGGTGGCTTCGCTGATCACTACATTGATCTATTGTCGATAAATGTAGTTCATAGGGACCCCTTGACCATGTGGAATTACCTGGTGAACTTTTTCCTATCCAAAGACTTCTGAGTTGCTGATGACAAGGTCACCCTATCTCGAGGGCTCTTTATTTTTTCCTATAGTCAAAAAAAGATCTTTAATCAATAAACATGCAGGAAAATACATAATAGATCAGTCTCCTTATTCTGAATGGTCAGTAAAATATTACAGTATCCAGTTGACTGTAAATATAATGTAAGAAGACAGGAAAGTGCAAGTGACCCATCTGTGAAAACAGCCTAGGCTGGACATCTACTATTAAACCCTTAGAGCGCTATTACACTGGCTGATAATTGTCTCAAGAGGCTTATATCACCCTGTGTAATAAGCCCAGTATTTTGACAGCTTTAAAACCCATAATTCTCTGGCTGCCCATGTAATAGGTCTGTGATATTTAGGATTAGCAATGCACTAAAATATTTATATAAACATACTTAAGCCCTATTTCTCAGTAGAAATATTTAAATTAGATATGCATGAGTATTAGTTAGAATCCTTGGAGTCATGTAGAGCAAGTATTTTATCCAAAAGATGCAATGATTATCTGACATACAAAAATTGAATTGTTCTCATTAAATAGAACGTTTTATTGGATATCACACCAACAATATTTCCATGGATCTCTAATATGTAGTGTTCTTGAACTAACCCTGTTTGTTACCCTTTCTGATTCAATAACTGTTGATAGTGAATCATGAGTGAGGCGGCCACTAGATCCAGAGAGTAAATGGAGATCTGGCAGCTCATGTAGAGGAACCTGTACATTCTTCCACAAGATGTACCAGCCACTTCACCTTGAGGAAACCCACCTCTACCCATTTAAGGCAATAATATTGTATAACTTGACAAATACCATTTGTCTGATCATCTTCTCTCGTCTCAGTTCTCGGTCATGAGCCAAAATATTCATTTGTTCTGGAGCGTCCATTGCAAAGAAGATATCATGGATTTCATACAGAGCTGCCCGCAGCTTAAATTAAAATAGAAAAGTGTACATTAATATGCATATATACACTGCACACAACACCTCAACCGAGGTATGGCAGATAATGGAAAGGGGTTCTATCATACAAAAAGCAGCTTGGCAAGAAATTGCTCAGAGTCTCTACTTGCTGTAATTATTCTAGTCTGTTCTCATAAATGCTGCAAAAATAAGGCACCGCTTCCTGAACCCAGAAAGTTAGGTGGGGTCTCAGCTTGAGGACCTCCACTATTGTTGAGAACAAGGGGGCCCTCAGTGCCTGCCCCTGGTTGCAAAGCAGAATGAACACGCTCTTCCTTATTCAAAAGACTTGAAAGCCTGAACATTTGGTTGTTCCTGATAGAACTAAAGCCAGAATAGGAGGCTATAGAAACAGCCAAATGAACTTGGACCATTTGTTGTTACTTACCTGAGCAAAAACTCTTTCCTGTAAGGAAATGTCTTGGGCTGACACAAGTCCTTTGCTTGGCTGAACCTCAGTATGAAATGTTCTAATAAATTCAGCAGTATCCTGATATACAAGACAGAAAACAAATAATGTAGCTGAAAAGGAAGGTATTTCTGCAGAATCAATTTTAGTTTACACCGTTTGGTAGACATGTATATAACTAAGAATAATGGAGCACAGATAATAAACCCATAGTGGGATAAAACACATACTTTCACAGTTTGCTTTAGATGCTTTAGCTTCTCCGTCTGCATTAATCTCCGTGTAAGGAAACCTTTGGCCAGTGCAGTTACTTTGATAAATTTTCTTTGCATTTGTGGACTGTAAACCTAAAAAGAGAAATGAATAATATAAATAGTTAGACAGTTCTCTCAAGCGTATAAATGGCCTGAACACTATGCTACATGCGCAGAGTGCACTGGTGGGTCCTGACCTACTGTTCTGGAATTTTTTGCATTCAGAAGCAAAAGAGGAGGCAAGAAGCTGTGAGGAGTAAGACTAAGGCTACACAGCAATTTCTGGTCGGTACACCAAAAATCACCTTGTTGCATGACATATCAACTCGTGCAAGGGAACAAAGTGGCATTGCAACCTACCATAACTATGATGCTGCAGTCACAAGAAATCCCCCTGAGATTAATTTCTTGCGACTACAGGGCTGAGGTCACAGCCACGCATGGGTTGCGATGCGACACCATTCATTTATAGGAGTTGAGATGCCGTGTAATCTGGCAGCACCAGAAAAAGGAGATTTTTATGCTTACCGTAAAATCTCTTTCTTGAAGAAGGATCCATTGGGGGACACAGACCATGGGTATATGCTGCTTTCTCTAGGAGGCTTGACACTATGGCAAGTCTGCTCCTCCCAGCAGGGTTTACTCACCCACAGGCATCTGAGCTAATCAGTTCCAGAGCAATAGGAGCAGACCGACAGGTCAAGAGAAAAACCACGAACTGTCCGAGAAACCAGAAGAAAAAGTAACTGAACACACTCTCGGACAGATAACTGAAATAGGAACACCAGAAAAAAGGGTGGGAGCTGTGTACCCCAATGGATCCTTTGAGAAAGATTTTACATTAAGCATAATCGGCTCCATTGGGGGACACAGACCATGGGACGTACCAAAGACGTCCCTTGGGTGGGCAAGGAAATAAGTCAGGTGGATGGAAGGCCCACCGCCGCCTGCAACACCTTACGGCCCAGACTAGCATCAGCTGATGCAAAGGTATGAATCTGGTAGAACATAGTGAAAGTGTGCAAAGACGACCATGTGGCCGCTTTACAGATCTGCGAGGCCGAAGCCAAAACCCTGAAAGGTGGGATCCTCCCCTTACAGCGGTAAGCTTCCAAAATAGCAGATCGGATCCACCGAGAAATGGTGGCCTTAGAAGCAGGTTGTCCTTGACGACGACCTTCCATAAGAACAAAAAAGGAGTCACACTGCCGAAAGGAAGAAGTGACAGAGATAGGTCCGAACAGCCCTCACCACATAAAGTTTGTGGAGCAAACGTTCCCTGGGATGAGAAGGGGCCGGACAAAAGGATGGCAGGACCATGTCCTCATTGAGGTGAAAGGCCAAAACCACCTTAGGTAAGAAGGACGGATCTGTACGAGAAACAACTTTTCCTGGTGTACAACCAGGAAGGGAGAACGGCAGGAGAGAGCTGCCAGCTCTGATACTCTCCTAATAGAGGCAATAGCAATAAGGAACGCCACCTTCCAAGAAAGGAGGCGAAGAAGAATGTCCCTGAGAGGTTCAAAAGGAGCGCCTTGCAGGGCACCCAAGACCAAATTTAAGTCCCAAGGGGGAGAAGGAGACCGATAAGGAGGGGCAGCATGTGCCACTCCTTGAAGAAAGGTCCGGACATGAGAATTGGACGCCAGAGGATGTTGAAAAAGAATGAAAAGGGCCGAAACTTGACCCTTAAGGGAGCTGAGAGCCAACCCTTGTTCCAGCCCCGACTGTATAAAAGAAAGGAGTCTGGGAAAGGAAAACACGACCTGAGAAAAAGCCTGAGCTTCACACCAACGAAAATAAGACTGCCAGGTATGGTGGTAAATCTTCGCAGAGGAGGGCTTGCAAGCCCTGAGCATGGTGCGAATTACTTGGGAAGAGAAACCGCGGGCCCTTAGAACCGCGGTCTCAACCGCCACGCCGTCAAATGCAACGACGGTAAATTGGGGTGGCACAGGGGACCTTGAGATAGGAGGTCCGGACGAGGTCGGAGGCGCAGCGGTACGTCGTCCAGGAGCCTGACCTGTCCTCAGGACCCTGGGAAAGAGGAAGGGGAGGGAACAGATAGGGTAGGGCAAAGCTCGACCAAGGGATCACCAGGGCATCCACGGCAAGACCCAAGGGGTCCTGGGACTTTGACACAAAGAGTAACTTTTTGGTTGTAGCAGGACGCGAAGAGGTCCACGTCTGGAGTGCCCTAGAGGTTGCAGATCTCTGCAAACACCACCGGATGCAGGGACCACTTGCCGGGGTCGGCTGAGGACCGGCTGAGAAAATCTGCTTCCCAGTTGTGCACTCCCGGAATGTAAATTGATGAGATGGCCATCACCCTGAGTTCTGCCCAGAGGAGAATTTTGGTTACCTCGGCCATCGCCGCTGAGCTGCCAGTGCCGCCCTGGCGATTGATGTACGCCACAGCAGTGGGCGGTCCTGAAGAAGGAGCTCCCAATGAAGCAGGCAAAGATAGATTGCCTCAGTTCCAATATGTTGATGGGGAGAAGGGCTTCTCGGGGGGGGACCCAAAGACCCTGAACCGTCCGGTCCCTGAAAACACCTTCCCAGCCCGACAGACTGGCATCCCTTGTGACAACTTGCCAGTGGAGGGGCAGAAAGGAGCACCCCTGAAGAAGCAGGGGGGAACAAAGCCACCATAGAAGGGACTGACGAGACCGTCGAGAGAGAGAACGATCTTGCGGTCGAGAGACAGTGGAGACCTGTCCCGCCGGGAGAGAATTGCCAGTTGAAGAGGACGGTAATCAAACTGGGCAAAGGGCACGGCCTCCACCATCCGACCCAGGACTTCCATGCAAAAGCAAATGGAAACTGGGGCAGGGTTCCGAAGCAATCGGACTCCTGACAAGAGAGTCAGCAGCTTGTCCAGCGGGAGCCCCAGTGACTGGGAAGGAGAGAGGTTGAACTTGTCTTGATTAACCATCCAACCAAAACAAGACAAGGCCTGGAGGGTGAGGCCAAGACTCTCCATAATCTGAGCCCTGGTTGGAGCCTTGATCAGGAGGTCGTCCAAGTAAGGGATCACTGAGACACCCTTTGCCCGTAAAAGGGCTATCACAGGCGCCAGGACCTTGGTAAAGACCCGCGGCCTTCCGGGACTGCAAATCGGAGGTACCGCTGATGACCTTGGAATATTGGAATGTGGAGGTAGGCATCCTTGATGTCCACCGAGGAAAGAAACTACCCTTGATCCATGGATGCCACTACCGAACGGAGAGACTCCATTCGGAAATGGCGGAGTAGAAGATGCTGATTGAGACGCTCGAGATCCAAGATTGGGCGTACAGAACCGCCTTTCTTAGGGACAACGAAGAGGTTGGAGTAAGAAGCTTGAAACCGTTCCCTGGGAGGAACCGGGAAAATTACTCCCTGGATGAGAAGGAACTGGAGAGCGCCCCGAAATGCTTTTGCTAGCGAGGGGGACCGGGGGGCCCGGGAAAGAAAAAAGCGATCCCTTGGAAGGGAGGCAAATTCGTCCCTGACCCAGGAGTCCTGAACGTGCGTGGTCCAGGCATCTCGGAAGAGTAAGAGACGGCCTCCCACCCGAGAAAAATCTGCGGGTGGGGGCCTCCCGTCTGGCCGAGGTAGGTTTGCGGGTGCCTGATTTGGCCACAAAATGGCCGGAACGGTTATCCGATGTCCAGGAAGGATGGGTCTGGAAGGAGGGAGCCTTCTTGTCCCGCGAAGTTGCCTGCCTAAACCCTTTATTGGGACCAAAAGTATGAAAGGATCTTAAAGAGGAGGACTTCTGACGGGAAGTAGAGCGAGCCTTATTCTGAGGGAATAAGGAACTCTTTCCACCCATCACCTCTGAGATTATCTCATCTAGGCGCTTGCCAAAAAGATGAGAACCAGCAAAAGGGACGTTCAGTTAGAGACTTCTTGGAGGCGGCGTCCGCATCCCAGGCTTTAAGCTACATGGAGCGACAGAGGGCCACCAGGTTGCCTGTGGCAAAGGCAGCACAGCGGGCTGACTGCATGGAAGCAGAACACAGAAAATCCCCAGCCTTGGAGCATGTGAGAACTCTGTCAGATAATTCCTCCGGGGGGAAGCCTGAAAGAATACCCTGGCGGAGTTGGGAATACCAGACTGAGCGGGCTTTTGACACCCAGGCAGAAGAAAAGTAGGAAGTAGTGAGGAACGTATAGTATAGGGAGGGGGAGAGCGGGTCTCTCTGGAGGGTCGGCTTAGGGAGGACCTCTCCAAGGCAGTCACCACAGAACGGGAGACCTGAGCCAAGTCGGAAATAGACTGGGAGAGGGAGGATATCCAGACTGGAGGGAAAGCCGAGCCCACAGGGTCTGGAGGAGCATCCCGAGTAGAAACCCCAGTGGGGTCAGGCGGTGCAGGCGGAACAAGTGCAGCGCACAGCGCTTATTGGAGAAGGATTTGCGCGCTAGGAAGAATCCTTGCTGGCCGCGGGTGGGCGGAGTTAAAGTCTGTGCAGAGCCCGCGGCCGCATGGGGATAATGTCGCCTGCTCCCAGGGATGATCGCATATGCGAGCGACAGAGGAAGGGAGCGGGCAAACACACCGCCGGCAGCTCACTAAGCTGCCAACGGAAAACTATGTCAGGGCGCGAGCTGCGGTTGGCTGAGCCGGTACTCGCACGAAGTGAAAGTAAGCAGCCGCGGCTGCTGAGGGAAGGAGCTGGGGAGAAAACGCTAGCACCAGTGTAAAGTACCACATCACTGCATTATGTCCCCCAATAAAGTAAGGGAGGACCCACAGTCCTTCCTAAACATTCCCCCATTCCTCTGTGCAGAATAGCTCAGTTATAATAAATAGTGGTCCAAAAACTGGGGGTCTCCAGAGGTTGAGAGTCCCCTAACCTGTAAGAAAAGGGGGGGGGGGGGGGGATACTCACCTCAGTCTGAAGAACTTACCTAATGAAGTCTTCAGTCAGCTTTTGTCACCGGGCTGTAACAGCGAGACAAGTAGTGAAAAGTGGGGTACCCGGACCCATGAGGTACAACCCCAGGCGCTGACCGTTGACAGTACATCCGCGATGCCTGTGCCCCCTCAATCGCAAATGGCGAAACAATGAACGCTATGTTCTTGAGTCCCCACCTCAAAACAGAAAAGAAAAAGGGAAATAAAAATCTAAACGTCCCTAAATTAGAAAAAATTTTAAATTAGTGACCTGGTCTGGGGAGAACCCAGACCAGTGTCTACCTCCTTAGACACTACCCTGCTGGGAGGAGCCGACTTTTCTGTTGCCATAGTGTCAAGCCTCCTAGAGACAGCAGCATATACCCATGGTCTGTGTCCCCCAATGGAGCCAATAAGAGAAAAACACCATATAGCGCTAGCCTAAAACGGTGAGTGAGGGACATTACAACCAAGAAGAGTGGATGTAGTGATTTTTTTTTATTTTTTTTATCTGTCACTCAAGCAAACTTAAGGAATTTTTGTCAGGGAGGAACAGGAGAAGAAAACCAAGGTTCATGATTCTGAGGCAGCGGACAGGGACTCCAGTGAGAGCGTAATAGATCATCTTCCAGGAAATGGAAGGCCCAGGATTTATTAAAGGTCGACCCCTAACAGAAAAAAATACATTGTGTGAAGAAGTTGTTCCCAAGTAAGGTACAGTGTAGGCTTCTGTGTAGAGGTTTCTCAAAATAAAGGGATCAGCAAAACATACGTAATGTCAGTTCTTCCAACAAATAAAGCACTCCATATGTATAGTATGAAAGGGAGTTTTAATGACATAGGAGAAAAAGTTTACAGAGAAAATTCCGGTAAACAAGTCACCTGAGACCATCTGGTTTTCGCTCTGCTAAGAGGCCTTGAGGCTGATATCTTTGGTGCTCTGCTCTCTGCTGATCCCCAAAGACTGAAGGATGACTCAACGGTAGAACCATAAATATGCTGCGAAGGAGCAACAAGTGATCCAACTGTAAAAATAGAGAAAATGACCTCAGGGATGAGCAAACACATCAACAAAGTTATGCCAAGGGTTTGCCAATTATTCTGGCAAGAGGCAGATAGACAGAACAGCGGGTCCTTATTTGAGAGACTGACCTTACCTCTCTGAACACCTTTAGTTACCTATTAATCCGCCAATGCCACTCTGGTGTCCTTCACAAGGCCTGCTGCAAATGTCATCATATACATTGTCCATCTAATGATGCAGCCATTCTCCGACCTCAGCGGTCTTTTTGTATGTACTGCATTTTTTTTTTTTAAACTATGTACATGACAACATCACATGAGTGCTGGCCCAGGGACACTATTGTGGTGGTGGATTTAGGGGACTCTTTTTTTCTTCCCATTTTATGTTGGTTTCAGCTTGTACATCATTTTCAAAAAATATCAGATATGCTCATGCTGAATATTATAATGGACATGCTAACATGTTTTCTGCATTTCCAGCCACAAAAAAATTAAAAAAACAAAAAAACATAACCTGGGGCTAACCTGCGCTGACTGAGTGACTCTCAGAAGGACTGCTTTCACTTCTACTGATCCAATCAGGCAGGTCCACTTCCTTAATCCTTAGTCTTCTTCCTTCTTCTTCAAACTCCTTCAAAATGAACAAAAAATAAAGAAATAAGAGACAGTTGTTACCTATTTTTCCTTCTTTTGTAAGTAGTTCAGAAGGAATAATATTCTGCAATCAATCATGGGATTCCCGACAGTAAGAGGAAGAAAAGAGGAGGAGCAGAGGAACAATATTATACGACCTTCAGCAATTTAGATCCATCATTGAAAAAATGAAGCATAGTTTTCAATGTTGGTGAAACAATCTTTGGGTCTAGAAAAAGACAGATTTTCCCTCGTAAGCAGGAGTCGAGATAGAATAGCATGGCACCAGAAGACCAAAAATGGTAGGGGAGAGCATAATGGTATATAGGGGGCATCTGTTTTACAGTAAGTGCATTCACACCTACAGTATTTTCTGCAGATTTGACTCCCTGTTCAATCATTTAGCTACCTTAAATTACAGCATCAGATCTGCAGCATTAAATGCACAGTAAAAATGATACGTGTGAATGCACCCAATGGTTTAGAAAATTCTACCGATTAAAAAAGCTAAATGAATCCCGATTACTGCATCAGAGAGACCTGTAATGAAGGTGTATAGCTTTATATATTTTTGCTTATCAGATATTCTGCAAAGAGTCTACTGTGATCGTGTATCCTGAAAAGAACTTTAACCCTTTATACCCTTAACGACGCAGGGCGTAAATGTATGTCCTGGTGATGTGGTACTTAACGCACCAGGACGAACATTTACGTCCTGAGCATAACCGCGGGCATCGGAGCGATGCCGGCGTCATGCGCGGCAGGTCCTGGCTGTGGATCGCAGCCAGGGACCCGCCGGTAATGCGCCAATCCCGCGGATGTCCACCATTTACCCCTCAGATGCCGTGATCAATAAAGATCACGGCATCTGCAGCATCGCGGTCACTTAACAGGATGATCGGATCGCCCGCAGCGCTGCCGCGGTGATGCGATCATCCTGCACGGCAGACGGAGGTCCCCTCACCTGCCTCCCGGGAGTCTTCTGCTCTGATCTCCCTTCCCGCAGACCAGAGCAGAAGATGACCGATAATGCTGATCAGTGCTGTGTCCTATACATAGCACTGAACAGCATTAGCAATCGATTGGTTGCTATAAATAGTCCCCTATGGGGATTATTAACCCCTTAAGGACCCAGCCATTTTACACCTCAGGACCCGGCCTTTTTTTGCACATCTGACCACTGTCACTTTAAACATTAATAACTCTGGGATGCTTTTAGTTATCATTCTGATTCCGAGATTGTTTTTTCGTGACATATTCTACTTTAACATAGTGGTAAAATTTTGTGGTAATTTGCATCCTTTCTTGGTGAAAAATCCCCAAATTTTATGAAAAATTTGAAAATTTTGCATTTTTCTAACTTTGAAGCTCTCTGCTTGTAAGGAAAATGGATATTCCGAATAATTTTTTTTTTTTATTCACATATACAATATGTCTACTTTATATTTGCATCATAAAATTGACGAGTTTTTACTTTTGGAAGACACCAGAGGGCTTCAACGGTCAGCAGCAATTTTCCAATTTTTCACAAAATTTCCAAACTCACAATTTTTCATGGACCAGTTCAGGTTTGAAGTGGATTTGAAGGGTCTTCATTTTAGAAATACCCCACAAATGACCCCATTATAAAAACTGCACCCCCCAAAGTATTGAAAATGACATTCAGTCCGCGTTTTAACCCTTTAGGTGTTTCACAGGAATAACAGCAAAGTGAAGGAGAAAATTCACAATCTCCATTTTTTACACTCGCATGTTCTTGTAGACCCAATTTTTGAATTTTTACAAGGGGAAAAAGGAGAAAATGTATACTTATATTTGTAGCCCAATTTCTCTCGAGTAAGCACATACCTCATATGTCTATGTAAAGTGTTCGGCGGGCGCAGTAGAGGGCTCAGAAGCGAAGGAGCGACAAGGGGATTTTGGAGAGTACGTTTTTTTTAAATGGTTTTTGGGGGGCATGTTGCATTTAGGAAGCCCCTATGGTGCCAGAACAGCAAAAATCCCCCACATGGCATACCATTTTGGAAACTAGACCCCTTGAGGTACGTAACAAGGAATAAAGTGAGCCTTAATACCCCACAGGTGTTTCACGACTTTTGCATATGTAAAAAAATAAAAATAAAATTTCACTAAAATGTGTGTTTCCCCCCAAATTTCACATTTTTGCAAGGGTTAATAGCAGAAAATACCCCCCAAACATTGTAACCCCATCTCTTCTGAGTATGAAGGTACCCCATAAGTTGACCTGAGGTGTACTATGGGTGAACTACAATGCTCAGAAGAGAAGGAGTCATATTTGGCTTTTTGAGAGCAAATTTTGCTCGGGGGCATGTCGCATTTAGGAAGCCCCTATGGTGCCAGGACAGCAAAAAAAAAAACACATGGCATACCATTTTGGAAACTAGACCCCTCGGGGAACGTAACAAGAAATAAAGTGAGCCTTAATACCCCACAGGGGTTTCACGACTTTTGCATACGTAAAAAATAAATAAAAAAAATCACTAAAAGGTGTGTTTCCCCCCCAAATTTCACATTTTTGCAAGGGTTAATAGCAGAAAATACCCCCCAAAATTTGTAACCACATCTCTTCTGAGTATGGAGGTACCCCAAAAGTTGACCTGAAGTGCACTACGGGCGAACTACAATGCTCAGAAGAGAAGGAGTCATATTTGGCTTTTTGAGAGCAAATTTTGCTCGGGGGGCATGTCGCATTTAGGAAGCCCCTATGGTGCCAGGACAGCAAAATAACCCCCACATGGCATACCATTTTGGAAACTATACCCCTTGAGGAACGTAAGAAGGCATAAAGTGAGCATTTATCCCCCACTGGTGTCTGTCATATCTTTGGAACAGTGGGCTGTACAACATTTTTAATTTGCACAGCCCACTCTTCCAAAGATCTGTCAGACACCAGGGGGGTGTAAATTCTCACTGCACCCCTCATTACATTCCGTGAGGGGTGTAGTTTCCGAAATGGGGTCGCATGTGGTTTTTTTTTTTTTTGCGTTTGTCAAAACCGCTGTAACAATCAGCCACCCCTGTGCAAATCACCTCAAATGTACATGGCGCACTCTCCCTTCTGGGCCTTGTTGTGCGCCCCCAGAGCAGTTTGTGCCCACATATGGGGTATCTCCGTACTCGGGAGAAATTGCGTTACAAATTTTGGGGGGCTTTTTTCCCCTTTACCTCTTGTCAAAATGAAAAATATAGGGCAACACCAGCATGTTAGTGTAAAAAGTTTATTTTTTTTACACTAACATGCTGGTGTAGACCCCAACTTCACCTTTTCATAAGGGGTGAAAGGAGAAAAAGCCCCCAAGATTTGTTAGTCAATTTCTCCCGAGTACGGCGATACCCCATATGTGACCCTAAACTGTTGCCTTGAAATACGACAGGGCTCCGAAGTGAGAGCGCCATGCGCATTTGAGGCCTGAATTAGGGATTTGCATAGGGGTGGACATAGGGGTATTCTACACTAGTGATTCCCAAACAGGGTGCCTCCAGCTGTTGCAAAACTCCCAGCATGCCTGGACAGTCAACGGCTGTCCGGCAATACTGGGAGTTGTTGTTTTGCAACAGCTGGAGGCTTCATTTTGGAAAGAGTGGCGTACCAGGCGTTTTTCATTTTTATTGGGGAGGGAGGGGGGTCTGTGTAGGGGTATGTGTATATGTAGTGTTTTTTACTTTTTATTTTATTATGTGGTAGTGTAGTGTAGTGTTTTTAGGGTACAGTCACACGGGCGGGGGGGTTACAGCGAGTTTGAGCTGCCGCGCAAAATTTGCTGCATTGCAAACTTGCAGCCCGATACTCACTGTAAGCCGCCTGCCCATGTGAATGTACCCTGTACATTCACAGGGGGGGGACCTCCAGCTGTTGCAAAACTACTACTCCCAGCATGCCTGAGAATGTTTGGGAGTTGTGGTTTTGCAACAGCTGGAGGCACACGGGTTGGGAAACAATGAGTTAGGAAACAATGTTTCCCAACCAGTGTGCCTCCAGCTGTTGCAAAACCACAACTCCCAAACATTCTCAGGCATGCTGGGAGTAGTAGTTCGGCAACATCTTTAGAGCCAGATGTTGCCGAACTACAACTCCCAGCATGCTTGGAGTTGTAGTTTGCAACATCTGGAGGACTACAGTTTGCAGACCACTAATACAGTGGTTCCCAATCTGTGCCCTTCCAGATGTTGCAAAACTACAACACCCAGTATGCCAAAACTGTCCAGGCATGCTGGGAGTTGTAGTTCTGCAACATCTGAAGGGCCAGATGTTACAGCACTACAACTCCCAGCATGCCTGGACAGTAAGGGCATGCTGAGGATGTGTAGTTTTGCAACATCTGGAAGGGCACAGTGGTCCAAAAACTGTGGACCTCCAGATGTTGCAAAACTGCAACTCCCAGCATGCCCAGATGCCAAGGGCTGTCTGGGCATGCTGGGAGTTGTAGTTTACAGGGTCCTATTACAGCAATGCATGTCGCTTTACGGCGACGTGCATTGCTGTAAAGGGCCCGACCGCGGCTGAAGATCTACTCACCTGTCGCCGTCGCCGCCATCTTCCCCGCCGGGATCCGGGTCTTCAGGGACGATGTAAGTACCGGGGCCGGTCCCCAGCACTCCCCCGTCCCCCGCCGCGTCCTCCGGTCTTCCTCCCCTCCTCTCCGGACTTTCAGGGGCCGGGCAGGACGGGAGGAAGTAACCGCCCCCCCTCCTGCGATTGGTCGGTTCACTAACCGACTGATCGCAGGGGATCGGAGGAGGTGGCAGGCTTGCCACCTCGCTCCGATACTTCAGCATGGTCTTGGCTGTCTGTGACAGCCGGGATCATGCGAAATTACCGGGCGGTCGGGTCCCAGAGACCCGATCAGCCCGGTATCGCCGCAGATCGCAAGGGCGATTTCCCTTGCGATTTGCGGCGATCGCCGACATGGGGGGCCTACATGGCCCCCCTCGGCGTTTGCCCTGGATGCCTGCTGAAGGATTTCAGCAGGCATCCAGTTCCGATCTCTGCCCGGCGAGCGGCAGAGACCGGAAAACGCCAGGACGTACGGGGACGTCCTGGGTCCTTAAGGCCCAGGGTGCGGGGACGTCCCCGTACGTCCTGGGTCCTTAAGAGGTTAAAGTGTAAAAATAAAAGTAAAAAAATGAAGTAAAAAAAAAATGAGAAAAACCCTCTCCCCCAATAAAAACATAAATTGTCCCATTTTCCCTATTTTACCCCCAAAAAGTGTAAAAAATTTTTATATACATATTTGGTATCGGCGCGTGCGTAAATATCCAAACTATTAAAATAAAATGTAAATGATCCCGTACGGTGAACGGCGTGAACGTAAAAAAAAATAAATTTCTAAATTCAACAAATTTTTTTTATAAAAAATGTAATAAAAGTTTTGTATAAGCAAATATATTAATAAAAAGTACAGATCCTGGCGCAAAAAATTAGCCCTCATACCACAGCTTATACGGAAAAATGAAAAAGTTATAGGTCTTCAAAATAGGGGGATTTTAAACGTACTAATTTGGTTAAAAAGTTTGCGATTTTTTTTAAGCACAACAGTAATAGAAAAGTGTATAATCATGGGTATCATTTTAATCGTATTGACCCAGAGAATAAAAAACACATGTCATTTTTACCATAAATTGTACAGCGTGAAAACAAAACCTTCCAAAATTTGCAAAATTGCAATTTTCTTTTTAATTTCCCCACACAAATAGTATTTTTTTTGGTTGCGCCATACATTTTATGGTAAAGTAAGTGATGGCATTACAACGGACAATTGGTCGCGCAAAAAACAAGCCCTCATACTAGTCTGTGGATGAAAATATAAAAGAGTTATGATTTTTTGAAGGGGAGGAGGAAAAAACGAAAACTTAAAAATAAAATTGTCCTTAAGGTCCGAATGGGCTGAGTCCTTAAGGGGTTAAGGACAAAGCACATTTTGTAAATTACTTCTATTAAAAAAATCTTAATCTTTCCTGTACTTATTAGCTGCTGAATACTACAGAGGAAATTCTTTTCTTTTTGGAATTCTCTCTGATGGGGAGAGGAGGAGGAGAAGAAGAAGGAGAAGAAGAAGGAGAAGAAGAATTTGAACCCAAGTCCCCAGCACTGCAAGGCAGCAGTGCTAACCACTGAGCCACCATGCTGCCCTTAGCATACATCTGCTATGCACGGTTGCTAAAATGGACAGAGATGTCAGCAGAGAACACTGTGCTCGTGATGTCATCAGTGTTCCAAAAAGAAAGGAATTTCCTCTGTAGCATTCAGCAGCTAATAAGTACTGGAAGGATTAAGATTTTTTAATAGAAGTAATTTACAAATATGTTTAACTTTCTTGCACCAGTTGATTTAAAAGAAAAAAGGTTTTCACCAGAGTATATTTTTTCCTCCTCGCCTTCTAAGAGCCATAATTCTTGTTTTTCCATCCACAAACCCATGAAGGCTTGTTTTTTGCATGACCAATTGTACTTTGTAATGCCAGCACTCTTTTTACCATAAAACATATGGCAAAACAAAAAAAATATTATTTGTGTATGGAAATTGAATAGAAAACAGCAATTTTGCAACTTATGAAGGGCTTCATTTTTACGCTGTACACTTTACAGTTAAATTAACTTTTTTTTTATTCTGTGGGTCAATACTAATAAAATGATACCCATGTTTACATGATTTTCTCTGATTGTACTCCCTTCAAAAAAGCTTAAACTTTATATAAAAAAAAAGTATGTTTACAATTACCTTCCTATAATTTTGACCTATAATTTTTTATTTTTCTGTATATGGGGCTGTATTAGGGCTCATTTTTTGCGCTGTGATCTGTAGGTTTAATGTGTACCATTTTTGTTTGGATGTAACTTTTTGATCCCTGTTTATAATTTTTTTTGACACATGATGTAACAAAAAAATCAGCAATTCTGGTTATTGACTTTTTTACGTTATAACATTAAAACATTATATTTTAAATGGCCACTGTCACCAAACTTTTTTTTTTGATATGTTGTAGTACTTCTGTACTACAACATATCTCTAATATAAATCTATTATTTTTTTTTTTTCATTAAAATAATTTTAATGTTGAAAACCGGCCACTAGGGGCCTCCCACCTAATGGCCGGCTGCAGGCTGGCATGACGTCACGCTTGAATTCGGACCAATGCCGGCCGAGTATCGGTCCCAATTCATTCAGCCTGCACTCGCTCCTTACCTGTCAGACATGCGGGAAAGAGCGCCGAAAGCGCATCGGCTCCCTGGCTTCACACACCGGCCCCGCCTTCCAGCATATACGCGCCGCTGCTGCTCTGCACTCGGGTATGGGCTGGGGGGGGCGGGGTTCGGGGTAGCGCTGCGGCAACTATTGATTTCAACAGAGTGGTTGGAGCGGGGTTCTGGGTAGCGCCGTGGCCCATACTAAACTATTGATTTCAACGGGAGGGAGAGAGCGGGGTTCAGGGTAGCGCCGCGGCCCTTACAAAACTGTTGATTTCAACAGAGGGGGGAGCGGGGTTCGGGGTAGCGGCGCTAACAAAGTTATTGTTTTCAACACAGGGTGCCTCCAGTTGTTTCACCACTACAACTCCCAGCATGCCCTGACAGCCAGTAGATGTCAGGGCAAGCTGAGAGTTGTAGTGGTGAAACAGCTGGAGGCACCCTATATAGTGAACTAAGGGCGGACGTGTTGGCCCCAACAGGCATCAGTGACGTCGCGCCTGCTGGGGAAGTCTGCCTGGTAGTGAGCACACTACCAGGCAGACAAAAAGCCATTTTTAATATAGTAAAAAAAAAATGTTAAGGCAGGGAGGGGGTTAAGGATAGATGGGCAATAGGCAGGGTCAGAAAAAAAAAAAAAGGATGGAGGAAGCTACTCTTTAATAGATCGGACATTTACGCAGCAATACCAGATATGTAGTTTTTTGTTATTTTTTTTTAACTTTTTTTTATTCTTTAATGGAAAAAAGAGGGTGATTAATAATTTTTAAACACTGCTATGTACTGTTCAGTACTATGTAATATAGCATTGATCAGTACTATCGTCAATCTTCTTGTACAGCCTGGATCTCCAGGCTGCACACAAAGCTTGGCTGTCCTGACGTAGGAGAACGGTAAAAGATCTCCGCCAGCCATCTTCAGTTGACAGACACAATTGCACAGCAGGAGTCAGTTAAGCCCACCGGAACCTCCAGTTTAACTTTATATGCTGCATCACGGCATCTAAGGGGTTAATGGCAGACATCAGCACGATCGCTAATATCTGCCATTATCTTTAAAGGGGTACTCCGCTGCTTAGAGTTTGGAACAAACTGTTCCGAACACTGGAGCCAGCGCGGGGAGCTTGTGACGTCAGAGACCCGCCCCTCATGATGTCACACCCCGCCCCCTCAATGCAAGTCTACGGGAGGGGCTATGACATCACAAGCTGACGGCTCCAGCGTTTGGAACAGTTTGTTCCAAGCACTGAGCAGCGGAGTACCCCTTTAAGTTACTGGCTCCCTAGCAGCCAGAGCTTACCTGCTATGTAGCGAGCGCTGTTCCTGCGCTAGCTTAATAGCCGCCAAGTTACTTGCTGCAGTGCCATACTTTTATGATGCACGTTCTTATAGGGTTAACAACAGGGTGACACATTAAATGCAATTTAGATACTATATTTTGCAGATGTTCAGTACTTGTTTTTTAGGATATTGAATTACCCTTTGAAGCCTCTCTTGTTCCCTTTCTTGTTCAGCGATCAGCAGTGACAGCTGAAAAGCGTGCTGTTCTTCAAGTTTCTTCCTGATTTCTTCAAAAGCCAACATCTTCTTCTTCAAGTTATCCTCTAAAACATTAAAAAGGCAGGATTAAGAACTTTTTGTACAATATAGAATTAAAGTGTACCTGTCGCCAACAAAAACTTTTGATATAATGTAGATGATAACATTATGGGGGGGATTCATCAACCTATATTGAGTCATTTTAAATGTATTTTCTTGCACAAAATCTTGCGCAATGATATCTTCTGCGTTCTTTTTGTGCGTCTTTTTTGGTGGAACTTTTTCTAAAGATGTCACCCTTCGGGTGTACCATAGAGCTATTTTTCCTGTAGACATTGATTTACTAACTGTTTTTTTTTTTTTGGACGCACAAAAAGAACGCAAGTCATTTTTTTGCGCTAATATACACCACCTCGGAGGACACGTACCAAAGTGTGTATTTTCACACAGTAAGGACTGCAACTTCCATCATGGACAGACTCTGCCCATGATGGGAGTTGTAGCCCAGGGGCTGAGGTGCAGATCGCAGCAGGTCATTCTCCAGAGACCCGCTGCGATCCGCATATATTAACTGGAAAAGTCGGCGGTACATGCGGCTACATCGCGCTGCCACCGGCTTCTATATGCAGATGTCATAATTCATAATCCCCGCCGCCGGGAGAGGAGAGCTCTGATTTGCCAATAGGTATTCTCCAATCAGAGCTCCCCTCTCCCAGCGGGGATTATGAATTGACAGCTGTATATAGAAGCCGGTATATGTAGCCGCATGTACCACCGGCTTTTTAATTTAAATGTGGATCACAGCAGATCATTCTGGAGATCTGCTGCGATCCGCATTGCATCTGTAGCGTCCAAAGGGGGAGGGGGGGGGGGTCGTGGGGGGGGGGGGCGGCCCGCCCCGGGTGCTGCTCACAAGGGGGGTGCCATGAGGGAGGACACCCTGTCGGTGTCACTCACTGTTTCTGTGAGCTCGGTCTGCAGATGGAGCTCACAGAAACAATGTGCAATAATAATTGTATACTGTACACACCCAATCGTGTCCCCACTGACTGGACTCCGAAGGGGTTAACTTGTTCCTGGAGACAATCTGTCACTGATACGTGACGTGACGCCGAGGGGGGCGTGGGTGGAACGTGTCGGACGGCACAGAGCTGCTCTGACGTCTATCACGTCAGCTGTCAGGACTGGTCCCAGGCATACCAGTTCAGTGAAGCATGAGGATCGAGCGAGCAGGATGGTCAGGAACAGGATAGTCAGGGGTGAGTGGTGCACCCTGACGGGAGAGCTAGGGGGGAGGAGAGGGGGTGGTGGTGTGTTGTGGTTTGAAAGACTGACATGAGGCAGACATGTGGATCAGTGGAGGAGGCGGCATCTGCATCAGAGGCAGCAGTGAAGTTCTTTGGCTGTTTGGGCATGCTGGGAGTTGTAGTTTTGCAACATCTGGAGGGCCACAGTTTGGAGACCACTGTAATATGTGCTCTTCCAGATGTTGCAAAACTACAACTCCCAGCATGCCCACAATCCAGGCATGCTGGGAGCTGTAGTTCTGTAACATCTGGCCCTTCAGATGTTGCCAAACTACAATTACCAGCATGCCTTGGCAGTCTGGGCATGCTGAGAGTTGTAGTTTAGCAACATCTGGAGGGCTACAGTTTGGACACCACTACACAGTAGTCTCCAAACTGTTCTCCTCCAGTTGTTGCAAAACTACAACTCTCAGCATGCCCTTCGGCTGCCTGGGCATGCCGGGAGTTGTAGTTTTGCAACAACTGGACGCATACTAGTTGGGAAACATTGTCTGTTTCCTAACTCAGTGTTTCCCTACCGGTGTGCCTCCAGCTGTTGCAAAACTATAACTCCCAGCATGCACTGACAAACTGTACATGCTGGGAGTTGTAGTTTTGCAACAGCTGGAGGTGCACAGGTTGATAAACAGTGAGTTAAGTAACAAACTCTCAGTGTTTTGCAATCAGTGTGCCTCCAGCTGTTGCTTAACTACAGCCCCCCATGATGGGAGTAGTACTTTAGCAACAACTGGAGGCTCCCTGTTTAGGAACATGCTGCATTATGTGCGCTCTTCCCAGGGGAGAGCACAAAAAATTTACTAACCCATATTTCTTGTTTTTCTTTTCTTCTCATTTCAGATACGTGAATGCGGAGGACTACGACGATGACCAGCATTTTTTTTTATTTCAATAAAATGGTTAACGAGGGCTGTGGAGGAGTGATCTTTTTTTTCAATCTGTTGTGTTTTTTTATAATTGAATTTTCAGGGTTAGTAGTGGAAGCCGGTCTTATAGACAGAATCCATTACTATGCCAGGGCTTAGCGTTAGCCCCAAAAACAGCTGACGCTAACCCCCAATTATTTCCCCGATACCCACCGCCACAGGGGTGCCGGGAAGAGCTGGTACCAACAGGCCCGGAGTGTCACAAATGGCGCTCCTGGGCCTAGGCGGTAACAGGCTGACGTTATTTAGGCTGGGGAGGGCCAGAAACAATGGTCGCCCACCCCATTAACGTCAGGCTGTTGCTGCTTGGTTGGTATCTGGCTGATACTGAAAATAGGGGGAACCCTGTGCGTTTTTTTTTTTTTTTTTTTTTTTTATTAAAAAAAGTGTGTGGTTCCCTAATTTTTTCAGTATCAGCCAGATGCCAACCAAGCAGCAACAGCCTGACGTTACCAGGGTAGGTGAGGACCATTGTTACTGGCCCTGCCCAGCCTAAATAACGCCAGCCTGTTACCGCCTAGGCCCAGGAGCGCCATTTTTGACGCTCTGGGCCTGTTGGTACTGGCTCTTCCTGGAAACCCTGTGGCGGTGGGTACTGGGGTAATATTTGGAGGTTAGTGCTAGATGTTTTGGGGCTAATGTTAAGCTACGGCTTAGTGATGGATTCTGTCTACAAGACTACTTCCACTACTAAGCCTGAAAATTCAATTATAAAAAACACAACACAATGAAAAAAAATGTATTTAATTTTTTTTTATAAAAAATAAAAAAAAAACACTCCCCCCACAGCCCTCGTTAACCCTTTTATTGACATTTTAAAAAAAAGCTGTTCATCATCGCAATCCACAAAATCTGACATAGTCCTCCGCATTCACGTATCTAAATTTAAAAGAAAAAAAAATTTGTACATTTTTTGGTTTCCACACCATCAAAAATGCAAGAACAAAACTGGGACAGTTTTTTTGGCGTTTTTTATGATGCATAAAAAACCTCAATGGAATCCTGACCTCAAAGCAATAGAACAAAATTCCTAAGTCCACTTTTCCTGTGAGGTAGAGAAGGAATGTAGACACATATTAATGAATTCCCCCCCCCCCCTATATGTATATTTGTAATATACATTGATTTAAAAAAATGTGTATATTTTTGGGTGAAAAAAAATGCTGTCCCTGCAGCTATTGCCTGTGTGTGTCTATGAGGAGTCCAAATACAGGAAATGAGGGCAGGACAAGCAGAGCTCTGTGCAGGCTGTGAGAGCCAGGGCAGTGTCATAGAGCCTCAGTGTGCAGAGCCCTACATGTACTAGGTGCAGACCCCAGCTTGTCCACCCACACTTCCTGTATTTGGACCCCTCATAGAGACATACAAACAATAGCTGTAGGGACAAAAATGCACAATTTTTTTTAACCAATGTATATTACAAATATACATACAGTCAGGTCCATAAATATTGGGCCATGGACACAATTCAAAAATTTTTGGCTCTATACACCACTACTATGTATTTGAAATTAAATGACCAATATGTGCTTTAACTACAGACTGTCAGCTTTAATTTGAGGGCATTTACATCCAAATCAGGTGAACGGTTTTGGAATTACAACAGTTTGCATATGTGCCTCCCACTTGTTAAGGGACCAAAAGTAATGGGACAATTGGCTTCTCAGCTGTTCCATTGCCAGGTGTGTGTTATTCCCTCATTATGCCAATCACAATGAGCAGATAAAAGGTCCAGAGTTCATTTCAAGTGTGCTATTTGCATTTGGAATATGTTGCTGTCAACTCTCAAATTGAGATCCAAAGAGCTGTCACTATCAGTGAAGCAAGCCATCATTGGGCTGAAAAAAACAAAACAAATCCATCAGAGAGATAGCCAAAACATTAGTCGTTGCCAAAACAACTGTTTGGAACATTCTTAAAAAGAAGAAACGCATCGGTGAGCTCAACACCACCAAAAGACCCGGAAGACCAAGGAAAACAACTGTGGTGGATGACCGAAGAATTATTTCCCTGGAGAAGAAAACCCCCTTCACAACAATTAGCCAGATCAAGAACCCTCTCCAGGAGGTAGGTGTATGTGTGTCAAAGTCAACTCATTGGATGGCGCTTCACCGTCAACTCATTGGAACAAGCAGGAATTGAAGACAGATGCAGTAGAGGCCTGGCAGAGCATCACCAGGGATAAAACCCAGCAATGTCTGGTGAGGCTACACACAGGCAGGAACATAGGCTAGTACACTTTAATGGAAGAAGCTCTATTAACTATAGACTTCACAACCACAGGAATATAATGGTATATAGGAAGAAAATAGATTTATCAAAACCCGTGCAGATAAAGAGTGGAGCAGTTGTCCATAGCAACCAGATTGCTTATTTTATTTTTAAAAGGCCTCTGGAAAATAAAATAAAAAGTCTGATTGGTTGCTATGGGCAACTGCACCACTTTCTTTACACAGGTTTTGATAAATATCCCCCAATATATATCCCCTTTAACCTCTTAAGGACCCAGGACGTAGCCATACGACCGTGGGAATTTCGCGGCGGGGACCGTGGTGACTGCTGATATCAGCAGGCACCCCACGCAAATGCCCAGGGGGGGTCATCAGGCTATCGGCCCTAACCTCCACAGTGTATCGGCACGAAAAAAAAAATCTATCAGTCGATCCCTAATATGGAGGGCCACAGTTTGGATATCACTGTGCAGTGGTCTCTAAACTGTAGCCCTCCAGATGTTGCAAAACTGCAAGTCCCAGCATGCCCAAACAGCTGTCTCGGCATGCTGGGAGTTGTAGTTGCGTACCTCCAGCTGTTGCATAACTAAATCTCCCAGCAGGCCCTTTGGCGATCAGTACATGCTGGGAGTTGTACTTTTGCAACAGCTGGAGGCACACTGGTTGGAAAATGCTGAGTTAGGTAATAGAACCTAACTGAAGGTTTTCCAAGCAGTGTGCCTCCAGCTGTTGCAAAAGTACAACTCCCAGCATGCACGGTCTGTCAGTACATGTTGGGAGTTGTAGTTTTGAAACAGTCGGAGGTTTGCCCCTTCATGTACAGGGTACATTCACACGGGCAAGTTTACAGTGAGTTTTCTGCTTCAAGTTTGGGCTGCGGCAAATTTTTCGCCGCAGCGTAACTTGTGTTTCCAAAACGGAGCCTCCAGCTGTTGCAAAACAACAACTCCCAGCATTTCCGGACAGCCACTGACTGTCCAGGCATGCTGGGAGTTTAACAGCAGCTGGAGGCACCCTGTTTGGGAATCACTGGCGTGAATACCCCTATGTCCACCCCTGTGCAATCCATAATGAAGTCCTCAAATGCGCATGGCGCTCTCTCACTTCAGAGCCCTGTCGTATTTCTAGGAAACAGTTTAGGGCCACATATGGGATATTTCCGTACTCAGGAGAAATTGCACTACTAATTTGGGGGGCTTTTTCTCCTTTTACCCCTTATGAAAGGGAAAAGTTGGGGGATACACCAGCCTGTTAGTGTAAAAAACTTAAAATGTTAACACTAACATGCTGGTGTTGTCCCATACTTTTCATTTTCACAAGAGGTAAAAGCAAAAAAGACCCCAAAAATTTGTAAGGCAATTTCTCCTGAGTACGGAAATACCCCATATGTGAGCGTAAAATGCTCTACGGGCGCACAACAAGGCTCAGGAGTGAGAGCGCACTATGTAAATTTGAGGCCTAAATTGGTGATTTGCACAAGGGTGGCCGATTTTACAGCGGTTCTGACATAAACGCAAAAAAATTATACCTACATGGGACACCATTTTGGAAACTACACCCCTCACGGAACGTAACAAGGGGTATAGGGAGCCTTAACACCCCACAGGTGTTTGAAGAATTTTCATTAAAGTTGGATGGGAAAATGGGAAAATGAAAATAAAAAAAAAAAAAAGAGTTCTCACTAAAGTTGCTGGTGTTACCCTAAATTTTTTTTATTTTCACAAGGGAAAATAGGAAAAAAAGCCCCCCAAAATTTGCTCTGCGGGTGCACTACAATGCTCAGAACAGAGGGAGCGGAGTGCCATTGGGATTTTGAAGAGAAAATCTGTCCGGAATTGAAGCCCCCATAGTTCCAGAACAATGGACCCCCACACGTGACCCCATTTTGGAAACTACACCCCTCACGTAATGTAATAAGGGGTGCAGTGAGCATTTACCCCCCCCCCCCCCCACAGGTGTTTGACAGATTTTTGGAACAGTGGTCCGTGAAAATGAAAAATTTAATTTTTCATTTGCACAGCCCACTATTCTAAAAATCTGTCAAAGCCAGTGGGGTGTAAATGCTCACTGCACCCCTTATTAAATTCTGTGAGGGGTGTAGTTTCCAAAACGGGTTCACATGTGGGGGGGTCCACTGTTCTGGCACCACGGGGGGCTTTGTAAACGCACATGGCCCCCACGACTTCCATTCCAAACAAATGGCGCTCCTCCTCTTCTGAGCATTGTAGTGCGCCAGCAGAGCACTTGACGTCCACACATGGTGTATTTCCATACTCAGAAGAAAATGGGGTTACAAATATTGGGGGTCATTTTCTCCTATTACCCCTTGTAAAAATGTAAAATTTGGGGGGGGATGCATTTTAAATGTAAAATGTTTTTCTTCATTTACACATCCAACTTTAACAAAAAGTCATCTAACACCTGTGATGTGTTAAGGCTCACTGGACCCCTTGTTTCGTGCCTTGAGGGGGTGTAGTTTCCAAAATGTTATGCCATGTGAGGGCTTTCTGCTGTTCTGGCACCATAGGGACTTTTTCTCCAATTATTCAAAAACTGGGTCTACAAGAACATGAGAGTGTAAAAAAATGAAGATTTTGAATTTTCTTTGCTGCTATTCCTGTGAAACACCTAAAGGGTTAACATACTTACTGAATGTCATTTTGAATACTTTGGGGGGGGTGCAGTATTTTTAATGGGGTCATTTGTGGGGTATTTCTAATTTGAAGTCCCTTCAAATACACATCAAATCTGAACTGGTCCCTGAAAAATTCCGATTTTGAAAATTTTGTGAAAAATTAGAAAATTGCTGCTGAACTTTGAAGCCCTCTGATTTCTTCAAAAAGTTTAAAACATGTCAACTTTATGATGAAAATATAAAGTAGACATATTGGCCCTCATTTACTATTGCAAACCTACATGTTTTGTCGGGTTGTGCGCCAGATTCTGTCGCACTGTGCCAGAAATTCTGTCTGCTCCAGATTTTACGCCAGAATTGAAAAAACCTCGACTAACTCTCCCATTTTCCTTAGAAAACCCGAAAAAGGGGCATGGCTGTCGGGAAAAGGGGCGTGTTCCTGACATTTTCACAAAAAACTAACATATTTACTAAGGTTTCCACATAAAATGTGGTGGATTTGAGCTGAAGAAAACCCTACAGATCAGAGCATGTGTATATAAAAAAAAAAAAAAAAGAAAAGTGTAGAGAAAGTGGAAAATGTAGGGAAACCTTAATAAATACTGTGGAAAATAAATTGTAGGGAATTAAAACCCACAAAGAAACCTACACTCCACTCTTAGCAAATGAGGGCCATTGTAGTTGTGAACCAATATATCATTTATTTGGAATGTCTGTTTTCCTTACAAGCAGAGAGCTTCAAAGTTCGAAAAATGCAAAATTTTCAATTTTTTCATCAAATTTGGGAAATTTTCACCAATGATGCAAGTATCGACAAAAATTTACCACTAACAAAGTAGAATATGTCACGAAAAAACAAATCTCGGAATCAGAATAAAAAGTAAAAGCATCCCAGAGTTATTAATGCTTAAAGTGACAGTGGTCAGATGTGCAAAAAAGGTCTGAGTCCTTAAGGTGAAAATGGGCTGGGTCCTTAAGGGGTGAACAACATAGTCCTTAAGACATTGTGATGAAAGAGCAAGAAACATATGCAGTGTCACCAGTAGAAAGCATGTAATTGCTGGCTGCTTGTAAAATAATACCCGGGGTGCTGTATCCATGGGGTACTGATCTTAATTCTTACCTAATGTACTATTTAGTAACATCTCACTCTTGGGTGCATTGAGTGATCCACTGCGACTTTGTCTCTCATGAAGCCACTTTTTCTCTTCCTCACTTGGCACTGGCGAGTGTTCACACTGTGTACTTTCCAGATCCAGATCAAGTCGGCGCTTCACCTCAATGTCTAGGGTGTTCTCAGTGAACTGTTCCCTTCCCGAGGACACAATAGGAGTGTCTGAGGCTTGATTTGTACTCTGACTTTGCATTAAGATAGGAGATGGGGTTTCCACATCATAAGATTTATTAAGTTCTGCAGGGGAGTTATGCTTAACCACCTCCAGAGGAATGTATGGCTTGTGTGATACTGTTGAAGGGTCCACATGCCGGCCTAAGGCACAGTCTTCCGGTATGACAGCAGAGCAGGGGCTTGGGCACTGGACTCCTTTGCAAATTGGGGTGCAATGGGCTCCTGTGACAGTTCCCGAGTGATCTGCTCTATAGTCATGGTCCATCTTTGAGTTGATAAGATTACTTCTTGAGTGTCTGATCGAATTAGACATGTCAATACTTTCGCTGAAGGAATGTCTTTTCATGGAAGAAATTATGACTCTGTCTACGTCTTTTGGCACAAATTCAGAAAGTGATGTTTTCTCATTTGTTTCCGGATGTGTCAGGTCCATCATTTTACCTTTTTCTTTGGGGCTTAAGTCATAGGCATTAACTGGGTGGTTAATTACAATGTTTCCTGCCGATAAGGGCCTGGGTCTACGTCTGTGCATTTTGGGGCTTAAACTTGGCTCAGGACTTGGTAATTTGGCATAAGAACCAGTAAGGCTTTTTATCATGTTACTTTCATACTCAAGCATAAATCCACTTCTAAGTTCTTCATCTGACTCAGTGTCAGCACCAGAAGAAGTTTCTGGTCTCAGAGGTATGTCCACTTTAGAGAACATTGGCAGAGTACCAGAGTTCTGCCCCTGAGATAAGGCGGCTTGTAACAAGGTATTGGACTTATTTATTGTCGGCTTGTCAACCAGTAGTGGGCTGGAGCTTCTACTTCTGTGTGCCAGTCTGGTCTTTTCTTTTACAGAGTCACTGATTTTAATGGTATTCTCCTTGTCTGAATGACTTTCAGTAGAACTTCCCTTTGAACTGCTTTTCATACTTCTCCTGCTTTGCTCAATATACTCCCGGGACTTCTTCAAGAGGTTTTGTAAGCTCATTACATATGGATCTGGAGCATCCTTAGTAGTAGGGGGCAAATCCCTCAATGAGGTTTCTGGAATGGAGCTGTCCGTGCTCTCCATGGATACAAACTTTGCATTGTTTGCAGTAGGGCTCTTGTTCTGTGTTGGAGGCACGCGGTCTTTACATTCCTTACTAGAGATTTTCTCTGTGGATTTTAGCTCTTTTTTAGAAATCAGGTCTTCCACTGACTTCTCAAACTTTGCAGGCCCATTTTGGGAACAGAACACTGGAATGTTAAGTGCATCAGGAAGAATTGCAAAGCCATTCAGGTTTTTCATATGTGGGCTCTGATCCCTGGTTTCGTTCTCTGTATCGGGCTTACAGCTAGAAACTGTCTTCACCTGTATTTAACAAGGAATTAGGAGAAAACAAAAGTAACGTTACTATAATTTACTTTATCACTATAATTTATTTAATAATGTGTATATATTATAAAAGCAGAGCAAATCAACAAAGGAACCACCCAAATATTCTTAAGCCAGGCCGGATGCTGTAGCTACACCCATATGCCGCATGTGAGTATTGATGTGAACCTGGCCCTAAAGAAGTTAGTCAGATTTTAAAGGGAACTTCAATTGAAACCAACCAGAAATGGGGTTAATAGTCAACCCCACAGCTGCTTCCTGCCCTGCCAGGGTTATTTGACAAAGTTTCCCCCTACCTGTGTATAAAGAGACACCTGTCAATTAACCTGACAGTATGAAAAAGTAGTTGTGGGGATTGTCCCCCCCATGCCAAGTTGGCCTATTTCTGGGCAGCATGAACCCACTGACAGGTTCACTTTAAAAACTAATGGTCTATCCCTAGGATACCCTCAACGATCAGCTACAGCCTCATCAATATTTACATAAGCTCCTTTCTGCAATCCCCTTACTATTTGCAATGGCTGTTTAAGGTACTTCAGCGTTGTCTTGTTCACTTGAACGGGATAACACTGCAGTACATAACTGGAGGTACAGAGCACCTGCAAAACATTAAGAGGCTGTAGATCTCACAAGAATACTGCAACCCCTTTACATAGCTGATCCTATGGGGCTTCAGGAGTCAGAACACCACTGATTCTGAGGGTAGGCCATCCATTAAACCTGTGAAATACATTAGAATATCTTTCCATTTTCCATGTGACAACAGTCGATTGACCCTATACCCCAAAAGGAGGGAACCAAATCTATTCGCCACAGCAGACAGTGGCGACTACTCTGGAGGTCTTCATTGAACCATAATTTAATACAACATTTCCCCTGAAATGGCCACCAGCCGCTTTATGATCAAGTTTTTAGCAGGGGGCCCTGCAGTGATCAGCTTAGGCTGCTTCCACACTATAAAACCACTTCCGTTATGAACGCCCGTTAGGAAATCGGCTGTTATACGGCCGGTACAAAATCACTAACGGCCGTTAGAAAATCCCATTATAGTCTGTGGGATTTTTCTAATAGCCGTTTTAACCAGCTATCGCCCGTTCTTAATAACATACGTTATTTTGTGACGGGCGACAGTAACGGGAGAATTAGTGCATGCACTATTTCTCCCGTTCATTTGCCAGTCACAAAATAAGGGCCATTATTAATAAAGGGCGATAACGGTTTAAAACGGCTATTAAAAAAAATCCCATTATAGTCTGTGGGATTTTTCTAACGGATGTTAGTGATTTTGTACCGGCCGTATAACAGCCGATTTCCTAACAGGCGTTCATAACGGAAGTTGTTTTATAGTGTGAAAGCAGCCTTACATACAACACACACAAAAATAGGACCTATGGATGGAGGGCAATTTCTTCAATCCCCTATTTGCAATTGATCACTATGTGATCATTAGTACCCTAATTTCCCATCCACTGATTGTTGTTTTTATATATAAAACGTAACTTTTATAAAACTTGCGCCTAATATTAAAATGCCAACAGATGGTCTCTATATGTATTGATTATTAATCCTCAAGCATGTAGCTACATGCCAATAATGCTCCACCATGTATTGTTGCGGCTGCAGTCCGCTAAACATGTATCCATATTCTAGAGACCTGACTGTTGATTTTAAAAACATATACACATCGTTAAACCCCCACCCGCACCCCGACGTTTCACCAGCAACCGCCGTTTGCCCTAAGCCCTTGAGAAAGCCCCCTGTTGGTGGTGAAACGTTGGGGGGGTTAGATGTGTACCGTATATGTTTTTAAAATCAACAGTCAGGTCTCTAGAATAGAATATGGATACATGTTTAGCGGACTGCAGCCGCAACAATACATGGTGGAGCATTGATGGCATGCAGCTCCATGCTTGAGGATTAATCAATACATATAGAGACCGCCTGTTGGCATTTCAATATTAGGCACAAGTTTAATAAAAGTTATATAAAATGTATTATATATATATACACATATATATACATACACATACACACACACACACACACACACATATACACACACAACACTAAGTGGATGGGAAATTAGGGTACTAATGATCACAGTGATAAATTGTAAATAGCAGCTTACATACAACACAAATCTAAAAATCTACATTAGTGAATTACACAGAGAATGTAGTAGATGATATTTTTAATAGGCTTACTAACATTTTCCGTGCTCAATGGGCTCAAGTGGCTAATTCATAGAGGTTGTATGAGGTCAGAAAAACATAAAAGCCTTCTTCCAAAAACAGTGCCACTCTTTTCTACAGGCTGTGTCTGGTGTTGCAGCTCAGCCCCATTCAAATTAACAGCCCTTCCAGATACTGGTTGCATCAGATGGATGAAGAGACATACAGGGGGATATTTATCAAAGTTGTCTATGTCCCGCATCAATATAGACCAAACTACAGAGTGTTTGGCTGGTCTATTGTGCGCCTAATTTATCAAAAGGCGCACGGCTCTTGATCAATTCTATGATCAGACTGCATAATCTATGCTTAAGACTATATTTAAAAGTCGCTTTTGCTAAATTCAGCACCAATGCATTTCAGTCTAAAATAGACTAGCATGCATCATGTTCTAAAAATCCTCTAGAGCAAAAGTCGCAGAAGTGTCGCACATATTTAGACTGCGACTTTCTGTGCGACAAATTTAGACAAGAAAAAACTGTCTAAATCCTTTAATAAATCTCCCCCATAGAGTGATAAAGACCCACAGATGGACATGATTAGTTCCACAGTTTGTAAGCCCAATATAAAACTATTGAAAGAATTAAAATGTTCTAAGTCACAATGAATGGGGGAAAAAAACAAAAAAAACACACAATGCAAAAGTAATACCTACTGATACAGAAGCCATTCGCATTCTAGGCTGTGGTTTACAGGCAGGTCTGAGGCAGGCAAGGCAGGTTATTAAGCACAGTGTGAATAGTAACTTGGCTGCAGGGGGGCATAGAAAGACATGAGTGTTTATTGTTTCTTTATGCCTTTCTATGGCCTGTGTATTCCCAAGCCATGTAACGGTAACCAGGCAATACAGAGTAAACAGGAGTCAGGCCCTGGGTTACTCACTATTCTTTCAATGAGATTATGAAGTCGATCAATTCAGAAGTATACACCGGAGAAATAACCTAGTCTTATATGCCGTTGAAAGGGTTCTGCTTCACTGACCTGCTATTCAGCTTTGGCACACACATGATAAACACAGACGTGCAGAGCTGGTTAATGCAGCAGTAGGGGGTTGGCCATTGGAACAAAACATTGGAAAGGTTATGATGGTCAATATACATCACTAAAATGTTTTATTAAACTTTAGCACAGTGTTCCCCCACAGGGGTTCTCTCTTAAGAGCAATAGGAACACCTGTCTCTTACAGTAGGCATGGTAGGTATCAGCCTATTCAGAAGCTTAGCTAAGCAGTCAACAAGTCTGTACCAGAATCATGGAAGGCTTTATCCCCTATAGTTATGTTCCCCAGCCTGTGCCTCTCCAGTTGTTGCAAAATTACAACTCCCATCATGCCTGAATGGCCGACAGTCTTGCATCAATTCACTGTTTTATGAACACTGACCTATACCAAGGTGCTTTCAAGTAAGGATTAGCATTTGTAAATCACGTACGTGTGTTTATGCTGTTGTGGTCAAATTCTCATACCTGTTATAGTTTCTTGTAAGATTCTTGGAGTGGGCTTTGCTCTATAGACCCTGATGCTTGTACCCACCACTGTCCAAGGTCTAAACATTAGTGGGTCAGCTACCCTACAGCATGTGTCAATATTCCCCCAAACAGTTATCAAGTTTCCACAGGTATCCACATATAGCTCCAATGGGTCCTGGCTGTCATTATGTAAATAAATTATATATATATTATGCTCCAAAGCTCTGGTGGTGGCTTACCTCCAAGGAAAACCTAAGGATCAGGGATAGAAATTCAATATGTATCAGGGGCGTGGCTTGCTGCAGAGAAAGATGGCCGCTTGATCCCTGCGCTCCAGTGGCCGTTAACCCGCTATAACTCCTTATGCCCTCTGCCCGATGAGGATGGGCACCCGACACAGAAGGAGGCACAAACCTGCCGGCTCAGATCCTCTTTTCCCCCCTGGGAGCCTTGAGAAGTACCTCCAGCCATCATCCTCCTCGGCCCCGGGCTCTCCACCTGCATCTCCTGGCCCTGTGCGCTGCCTCCGCTCCTGGTCTGTGGGGGCTGCAGCAGTGAGGGCCGCCTCTGGTGTCACCCAGCTCCAGGGCTCTCCTGAGGTCCGGTGGGGCCACCTCTATCTGCCGCTGTTGCAGGACTGTGGCCCGGACGCTCGCATACATTGCCGCGGGACCTGGCTTTTGGATCCTCCAGTGCCTGCTCCACTGACCCGGCAGCTGCCTGACGTACGGGAGCCAGAGATCTCTTCCGCCTGCAGCGGGGCTTCGGTGAGTTGGTTCCCTGCCCTGCCACCTCCTGAGCCCAACTTGCCGCCATCCCCCGTTCAGTCCTCACTAAGCACTCTGGCTTTCCCTCCCCGAGGGTGGGCGACCATCTTGGGTAGTGATGGTGAAGGGATCCCATCCATCCCCTGGGATCTCTCCCTCTCCTAGCCATCCTACCCCCTCCTCCCTGCAATTAGGTCCCCTGGCGTGCTCTGCTGGGACCTCTGAAGACTGGCCGGCTGTGCTCTCTCAGCCTTCTACAACCCCGCTGGGTGCCTCACCTGGGGTCCATATTTCTCCCCCTGTATCCCTCCTAAGCCCCAGAGGATCATGTCCACTGTGAAGTCTGCTGCTGGAACCCTCCGGGCTGCGCCTATGCAGGGTCCCTCTACAGATCCCTAGGCTCTGGGGAACTACTGCTTCGTCCCTGATGCCCCTCCATGGGACACATGTCTGGACTCTGACCTGGACTGTTCTGGGGCCCCTGCTGCCACCCCTGTTCCCCCAGACCTGAGCCAACTACTCTCTCAAATTCCTACCAGGGAGGACTTTAAGGCCCTTATTTCAGAGATCGAAGACACCTGCCGGGCTGAGATTTCCACATTACGCCTGGATTTACAGTATGTTTCGGATAGAGTGGATGGGCTGGAGGAGGCCCATGACTCTACAAGGTCATATATTGCTTAACTTGAAAACACCATTGCCGCCCAGTCTGATTTTCTAGGTGACCTGAATAACCACGTGGAGGATTTGGACAATCGGGGCAGACGTAACAACATTAGGGTCCGAGGGCTACCAGAGGCTACTCAGGCGGAGAACCTGCATGTCACATTGGCAGCTATATTTAAACATGATCCTGGGTGAATCCCCGTCTCATAGGATAAAGTTTGACCAGGCCCACAGGGCTCTCCGTCCTTGCCCCACCATGCCCTCCGGGACTCTGGCTAGTAGCCTACTGCCTTCTTCCGGGACTCATTGTACCTTTTCTTCCTCAACATATTATGCTCTGTGCCTGATTTGATGTGTTTTACATAGGCTTATTTGGCATGTGTTATTTTGATATTGTTTTAGGGCTACCTCCTTATCCTTGCTAGGTCTTGTCCCTTCCAGTTCTCCTCTTCCTATGCGGATCCCCTGGGTAGGTTTGTTATAGTTGAGGGTAGGGCTGGGTGGTATACCAATTCATACCGAATACCGAAATTTTTGTGCTGCACGATATGAATTTCAACCCATACCACAATACCGGTTTGGCCCCTTCCCCCTCAGGAATGAATGACTCAGCCCAGTGCTGCGCTGTCCCCACAGCGGGGAACTAATCCTATGTGACCCGTAAGCACTGTTCTGCCCCCCCCCCCCAATTATCAGCCCAGCGCTGTCGCCTCAGGGTACTAATCACATGTCACCCGCAAGCGCTGCCCTCCTCATCCGGTTTGTTGCGGCCACTGGCGCTGACACTCTATACCAGTGGTCTTCAACCTGCGGACCTCCAGATGTTGCAAAACTACAACTCCCTGCATTTTGGGAGTTGTAGTTTTGAAACATCTGGAGGTCCGCAGGTTGAAGACCACTGCTCTATACTGTGCGGTATCCCTATGCCCGGGCTGCAAAACAAAATAAACTTTAACTCACCTCCCGTTGGTCCGTCAGCCCATCACCGCCCGCAGCGATGTTCCGCCTCGGCCAGTGATAGGCTGAGCCCACTGTCATGTAAGAAGCCGGCTTCTTACATGACAGTGGGCTCAGCCCATCACCGGCCGAGGCGGAACATCGCTGCGGCTAGTGATAGGCTGACGGCTCTCAGACGTTCCCGTCCCCAGCGAAAGGCTGACGTAGATGCATTAAAGTTTATTTTGTTTACCTTCTGCAGCCCAGGCATAGGGATACCGCACAGTATAGAGTGTCAGCGTCGGCGGCCGCAACAATCAGGACGAGGTGGGCAGCACTTGCGGGTGATATGTGAGTATTCACCCCAATGGGGGCAGCACTGGGCTGATAATTAATTGGGGCAGGGGCGTGAGGAAATACAGTTAGATACCGTGGAACCGCCAAAAGTTAAAAAACATACTGTGATACACACATTTGGTCATACCGCCCAGCCCTAGTTGAGGGCACTATGGGGCGGGGGGGTAGGCAGCTGCTCCTTTGTAATGTCTATGCTCCCAATTCCTCTCAAGTACCTTTTTTTGCGTTGGGTTATGTCCCGCCTACAGAAATACCTTCCCTCTGCGTGGCTTCTGGGGGGGGGGGGGGGTGACTTTAATTAGATTTTTTCCCCTTCTATGGACCGCCACTCGGCAGTTGATGCGTTGCCATCCCCTTCCCAGTTGCGCTTATCTACGCTTTGTTATATGATCTCTGGCGCATTAACCACCCTACTGATCGATCTTTTACCTTTTACTCACACACTCAAGCTTCACACTCGTATTGACTATTTCTTTGGTAACCTCCCTATGGTCCGTATGCTCTCCTCTGCCTCTATGCAACCCATCTCCTGTCTGATCACAGCCCTATTCTTTTCTTTCTCTCCTTTCGCTACCTCCCCTCGCCACTGTCATTGGCGTCTTAATGGACTCCTTGCTTAAATCCCCCCATTCCCGGGACTCGTTCCGAGCGAGCATTCTTGAGTACTTTACCAATAATAATGGCTCTCATGCGGTTTTGTGGGAAACCCATAAATCTGTGACCCAAGGTCATTGCATCGCTTTGGGTTCACGATTAAAACGTGACGTTCTGGATCGCTCCCGGGAACTTCGCTCTCAGATTGCCCACTTGGAAGCCCTTCTGTTGTCCTCCTCCTCTTTTGGTGCTGAGGCGCCTGGTTGCTGCTCGGTCCCAGCTAGCCCTTCAGAAAGTCAATTGCAGTATGCTAAGCAACGTTTCTATGAAAATGGTAACAAAGCACATACTATGTTGGCGAGACGCTTGCGGCTCAGGCTCCCTCTGCTTTTAAGGATCCCTCTGGCACTCTCCATTATCACCTTGAAGTTATCTCTCGTTTGTTTTTTAACTACTATTCTAAGCTTTACTCCCTTCCGTCTCCACTTCCCTCAGACCCTGGGGAACGCGCTGCAGCGCTTGACTCTTTTCTCTCCCAGTGTAGTTTGCCGTCTCTCTCGGCAACTGACCGTGAGACACAGAATGATCCCATAACTCTTGAAGAGCTCTCGGAAGATCTCAAAGACTATCCCTGCGGGGAGTTCTCCGGATTCACCTACCTGTACTATAAAACTTATTCTACTATTCTCCTTCCTTGGCTTGTCCCCCTTTTTAATTATTTTTTCTTGGGGGGGGGGGGGGGGGGGGAGAGGATATCCCGCAGTCTATTCTCCATTCCTTAATTACGTTGTTTCCTACGCCTGGTAAGGACCCCCATGATTGCTACAGCTATTGATACATTGCCCTTCTTAACTCTGACCTGAAATTGTTCTCTAAGGTCCTGGCTAATCGCCTTTGCTGCTTTCTTCCCACTTTTGTTCACAAGGACCAGGTTGGTTTAATTCCTTGTCGACAGGGTGGAGAGAATACAAGACAGGTAGTGGATCTTATAGATCTGGTTAATCGGAGGTTGGACCAGGCTTTGATTCTTAGTTTGGACGCTGAAAAGGCCTCTGACAGGCTGGGTTGGCAGTTTCTGTTTGCTACCCTTCAGAAGTTTGGTATCTTGGGTAATTTCCTCACTGCACTGTGGGCTCTCTACTCTCCCACTGCCTCTATTAAATTACTTCATGCTTCCTCTCATACTTTTCTTTATTCAATGGCACTCAGACATTTCTCGCATTACCCTTCATGATAAGGAATTTAAGAGCTGCCTCTTTGCTGACGATGTCTTGATAACCCTCACTAATCCTTTGCTTTCTCTACCTGCACTGTATAAACTTCTCCATTCCTATGTTTGTCTGTCGGGCTATAAATTTTAACCTCTCTAAATCTGAAGCCTTGCCTTTAAATCTCCCTCCTTCCTTGATCTCTCTCTTATGGGCTGACTTTTCCTTCCGGTGTTCTTCTTCTGCTATTAAGTATTTGGGTGTATCCCTCTCCCCTTGCTACTCTTTGTACTCTACTAATTTCCCTGCTCTTTCTCGTGAGCTCCGCGCTTTAATGGAAAAATGGCACTCCCGATATATTTCATTTTTCGGGCGTATTGGGGCAGTGAAGATGACTATTCTCCCTTAATTGCTATACTTTTTTGAGACGCTACCAATTTGAGTCCCTTTAGCTGTGTTGTGCTCCTTTCAGTCGGCTATTTTTCAGTTTATTTGGGACGACAAGCGACAACGTCTCCCTATGTCGGTCTTGATGACCAGTAGATCTATGGGGGGATTGGGGTGTACTCGATGTCACTAAATATTATTGGGCTAAATATTATTGGGCCACTTACGCCACCTGGCCGCATGGTCTACTTACCACGCCTACAATAAATGGATAGAAGTGGAGAAATTGTGGCTTGCTCCAGTCCATCCTAACTCTTTTCTGTGGGCTCTCCCCTCCCCCACTCCTGCATGTTCTCTCTTGGATCCTATGTAGTTCTCCTGTTATGTCTGGAGCTACTTTTCCAAAGGATTTTGTCTCTCCCTCTTTTTCTCCTCTTCAATCCTTTCTTTAATCACCCTGACTTTTCTCCGGGGCTCACCGCTGGTGTGGTTAGGGAATGGGGCTCCAGGGGTCTGTTTTGCTTGGCTGATGTAGTTAATCCCCTCACACGTTCTCGCCTTTCTTTTGAGCAGTTAGCTAACTTGTTGGAACCTCCCTTCTACTGAGGAAGCCCACTATGTTCAGCTTCGCCATTACATGTCCTCTAGACAAGGCTCGCTGACTTTATCCTTAACCACGGGCTTTGAACGGACGTGTAGGGGTGGTCCTCAGGGGATGGGACTCCTCTCTAGCATTTATTTTTTCTTGCTCTCCCCACCAGATGGCACCCCTCCCTCCCACCGCTATAAGAGTAGTTGGCAAGAGGCACTTAATACAACTATCTCGATTCCACAAAGGCGTATAATCTGGGAACGGGCCTTGATATGTATGGTACCATACCCCGGTACTTTTGAATAAATTGAACCCCGACATCCCTCCATAATGCTGGCGTTGTGGAGTGGGTCTGGGTACTGTGTCCCACATTTTCTGGTTCACTCAGTCTTAGGTGTTTTGGTCCCACTGGACCCCATGGTTTTCCTTCTACACTTGTCTACCATGGTTCTATCAAAAAAGCCGTTCAAGCTCTTCCTGCAAGAAGTTCTTGTGGCCAAGACCCTCATTGGAAACAGAAACATTGGAAACAGACCTTGCCTCCGGAAGACGATCTTATTGCACGCATTCGTGAGATCCGCTTCCTCGAATCTCTCGCTGTCTCCTTGAATAACACTGTTCCATTGTTTCTGTCCATATGGGATCTGTGGGATCCCCCCTGTACTTAAAAGTTTCTCATTGCCTACTGTCTTATGATGATGCTTCCCCCGATGTACGCTTGGATTTATAGCTCTAGCTACACTGTTTTTGCCAGATGGGGATTTGTAAACCTATCTTATGTTTTTGCCTATTCTGGCTTTTTTCCCCATAATGGCCATTATGTGCTTGCTGACTTTGATGTTTTATTTGCCATGTTTGGGTCTCCTGTGTTCTTTGTTTCTATGAAAAACCCAATAAATATTACATAAAAAAAAAAAGAAAAGAAATTCAATATGCATCATATATGCTGGGTGAGAAAGATTGTTATCTGGCCCCACTGAAATCAGCGTGTAGGGCAGGATTTTCTCTATGTTTATGGGGTCATTTAGACAAGGCTGTCAGGGAACTGGTCATGTGGGCACTAGTTGTGAGGCTGTCAATGGGTGTGGAGATCCTAAGCCTACAATTAAGGAACAAATGCATAAATGTTTTTTGGGTGGTGCACAGAATTACACATAAAACAACATATTTATATTGAACCTTCTGTACAAATTAATAACTCCCTTTACTGTCCCCACACAGTTGGTGTGCTTTCCATTGATGGATAAAATAAAGTCATTATTATCATTTATAAACCATATAGGGGTAGTTGTGCTATGGTTTATGCAAACAACAACATGGATTCCCCAAGGGACTGTCAGGTTACTGAGGCATAGTTATATATACAAGACAGTAAACAGTATACTGTAAAAACAAACTAAAGCATGATGCAATAAAATAAAAATTATATAATATATATATATTTTACCCAACCCAGAAATTTAGGACAAATAAGACCAGAAAGCGGCAACAAATACCATAATTTTAAAACACACAAATACTATACTATACTAGTAACTATAATACTGTGCTAACCAACATACACATTTCAGGTGCCCCTCATCCAAAGTCTACATCTACTCAATATTATTGGGGGGGGGGGTTTAAAAATCCACCAGTTTGTCAGAAGTAAAGCAACTAACAGTAAACCAGTAATAGTAAACTATCCCCCATTATGTGATTCAACGCCTCACAAAATATTTTAAAAACAGGAAAACTAGGGTACCTTTCGCTAATCTACAATACTAATCGATTAATTCTGCGCTCATTGTTTTATTTTGAATCCTTCTCTGAAAGCTCACTTGAGTGCAGCCGATATCTTAAGAGACATGTCTACCTCAGGAGATGTGCACCGCTTATAAGTCATACTGGGAATTTACAGATCCCTACAGTTGACTCAACAATTAGGGACGTCAAAATACACAAAACCACAACATTAGGTTGGGAAACATCAATGTAAAGAAAGAAAATGACCTGCTCAAAATTCTTTTATGTCGATGATGCAACTGATATCTTTAAAAAAAATAAAAATAACAGCAAAACACGAAAACTTCTGTGATCTGACTGTCCTTATAGGGCACTTGTTAGAGTTTTCCTTGCTATAGTAGCTGTTGGATGCTCTAAGACCATGTTCACATTGCATTAAATGTTTGGGGTGTCAGTCTGGAAAACACGGGCAGACATTCCGCACATTTGAATAATCCAGCAGATGCTAGGACCACTCGGAAATGCGCCGTCTCATAAACGGCAATGCATTTCAGAGCAAAACTCGCAAAAAGAATATACAGGTTTATACTTTCTGCAGACAACTGGACCAGGATTTTCGCAGCAGAAACATTGCCGCGGAAATGCCACCATGTGAAAAATGAAGCAGAAGCTCATTGAACTCAATGGCACTCTGCAGCAGTAGAATGTCTGTGGAATGTTCTAGCGGAACTCCGTACAGACATTCTGCCGTATAAACATAGCCTAACAAGTGCAGATATGTGGTGCAGTTTGCACTCTCTGATGGACTGGGGGTCCCCTATAGTGTGGATTAACATGCCATAGACAGAGCTGGTCCCCTGGCCAAATTAATGTGAAAAGAGGGGCTTATACATGGACAGAAAACTAAAGAAAGGGGCTTAAAAAAAAAAAAAAAAAAAAAAAAAAAAAGATATAACCTTTACATTTATTTGTAAGCACTGTAGCTGGAAACCCCAACCATCTTAAAGGATAGACAAACATGGCTGCTTCCTTCTAAAAATAGCACACACACCACCACAATAGCTATGTTTTTATAATCTTTGATAAGAATAGGACAGTCTCCGCCCTAGACCTAAAAGCAGAGCCATGTGCATGATTTTGTATACATTTCATTTAGGGGAAAAGAGAGAAACAAAATCCTCATATGCCCCACATCTGCTATCAGAAGGCCCCATATATAATTAGATAATACATGATATCTATATCAGCAGGATTCACTGACAATGTATGGGCAGCTGTAGGCTGGCCTTCCGATTCTGCAGGTCTGAAGAGTGATCTCATAGAAGGACATTTATAATTGTTGCTTTGGTAAGCGAATTCTGTAGTAATTTTTTTCTTGCTTTTGGTTTTGCTTATGCGTAACTTATTTATTATACTATCACAGGGGGTTGATACATTTTGCTCACATAAGCAAAAAACAAATCACTTTTGAATACCATTTTTTTTTTTTTTTTTTTAGCACACAGGCAAAAAATAATAAAATGACTTCAGAACACCAATTTGTTTTTGTTTTTTTTCACAGCTGCGACTTGAGGTGGGGGACCTCAAGTCGCAGCTGTGAATAAAAAAAAAAATAAAAATAAAAATAAAAAGTGAGATTTTTCCTTATCATTTCAGATCCATGTATCCTGTGGACTACTTCAGATTTGGTGGACTACTACGATGACCGTGTTTTTTTTTTTTTTAATATTAATAACATGGTTACCGAGGGCTTGTGGGGGAGTGGTTTTTTTTTTTTGTTTTTTTTATAAACGTGTTGCTTTTTAAAAAAAATGTATTTACTTTACAGGTTTAGTAGTGGAAGCTGTCTTATATACGGAACCCATTACTAAGCCGGGGCTTAGTGTTAGCCCCAAAATCAGCTAGTTCTAACCCCCAATTATTACCCTGGTAACCACCACCACAGGGGTGCCCGTACCAACAGGCCCAGAGCATCAAAAATGGCACTCCAGGGCCTAGGCGGTAACAGGCTGGCGTTATTTAGGCTGGGGAGGGCCAGTAACAAAGGTCTTCGCCCACCCTGGTAACATCAGGCTGTTGCAGCTTGTTTGGTATTTGGCTGAGAATAAAAAATAAGGGGAACTCCACACTTTTTTCATAAATAATTAAATATTTTAAAAAAATGTAAGCATAGGGTTCACCCAATTTTCATTCTTCGTCAGATACCAACCAAGCGGCAACAGCCTGATGTTACAAGGGTGGGCAAGGATCATTGTTATTGGCCCTCCCCAGCCTAAATGACGCCAGCCTCTTACCGCCTAAGCCTTGGAGTGCCATTTTGGTACCAGCTCTACTCGGCACCCCTGTGGTGGTGTGTATCGGGGTTATAATTGGGGGTTAGCGCTAGCTGTTTTTGTGGCCAACGATAAGCCGTGTCTTAGTGATGGATTCCATCTACAAGACCGCCTCCACTACTAAGCCTGTAAAGTAAATAAAAATGTAAAAAAAAACAAAAAACACACGTTTAAAACTTTATTTTAAAAAACACTCCCCCACAAGCCCTGGTTAACCATTTTATTAACATTAAACTAAAAAAAAAAAAAAAAAAAATAAATAAAAAAGCTGATCATTGTAGTCCACCAAATCTGAAGTTGTCTACAGGATAGATGGTACTGAAATAAGAAGGAAAAAAACCCACGGAAAATAGGTTAGTACATTTATTGTCACCTGCCCGCGCCGCATGACTACAACTGCATGTCCTTACTGTAAGGGCAAGCTGGGAGTTTTAGTCATGCGACGGCGGGCTGGTGGGAGATGTGCAGGCGGGTGATAATCAAGTCAGGGAAGCTTGTCACCCGTTCACATATCTCCCGCCTGCCCGCGCTGCACCACTACAACTCCAAGCATGTCTTTATTGTAAGGGCATGCTGGGAGTTTGAGTCCTGCTGCGATGGCGGGTGACCAGCTTGTCATTCGCCTACACACCTTCCGTCCACCCGCCGCACTACTACAACTGCCAGCATGCCATTACAGTAAGGACATGCTGGGAGTTGTAGTGGTGCAGCTCGGACAGGCGGGAGATGTGCGGGCAGGTGACAAGCTTGTCACCCGCCAGCGCTGCAGGACTACTACTCCCAGCATGCAGTTACAATAAGGACAAGAGATCTGGACCAATCACAGGTCTGCCCGGGAAATATGAAATTACAGTACTGGGGAGCTGAGCTTTACAAAAAGTCGCACATCCAACTTTTTGTAAAGCTCCGCTTCCCGGCCACCTGCCCGCATCTACCACCCACCCGCTAGCTACTGCAGGACTACAACTCCCTGCATGCCCTTACAGCTAGGACATGCTGGGAGTTGTGGTCCCAACAGCTTGCGGACGGTTGGTAGATGTGAGTGGGTGCCGGAGAGCTGAGCGGCGCAAAAAGTCGCATCTGCGACTTTTTGAGAGACTTTTTAAAAATGCTGTCAAAAGCAAGTTTGTAAGCCAAGTCTAACCTGCGACTTTTTGAAGGGGGTTTGCAACTTTTTTTTGCTCACGTGCAACTTTTGCAATTGATAAATTCCCGACCACTGCAAAGTGAAAACTGAAAATTGCTTAGGTAGGGCTGACTGGTATTTTTTGCTTACCCACAAAAATCGCACAATAAGTTGCTTACTTTTGTAAGCAAAAAAACACTCTAAATCCCTTGATAAAGCTCCTTCCTAATGATCATATGACGGAACATACAAGTGTTTAATGTGAGCTATGGACGTTGCACACCAGGAGGTCATGGTTATAAATGCAGAAAGGTCTGTGTTCCCATATAAAGCCAGGATCACCTAAATCATGATGGTAGATCAAATAAAGACAGTCCTTACAGGTTACTTCCATGCAGCAATGCTTGTCAGACAGCAGCTATATCCCCATAATACTGTGCAGCAGAGGGATAGTGTAGCTTACATAGAACGGGATTTTTTCCTATAGGTCTCCTGTGTTACCTGAACAGTATCCAGTATCTCTTGCACTCGATTTAGTAAGGATTTCTTCTTGTTGTTTAGTCTCTTCTCATTCACCTCAATGGCCTTCTGTCGATATTGCTGCATTTCTTGCCTTTTCTCCACTGTCAGCTACAAAGTAAATGGTTTACAGATTTATTCGGGATTATGATAAGGTATGAAGTATAACTCACAACTGTTTTACCATAACACAGCATCGCCCAGCCAGGAGCTCCTGTATGTGGCCCTCAGCTCGGAGGAGCTGCAGAATCTATTGTGTACTAGTGGTATAAGGTAGGTCATAGCATTATGGAAACTGCACTAGCGCCACTGGCAGATAAGACCAGGGTTAGTGCACTGGCATTTAGGTTTATCTTTAACAAACATAGCCCTTTAACCTCCCTGGCGATATGATTCTGTCTGGAAATTTGTACCAAAAGCGGTACAATTTTTTTAAACTGAATTTCATATCTCCCCCCGTCCATTTCACATCTCCCCCGTCACATTCCCCCTACCTTGTCACATTCCCCCTCTCCCTTGTCACATCCCCCGTCCCATTCTCCCCCCTCCTTGTCACATTCTCCCCCCTCCTTGTCACATTCTCCCCCTTCATGTTACATTCCCCTCCCCCCCTGTCACCCCCCCCCCCCTGTCCCATTCCCCCCCTGTCACATTCCCCCCCTTTGTCACATTCTTAACCCCGCCCCCCCCCCCTTGTCACCTTGTTCTGCAGCAGAATACACTGGGTTTGCCGGCAGATTTCAAACCTAGTGTATTTGCTGCAGAACAAGTCCTTTCCCCTTCAGCCAATCACAGGGTTTACACCACTGTGGTCTGTGATTGGCTGAAAAGTAAAAGGTCCTAGAAGATGAATAGTGAAGAGAGGACACCCCGGACCGCACGGAGGGGAACGGCATCTGCAGGGACCGGGACTAGGTGAGCAAAAGGTTTTTTTTATTTTACTACTTCTTCCTTTTACACTTAGCTCAGGGGGCCTCCAGCTGTTGTGAAACTACTACTCCCAGCATGCCCGGACAGCCTTTGGCTGTTCGGGCATGCTGAGAGTTGTAGTTTTGCAACAGCTGGAGGCCCCCTGGTAGGGAAACACTGACTTTTAGTATTTTTCTTTACCTGCTCTGGCCGGCCCCCGCAACGGGAGCCGACCAGAGCAGATAATCACATGTTTTTCCGGGGGGCCGCATCGCTATATCGCATTGCTTTTGCGATATATCGTGCAGCCCGGCCGGGAACTCTGCAATTCCACCCCGAGCGTGACTCGGGGTTACCGATCTTGGCAGGGAAAATTAACCCCGAGTCACGCTTGGGATTACCGCTCAGGAGGTTAAAAAGGCAAATATAGGGGATATCAGGTCTGATTGTGGGGGCCCTGGCTGCTGGGACTCCCTGCGATCTCCGCACAGGCTCTGCAGCATTACGGTCAGAGAAGCCTGGAGCTTCCGTGATCGTGATGTTAAGCCACGCCCCCTCTATTCATGTCTATCGGAGGGGGGGTGACTGCTAGTACAAAGCCATCATGCCTTCTCCCATAGACATGAATGGAAGGGGCGTGGAGGCTGTGATCGCCAGTCATCCGGCACGGAGTGGAGTTCGCCCGTGCACCGGATGACTTGGGTGCCACAGCGGAGATCCGGGAGGGGCCGGGCAGCTGGATAGGGGATAACATGTCTAGCGGCAGAGGACATGTTGATCGGTAGCTGGATCAGGAGATGTCGGATGTTCAGTAGTGAGCACTTGGGGTGAAGTACTGTCTATCATATGCATTTAAAAGTGGAGTTTACTCCGATTTTGTACGAAAAAACACCTATAATTCACTAAAGCATTTTATAAACGTACTTAACTGTCTAGTGTGAATTGTCACTCTATGGTGACTTCCTCAGGGGTGTTGTTACTCCTGTTCACCCGTCTTTTACCCTGTCACCAGTGTACACCCCTGTGACCCCCTACACCCATGTACACTCCTCTACCCCCCCCCCCCCCACCAACACCCGTTACCCATGTACACCCCTTTGTCACCCATGTACACTCTTCAACCATCTGTCACCCATGTACAACCCTCTGTCACTTATTTTAGATAGATATCGTCTACATAGATACATGTTAACTGTTTAGATAGATGCATAGTGTAGATAAATAAGAAAATTTATAAAATAAATGTAGATAGAAAATATATAATGTTGGTTCAAAATAAAATTTTAAGGGAAAATAAATTCATCTTCTAATACACAACTTCAGAAAAGGACATGATCTACAAAAAGAAAAAGAAAAAAGTTAATAAATAAATAAGTATTGGTTAACTTAATTAAGTTAATCTGATTTGTGGGAGGAGCCTGGTCTTTATATACCAACCTGATCCACACAGGTTCTGTCGGCAGCATGCAAGACGTCCCCACCATCCCTTCCTTTTTTTCTACACTCTCAGGGTATCCCCTTAATGGCCGGCCAGGTACATCCAAGGCCTAATTATTCATGCAAATGGAACACTACTGACGGTACATGTAACCGACCACAAATAAAAAATAATAATAAAATCAACCAACCATGCCAAATTTTTGAAATCTGAGAAATACACAGGTTGTGTTATATCGTAGAGGTACCCGAATTGTTGTCCTAGACATAACAAAGGTATCGTAGACATTTTCTTTATCACTTACCTTTCACATGGAGCCCAAAACCCTTGGAAAACTCTGTATGTTTAGCATTCTATTAAAACAGGAGAGATGTAGATTGCCCAGCAATAAAAATATACATAGTATATAGCTGCAGTAGTGAGAGTGAGGATCGTGGTGACAAGGTAATACTAGCAGCCGTCACACAACAACGCTTCACCGTTTGTGTACAATTGCCAGGGACGGCTCAGGGGTAACAGCGAGTAAAAACACGAATGTCCACAATGCCAAAAGGTGTCATTATCCCATCTCCTGACTGTCACCTGGACAGTCTCACATGACTATTACATAAGAGCTGCCCTGCAGTGTTATTGTACATATACATAACCAGATCAGCTATATCCCCCATGGTCGGCAGCTCTGTGCAGATCATACTCTCTGTATTCACTGACATTCGGCAATAGATTATTCAAAAATAGAAAAACAGCTGATTTCTTTCCAAAAAAAACAAACAAAACAAAAAAAAAAAAAAAAAACACACTACATTTGTCCTCAGGTGGTGTGTGGTATTACATGGCATGATGGATCGTGCGTGGCATGATGGATCTTAATATGCCAGATTATCACGTGAAACAAGTTAACACCAGGTGTCTGGCAGCAGTGGCCGAACTGCATCTTGGGCAGATAGAAAGAATTTGAATAATGACCATAGAACCCCAGAAGTTAAATTGCTGGGATCGGCAGTAACCATTATAGAAAGTGCTGATGACTCGGGCACAGCCCCTGAGCTTGTGCCGTCCACTAGAGATGAGCGAACTTACAGTAAATTTGATTCGTCACGAACTTCTCGGCTCGGCAGTTGATGACTTTTCCTGCATAAATTAGTAAAGCTTTCAGGTGCTCCCATGGGCTGGAAAAGGTGGATACAGTCCTAGGAGACTCTTTCCTAGGACTGTATGCACCTTTTCCAGCCCACTGGAGCACCGGAAAGCTGAACTAATTTATGCAAGAAAAGTCAGCAACCGCCGAGCCGAGAAGTTCGTGACGAATCGAATTTACTGTAAGTTCGCTCATCTCTACCGTCCATCAAATGTACAGTGATCCCTCAACTTACAATGGCCTCAACATACAATCATTTCAACATACAATGTTTTTTTCTGGACCATTGTAACTTGAAGCCAGACTCAACATACAATACAACAGACAGTCTAGATCTGTGAAACGTGTCACAACTGGAAGAACTGACCAATCAGAATGGGCATTTTACTGGTAAATCGCCTCTATTATTGAAGTGCATGCACTGACTGGTGTCTGGTAGCGCCCCCTACAGTACAGGGAGGAACTACAAGTTCTTTACTACTCCTTACCTGTGCCGGGGTTAGCTGCTCCTTTGGACACCAAGTAAGGGTGGCTCCATTTGGGACACTGTATAGGACCCTGAAGAAGCTCCTGTCCTCTACATAAACCATTGTTTCCCAACCAGGGTGCCTCCAGCTGTTTCAAAACTACAACTCCCAGCATGCCCGGACAGCCAACGGCTGTCCGGGCATGCTGGGAGTTGTAGTTTTGCAACAGCTGGAGGCACTCTGGTTGGGAAACACTGACATAGACAGTGATTACAGCTCCCAGCAGATCTTTATTACTTTTATATGTAAGGATTTGCTTTATCTGTATTAGTTATCTACTTATTTTTCTTTAATCCTCACTTTTACCTATTTTTTGGATGACATTTTGGGGGGTTCAGAACCAATTACCAGGTTTCCATAGAGTTATGGTCTCAACATACAATGGTTTCAACATACAATGGTCATCCCAGAACCAATTAATATTGTAACTTGAGGGACCACTGTACCAATAGGTCATATGACCCACATTAGGACATTATCGTTTGCCCATCTACACATTAGGGTTAAATGAATCAAAGGCACCTAGCTTATAGAAGTTCTGCTTATATAAAGAGACGCAATTATCAGTCACACATATGTATGTAAAGATTTCTGAAGGTTCTAAGAACTTGAGGTATTGGAGATACTATAATGATCATGGGGGCTACTTGTCAATAAAGGGGAATTGCAGAGCCACTAGACTGGTGATTCCTAAACAGGGAGCCTCCAGCTGTTGCAAAACCACAACTCTCAGCATGCCCAGACAGCATTTAGCTGGGAGTTGTAGTTTTGCAACAGCTGGAGGCACACTAGTTGAGAATCACTGGTCTAGATAGAAGATTTAGTCTCCCTTTTAAGTCTCATTTGCAGTCATTGTAAACCTGTTAAGGAATGACATAAATGGTGATATAAATAGCGATTCCTTCATAATCTGATCATAGGAGGTCAGCACCTATACCAGCAGGAGTGCCCCATAATCCTACCTTACAGACCTGGGGCAGGGGCACTTCAAAGATGCAGAAAAACAAAAAACAAAAAGAGAAACATTAAAGAAGAAAATACTGTAGCCAAACTAAATCTATAGGAAATCAATACAACACTTATCTTCTCTACAACAAAGGGCATTCTACCCGAGTATTCTGCATAATTGCATAGTACATTAAAAGGTAAATAGTCCTGTGTGCAGGTGAGATTATCCCCAAATTACATGGCTTTACTACCTGACTGTAAATACTGGAAAGACAATGCTGTGGCCATACACCTTACATAGCTGCCAGCTATATGACCTGTGGAGGTCACCCCTCCCCAGCCTTTACTATCACTACAGGGAAACAAGGTAAGGCTGGGTTCACATCACGTTTTCTCCCATACGGGAGCGCATATGGCAGGGGGGAGCTGAAACCTCGCGCTCCCATATGCAATTCATTTCAATGAGCCAGCCGGAGTGAAACGTTCGGTCCGGTCGGCTCATTTTTGCGCCGTATGCGCCTTTACAACCGGACCTAAAACCGTGGTTGACCACAGTTTTTCGGTACGGTGAAAAAGCGCATACTGCGCAAAAATGAGCCAAACAGACCGAACGTTTCACTCAAGTCGGCTCATTGAAATGAATTACATACGGGAGCGCATAGAAAGGCATACAGGATGCGAGGTTTCAGCTCCCCCCTGCCGTATGCGCAAAAACGTGATGTGAACCCAGCCTAATACAATCCAGCAGTAAATCAGGCAATAAGGCCTCGTTCAGATAGCTTCAATTGAAATTCCATTTTTGGGATCCACAGAAAGAACTGACTAGCATCGAGAATGCCGTGCCGTCTATGAAAGTGCATTTCCAAGCGCTCCTATTGTTGGGTCTATAATATTCTGATATATTGATCGCTATATCTATACTCATATGCCTTTATTAAATGCTATATATGCCATTGCTAAATATCGCAGGAGAACTTTGCTTTCCTTACTTCAAAACATTTCATCTGCTCTTTGCCCGTAATTAAGACTAGAACCTTGAGATGGAGACTATGGATACAAGAAGTCTAAACATTGGGCTTTGTGGAAGGATGAAAAAATCTCAAGCTAGAAACATTGCAACATAAGTGACTTATGCTACGCCATGCTCAAATGGCCAATTCGCATATAAAACCATGATTTGATACCATGTTTTAACCTCCCCTTTTTTGTCAGATTGTAAAAACTAATGTGATTTCAGGATAACAGAACTCCCTGGAGTCAGTGCGGAGAAGGGAATTTATACCAACATTGTATGGCGTAAATTTGCTTGTGTCGACACTCTGCAAAATAGCACAACGGTAGTCACTCACAGTTTAAGGCCTCACATTAAAGGGGTACTCTACCCCTAAACATCTTCTCCCCTATCCAAAGGGTAGGGGTTCTGCCGCTGGGGACCCCCGCGATATAGCATGCGGCACCCACCTGTCACGCCCCCTCCCATAGACTTGCATTGAGGGGGCGGGGCGTGATGTCACACGTGGGCAGAGTAGTGACTTTACGAACTTCCGTTCCCGTGGTCGGGACCCAGAACCTCCAGCGCTTCCGGAGCAGAAACAGGTGGGTGTCCCATGCTATATTGTGGGGGTCCGCGGCGGCAGGACCCCCGCAATCAGACCTCTTATCCTTTGGATAGGGGATAAGATGTCTAGGGGTGGAGTACCCCTTTAAGGCATCCTTAACATTATTAGCGCTTTCCCGATGGACTTTCTGCAAAAATGTACCCTGCATGAACATAACCTAAGAAGAGTTTCTTCTATTTCCAGATTCAAAGAACAGAATTTCAGACATATCAGAACTGACAGATTACATACAAGCAGCCAGTACTTATTTCCTAGAGAAATTACCACCCATACATGGCTAAAATCAAATCAAGGGGAAACATAGAAACCCAAGAATCCTGTCAACCAGTTGGAATTATGGACAACTGTAAAATTAAGAAATAATGGAGTACCTGTCATCAAACCATAAACTAACAGCAAGTAAATAGCAAAGTGTCTTATAATTACATAGGGAACGCAGGAGTACTCCAGTGCAGTAAAAGTTATCCCCTACCTCCCTGGATGAGTGCAAGTGATGGCCTGCTTAGCCAATCACCAGCTGCTGTGGGACATCACCGTGGCGGGTGATTGGCTGAGCGTCCGTCACTGGCTTGCACTCATCCAGGGAGGTGTAGGTGTCTGATAAGTTGGCTGAATATTTTTAAGCAGACGTTCTTTGCAAATCTGTGTAATTTTCTGGTACTAGTTGATTTTAAAACCTTTTTTTCATCGGAGTACGTCTTTAAGGGCGCATTCTCACACACGCTGGATCTGCTGCGGATTTTAAGTTAGAAAATCCACAGATGCAGATCAGCAACTGCGGCTTTTACAGGGCAATTCTTATGTATTTTGATTGGCATGTCAATAAAGTGATTGCCTTGAAAAATCCTCAACTGTAAGTATTACAACTGCTGACCCGCAACTTCAAATCTACAGCAGATCTGGTGGGCAGGAATACACCCTAAAGTAGGGTGCGGAGCTGTGGATGCGCTCCCATGTGACCCTACACTAAAAGAGGTTTTCCTATCATCAAAACATATCATCTGTCTTAAGTTTTTGATGAAGGCCCCCACTGATCACAAGAACAGGGTCCCCCGGATGAACTAAACAAACAGTGATCAGACACTTCTTACCAATCATGTGGAGAGATGCCAAATATTGATTGTGGGAACAGCCCAGCAAGGAAAAGGGATAAAATGTATCTGAAACTCAATTTGTGTCAGAGTTAAAGGGGTATTCCAGCCTTAGACCTCTTATCCCCTATCCCAGTGGTGGGCAACCTTTTTTTTCCAACTGAGCCAAATCTCGCCAAAACCACGATAGAAATTTATTTTGAGAGACATTTTTTTAAACCAAAAATACATAGGATGGTACACTGTTTTTAGTTTTACCCCCTGAATATAATACTACCACACAGTGCACCCTCTAAATATAATACTACCACACAGTGCACCCTCTAAATATAATACTACCACACAGTGCACCCTCTAAATATAATACTACCACACAGTGCACCCTCTAAATATAATACTACCACACAGTGCACCCTCTAAATATAATACTACCACACAGTGCACCCTCTAAATATAATACTACCACACAGTGCACCCTCTAAATATAATACTACCACACAGTGCACCCTCTAAATATAATACTACCACACAGTGCACCCTCTAAATATAATACTACCACACAGTGCACCCTCTAAATATAATACTACCACACAGTGCACCCTCTAAATATAATACTACCACACAGTGCACCCTCTAAATATAATACTACCACACAGTGCATTCTCTGAATATAACTTGCTGTGCAAAATACCGTAATGTACTGTGGCCCCTAAAAAAAACGTACCACCCCAGAAATTCCTCATAATATACACTATACTTCTGAAATGCAAAACACTGTGCCTTCACATATAGTAATAATGCCCCATCTTGTGCCCCTACATATAATAATTATGACCCGTCCTGTTCCCCCCACATAATAATGCCCTCGGTGCTGTGCCCCTCACATATAATGCTCCTGTCATGTGCCCCACACATATAATGCCCCCTGTGCTGTGCCCTTCACATATAATGCCCCCATTCTTTGCCCCTCACATATAATGCCCCTATCAAGTGCCCCTCATATATAATGCCCCCATCATGCGTCCCACACATATAATGCCCCCCGTGGTGTGCCCCTCACATATAATGCCCCCTGTGCTGTGCCCCTCACATATAATGCTCCTGTCATGTGCCCCACACATTTAATGCCCCCTGTGCTGTGCCCCTTACATATAATGCCCCCATAATGCGTCCCACACATATAATGCCCCCCGTGGTGCGCCCCTCACATATAATGCTCCTGTCATGTGCGGCACACATATAATTCCCCCTGTGCTGTGCCCCTTACATATAATGCCCCCATAATGCGCCCCTCATATATAATGCCCCCATAGGCATTATATGTGAGGGGCACAGCACAGGGGGCATTATATGTGAAGGGCACAGGACAGGGGGGCCTTTGGATAGGGGATAAGTTGTCTAAGGCCAGAATACCCTTTTAACCCTAACAGACCCCCATTTGCGAGGGTCAAGGTTTTTGTCTATAGTCCCATGCAAGTCTATGGGAACTTTTGTACCTTACTCCACAAGATCTACTATGCAACTCCTGTTGAGTGTGTCAGCCCAGCTTGCAAGAGAGTCTTCCATTTTCAGCCCTTTTTCACCATTTTTGCCAGATACACCCACATCAAAGTTCCTTCAACCACAATCATTTCATCATAGCCCAGCCCCACCTTACTCTACAAGCTGCATAGGAGGACAAAGGATGATGGTGAGATATAAGGACAAGAGCATCACTGTCGCTTTTTCTCTCCAACAAGGTTTAGGTAGGAAGACTGGGCAACACCGGGTACTGCGATAGTGCTTCATAAGGGATTTTAAGAAAACTAACTAGATGAACAAATACTGATCCAGCAACAAATATTTCAGCGATGACAGGTCTTTCTATCAAATTATCTTACAAATGCAAATCTACACTTCTTGCCTGCCCAATACAAATGATACAGTCTATGGCAAGAATTGTTCTCACAACAATTGCTCAGACAGCTTGTGAACTTGACTTGTAAAGAATGCATGATCTCTGTATATAATGCATCAACATTACTATACAAATTCCAGCAAAGATTTTCGTACAATGACTCTAATCCCAGTTCAAATTAGGGGGGGGGGGGGAATCAACATTTTGCAGGTGTAAGGGTGCATTCACACCACGTTTCGTACATACGGGTGCCGGATCCGGTGGGGGGGCCAACCGGGCGCTCCCGTACCCCGGCCGGATCAGCCCGTGACTTCATTTACTTTAATGATCCGACCGGAGTCAAACAGTGACTGCGGTCGGCTCAGTTTTGACCCGTATGCGGTTTTGGACCGGACCTAAAACCGTAGTATACTACGGATCCGGCACCTGTATGTACAAAAACGTGGTGTGAATGCACCCTAAGCCTGTTTTTCCAGCTTTGAGCAGTCAGGTAAGAGTATGCCATATAGCATTCATCTTTACATCCAACTAGTCAGGGTTGTCAGTGGGTAGATACAAGTAGCTGGCTAAAGCCCTTGCATTACTGGGATTTATATATTCAGATAAATTATACTCTTGGCATAACATCTTTAACCCCTTAAGGACCAAGCGTTTTTCTGTTTTTATACTTTCGTTTTTTCCTCCTTACCTTTTAAAGATCATAACCCTTTCAATTTTGCACCTAAAAATCCACATAAGGGCTTATTTTTTTACGCCACCAGATCTACTTTGTAATTACATCAGTAATTTTACCCAAAAATCTACAGCGAAACGGAAAAAAAATCATTGTGCGACAAAATTGAAGAAAAAACACCATTTTGTAAATTTTGGGGGCTTCCGTTTCTACGCAGTGCATTTTTCAGTAAAAATGACACCTTCTCTTTATTCTGTAGGTCCATACGAATAAAATGATTCCCTACATATATAGGTTTGATTTTGTCGTACTTTTGGAAAAAATCATAACTACATGCACGAAAATTAATACATTTAAAATTGTCATCTTCTGATCCCTATAACTTTTATTTTTCCGCGTACGGGGTGGTTTGAGGGCTCATTTTTTGTGCCACGATCTGACATTTTAATCTGTACCATTTTTGTTTTGATCAGACTTTTTGATAGCTTTTTATTACTTTTTTATGGTATGAAAAGTGACCAAAAATACACTATTTTGGACTTTGAATTTTTTGGCGCATACTCCATTGAAAGTGCGGTTTAATTTATGATATATTTTTATAGCTTGGACATTTACGCACGTGGCGATACCACATATGTTTATGTATTTTTTATATGGAATTTGGGGAAAGGGGGTGATTTCAACTTTTAATAAGGAAGGGGTTAATGTGTGTTTTTACTTGATTGATAAAGCCTGGTCCTGCCAGGCATCATTCTGAGCACTGGAGCCAGCATGAAAGGAGAAGTAAGCCCTCAGGCTACCTCAGCAGTGGACGTCCCCACTGGACCACCAGGGACGGGATACAGGCACCTTTAGACGCCGCTGTCAACTTTGACAGTGGCGATCTAAAGGGTTAATAGCTGGCTGTGGCGATCGACAATTGTCGGCTATTAACACCGGCCCCCAGCTACAGGAATCAGCCGGTATGACTCTGGCTCGAGTCGGGAGCGTCATACCCGCGTCATACCCCTTTAACGGCACATGGACAAGCATCCATAGTCATTATCGGGTTTAAGAAGTAATCCCATCTTAAGAAGTGATGTATGTTAATAGGATATGCCATCACTTTTTCAGTGACGTCTAGAGCACCCACCTTGAATGGGGGAATTCCTTGCCAATTCAGAGCTGCGACTCCTTTACTTTTAGGGTAGGGTCACACACATCGTATTTTGATGCATATTTGCAGCTGCGTACTTTCCTACCCATTTTAGTCAATGGGTAGCAAAATATGCAGCAGCAAATACGGTGACCCTACCCTTAAGCAGCACTCGCAGCTATACAAAAAATTGCAGCAGACCCCACTGACTTGAATGAATATGTGCTGCAGTTCCCTGCTGATAAAGTAATAAAACAAACATTAACTCACCTTCCTCCGTTGCGCGGCTATAGCTATTCAGTCCTCTGGTCTGGTCTTCTTCCTTCTTCTGTGTGCACAAATCATCACACTGTAGTCAGAGTATTGTTGGCCGCAGCGATGTCCCGCCATGGTCTGTGATAGGCTGAGTGCACTATCATGTACTGAGCCCGGCCAGCAGGAAGAAGGCGGGGCCCGGGCTCCTTACTTGACACTGCGCTCAGCCTATCACTGGCTGAGGCGGGACATTGCTGCAGCTGGTGATACGCTGACTGCAGTGTGACAATCTGTGCACATGGTAGAAGGAAGAAGACTGGACCAGAGGACCGAATAGCTATAGCAGTGCAACAGGGGAACGGAGGAAGGTGACAATGTTTGTTTTGTTTTTTTGCAGCCCAGGCACAACAATAGGATGAAGAAAATGTTCACTCTACTACTCCTTTAATGCCCTTCATGCTGTCTTCATGCAAGCTGTTCATAGGAGAACAGTGTGATCTTATTGAGGAATGCTACCAGCTATTAAACATAATTCGAATTCTTTAGAAGGGATCTGCATGTCCTCACCTTTCAGGAATTAGAGCAGACAGCTTGTCCGCATAAAAGCGACAGCAGATTAAAGATAAAATCCAGGTGATAAGAAAGAGGCTGGAGATAAAGGTACAAAATTAAAGGATGAAAGAGGATAAAGCCTTGTAAGTAATAGTTTAGGATGTGTCTTACAGTCACGGTCATAAACAGTCATACAGGGCAGAAGTCTTGACAACTCCATATGCTCCTAGTCCAGTGGTGAACAAAATACTGCTATTTAGTAACCAGTTTGGGCCCTTTTACAGAGCGATTAATGGCTTAACAGGCCAAGATCACCTTGTGTAATAAGGCAGCAATAGGCAGATAGTCCATCAGCTGATTGTTTGCCCTGCTTGAAATCATAGTCAGGCACACATATCACTGTGTAATAGGGGATGTGATGCCAATGAAATAATGAAGCACGATAGTTGAAGAGCACAGCCCATTGACCCATGAAATCGGGCTCTTAGGACTCTTCAGTAGCTAATTCTACTTTTTTGTGGCATAAAAAAGAACGACCAGTCATCAATAGAAAACAACCCAAAAAGTTTCTACGTGCACTAACTACATAACTCTTTGTTCAATTTGTTCATCCTGGCCACGGACCAGATGGTTGTGGGCAGATTTGATTGAATTTAGTGAAAATGGACATAAATTATTTTCTATTCAATGCTTTGACCCTTAAAGGGGTACTCCGCTGCTCAGCGTTTGGAAAAAACTATTCCGAGCGCTGGAGCCGGCAGCTCGTGACATCATAGCCCCGGCCCCTCAATGAAAAAGTCTATGGAAGGGGGCACGACAGCCGTTATGCCCCCTCCCATAGACTTTCATTGAGGGAGCGGGGGGGTGACATCATGAGGGGCGGGGCTATGAGGTCACAAGCTCTCAGCGCCTGCTTCAGCGTTCGGAACAGTTTATTCCAAACGCTGAGCAGTGAAGTACCACTTTAAGACCGTTGCCTGCTATCCACTTCTGAAAGGGAGAAAGAAGGTTTGAACAAATTATACCTATACAGTGATCCCCCCGACCTACGATGGCCCCGACATCCCCGATGGCCCCGACACGATGGTCTCTCAGAGGCCATCGCATGTTGAAGGCAGCATCAACATACAATGTTTTTGTATGTCAGGGCCATCGCATAAACGGCTATCCGGCAGCGCAGACTGCTTCAGCTGCCACCGGATAGCAGTTTAATGTACCCTGTGTGGTTCGGTGAGCGTCACTCACCTGTCACCGCCGCTCTGGACTGTCCTCTTCGGGCTCCGGTGAATAGCCGTCGCTCTCTCTATCGTCATCATGTCGCCGCGGGCCCCGTCCCGTCATCCAATAGGAGCGGCATGCATAGCGACATGACGACATCAATGGAGAGCGACGAACAAGGGCAGCAGTGACGGTCCGGAGTGGCAGGGACACCCCAGGGACGTGATGGTTCATTTGAAAACGAATTACCATCGTATGTTGAGGGGTCACTGTATAACTTATTTCAGGTACTCATCTGCAGGCGGTCTGCAAATCAAAGATGCAAATACAACACAGACCCGGAGGCTCAGAGTGAGGCACTAAAATCATCATTATTTGGATGATCTTAAAAGGGCATTCCACCCCCTAAAAACATAAGCCTTATCCACAGGGGACAAGTGTCTTGATCACTAAGGGTTCAACCTCGGGTATAGCATTCAGGTATCTCTGGCGCTGCCATATACAATGCACGGTATTTATGCCAATACACTGCCCCAAGCAGCAGGGAAAGTAAGGGCCCTGTTCTGGAGATCAAAGGGGTCTCCGGTCAGACCCCCAACGATCCAACACTTATCCCCTATCCTGTGGACAGGAGATAAGATTTATGGTCTGGATAACCCCTTTTAATATCTACATGTAATAAGCCACGAAATTGCAAACTATAACCACTTACCAATGGAGAGAGGACTGCAACACCATGAAACTGGATGAGCGATACCCTTTGTGGACCGGTGGACGCAGGTTCAGTAGTAATCGCCTGTCCCTGTAATCTGGCAAACTGCTTCTTATAAAATTCTTCATATGGCTCCATTGTTCTGTAGGAAGACAGAGAGCACTTATTGTTAATGGTGAAAGCTAAATCGAGAAACCTAACCATGTAAGCAAAAACAAAAAAATTGGCTGCCGTATTACTGAACGATTGTTCAGACTCCTGTTTATTTTTACAAGACCGAGTTACAATTGTTTTCCCATGCCTTGTGTGTACGCTCAGAGCGTCCCCACTGACAACAGCATCCAAATACCCCAGAGCTAAACATATCATCCCGACACAATAACCCCATCATGATGGCAGGATAATGATAGGTTACTGAGCACTATATAAAAGGTGTCAGAATCTTAAAGGGGTATTCCAGGCCAAAACTTTTTTTTATATATCAACTGGCTCCGGAAAGTAAAACAGATGTGAATTACTTCTATTAAAAAAATCTTAATCCTTCCAATAGTTATTAGCTTCTGAAGTTGAGTTGTTGTTTTCTGTCTAACTGCTTTCTGATGACTCACGTCCCGGCAGCTGTGCAGTTCCTATGGGGATATTTTCCCATCATGCACAGCTCCCGGGACGTGACATCATCATTGAGCAGTTAGACAGAAAATTTCAGAAGCTAATAACTATTGGAAGGATTAAGATTTTTTAATAGAAGTAATTTACAAATGTGTTTAACTTTCCGGAGCCAGTAGATATATAAAAAAAAAGGTTTTGCATGGAATACCCCTTTAATACACAATGAACTGTCATAAAACAACTAAACCTCATGTCACAGTAGCAACAATGTACCAGTTCACCATATACTGACTATTTATCAAATGGTATCTTTCTCTAATAGAAATAGGACCAAAAACTTTCCTATCTGCTTCTACTTAAAGGGGTACGCCAGAGGAAAACTTTTTTATTATTATTTAAATCAACTGGTGCCAGAAAGTTAAACAGATTTGTAAATTACTTCTATTAAAAAAATCTTAATCCTTCCAGTACTTATTAGCTGCAGTATACTACAAAGGAAATTATTTTCTTTTTGGATTTCTTTACTGTCTGAACATATTGCTCTCTGCTGACACCTCTGTCCAGAGCAGCATATGTTTGCAATGGGGATTTTCACCTGCTCTGGACAGTTCCTGACATGGACAGAGGTGTCAGCAGACTGTGAAAAGGCAGAAAATGTCCTCTGTAGTATTCAGCAGCTAATAAGTACTGGAAGGATTAAGATTTTTAATAGAAGTAATTTATAAATCTGTTTAACTTTCTGGCACCAGTTGATTTAAAAAAATGTTTAAAAAAATTCCACCGTAGTACCCCTTTAATGTACACATTAGTAGTAAGTAGTAGATTTTGTCGGGTTGTATAGACCAAGATCCTGTTCCTAGGAGCAAGAATAATGGACTTTCCACCAGCATTTATGGCATCCCGATGGGGTTGTATAGGATTGTGCACATCAGTGTTTCCCAACTAGGGTGCCACCAGCTGTTGCAAAACTACAACTCCCAGCTTGCCCGGACAGCCAACGGCTGGGAGTTGTAGTTTTGCAGCAGCTGGAGGCACCCTGGTTGAGAAACACTGGTGTACATTGTAGTAGATGTCACGTGACCCATCTCCACCTTTCTGATTGGCAACATTGCTAAAAGAAAGGAGTGCACCCAAACTTTCCCATTAACACCCTACCTTTACTTTATTAGGAAATGGATTAGGGTCTGTATACGGGTCCTGTATACGTTAACAACCAATGTCTTGTTAACCATTTAGTTTACTATGCTTGTGAGCTTGCAAATGCAGTAACACGAGAGACCAGAAGTGTAAATCATCCTCACAAAAAGATCCGACAAAGTTGGGAAATTATCCAATAGATGAATTAAAGTTTATATAAAATAAGAAGCACCCTGGGGTACAGAATGGCCATGTGTATGGGCCTTCACAAATTCCGCTTCAAAAACTCTGAAGTGTGAATTTGTGAATGGAAAACCCATTCACTAGCATAATGCATTGTAGCAAGCAGAATTTCTGCCTGCAATTTCAAAGCGGAATCGCAGGCGGAAATTCCGTAGTGTGTACCTAGCCTTATTGGTGGGGTCCATATCTGAACCAGAAACTTAGGTGACACAGCCCACCCATCCAGCTTCACATGGTAAAGGAATAATGCTGGTAGATAATGATAGGACATGGACAGGTAGAGAACCCGGACCCCACTAACAACAACTTTGATGGTTTCTACGACATGCCAAATGTTCTCTACCTCTGGAGGTACATGCTAAGCAGCCCACTTAAATAGTTATGTAAAATAGGCCATAAGATCAGAGGAGGGTCCCACCTATTCATCGGCAGCAGATACTAATCGATCTGGTCATCTATAACCCGACTGTATCTAATAATGGAGGGAGCGATACTGATAACAGATATGTTCTGGGTCATTATACACTCAGTCTAGTCATCCAAAGGGTGGATGGGCTGAAACATCTATTAAAGGGGTAGTCCAGTCCTGATAAAACTTTTCCCCTATACTAAGGATAGGGGATAAGTTTCAGATTGCGGGGGGGTCCGACCGCTGGGGCCCCCGCGATCTCCTGTACGGGGCCATGGCAGCCCGCGGGAAGGGGCGTGTTGACCACCGCACGAAGCAGCGGCCGACACACCCCCTCAATACAACTCTATGGCAGAGCTGGAGATTACCTAAGGCAGCGCTCCGGCTCTACCATAGAGTTGTATTGAGGGGACATGTCAGCCGCTGCTTCGTGAGGTGGTCAACACGCCCCTTCCCGTGCCGGGGCCCCGTACAGGAGATCGCAGGGACCCCAGCGGTCGCCCCCCCCCCCCCCCCCCCCCCGCGTTCTGAAACTTAACCCCTATCCTTAGTATAGGGGATACGATTTTCAGGACTGTACTAACCCTTTAAATCACGGTATTATGGATTACACACAGTACTTTGGTTTGTTTTTGAGCAATATTTATTTTTTTCTAACAGGGAGTTTCAATGAACTCAATGGAAAATGGAGCCACTTATTCCTACTAGGTAAAACTATTTTACAGCTGTGTTTTTTTTGGGGGCTAAAATAAAGGTTTGTAAGGGTGCGTTCACGCGGCCGTCTGTCCCCGGTTTTTTTTATCACTGTTTCGGATCATTTCTTGCAGGCTGTAAACTGATTTAAAACGGTTTAAAAATAAAAAATAACTTTCATGTCAATGGGATTTTTTTTACAAATCGTTTGTACCCGACTGCACTCATTTCCTTTTTTTTTGACAGCAGAAAAAAAAACGGCACATGCAGTATTTTTTCTTCCATCAAAAAAAACGAAGAAAAAACAAATACAGTAAATTTAACATTGAAGTCTATGGAAAACGGATGAGCCTTTAAAGGGGTACTCCGCCCCTAGACATCTTATCCCCTATCCAAAGGATAGGGGATAAGATGTCAGATCACCGCGGTCCCGCTGCTGGGGAGCCCTGGGATCCCCGCTGCAGCACCGCGCTCTCATTACAGCACAGAGCGAGTTCGCTCTGCACGTAATGACGGGCGATACGGGGGACAGAGCAGAGTGACATCATGGCTCCGCCCCTCATGACATCACTGCCCGTCCCCTTAATTCAAGTCTATGGGAGGGGGCGTGACGAACGCCACGCTCCCTCCCATAGACTTGTATTGAAAGGGGCGGGCTGTGACGTCACGAGGGGCGGAGCCGTGACGTAACGATGCTCCGCCCCCTGTATTGCCCGTCATTACGTACAGAGCAAACTCGCTCTGTGCTGTAATGATAGCGCGGTGCCGCAGGGGGATCCCAGGGGTCCCCAGCAGCGGGACCGCGGCGATCTGACATCTTATCCCCTATCCTTTGGATAGGGGATAAGATGTCTAGGGGCAGAGTACCCCTTTAATGTCATCCGTTTGCATTGTTTTTTACGATCCGTCTTTACTTCTGAGCATGTTCAAAACAAAAACAAAAAATTTTAACATACGTTTTTATTTTTGACGGGAGAAAAACGCGACGAGTCTAGATGGCCGTGTGAACGCAGCCTAAACAGCAAGAATAGCACTGCTGTAGAAGAAAACAAAAATTTCAAGTATTTTTAAAAGGGGTTATCCAGGAAAAAATGTTTTTTTTTTATATATCAACTGGCTCCAGAAAGTTAAACAGATTTGTAAATTACTTCTATTAAAAAATCTTAATCCTTTCAGTACTTATGAGCTTCTGAAGTTAAGGTTGTTTTTTCTGTCTAAGTCCTCTCTGATGATACGTGTCTCCAGTTTAGAAGCGGTTTGCTATGGGGATTTGCTTCTAAACTGGGCTTTTCCCGAGACAGGTGTCATCAGAGAGCACTTAGACAGAAAAGAACAACCTTAACTTCAGAAGCTCATAAGTACTGAAAGGATTAAGATTTTTTAATAGAAGTAATTTACAAATCTGTTTAACTTTCTGGAGCCAGTTGAGATATATATATATATATATATATATATATATATATATATATATTAAAGTTTTTTCCTGGATAACCCCTTTAAGGCTGAAAATATTGAACAGAACACTGAGCCCGAATAGGAGATCCAATCTTCTTTCATCTTTATTCAATTTGAACATGGACAGCATAGAAAGGTTAACGAATGCGCCTCGTTTCAAGCGTAAGCTCTTTTGCATATTTTCTCTTGGAAGTGAATGTAAGTATTTGGTATGTGAGTAGGGAGAGCACTATGAGCGGTTTTCTACAAGGTATCGCTGTCCACAAGATAGGAGATAACTAGCTGCGTGGTGGGGGTCCGACCGCTGGGACCATCACTGATCATGACTACGGAATGCAGGCTGTGATGAGAGTGTGAACAGGGCTTTCTTATCCCAAGATTAGAAGTTAGCCCCCTATCCATAGGATAAATAGCTGATCAGCGATGGGATCACCAGATCAGGCATCAATCAGGTGAAGGGATCAGCAGCGCGCATGCTTGACCGCAACATCTTTCGCGCTGAGCGATGGAGTCAGGATTTCTTTGTTAGTCACATAGATCAGGGTTTCCCAACTAGGGAGCCTCCAGCTGTTCCAAAACTACAACTCCCAGCATGCCCGGACAGCCAACGGCTGTCCGGGCATGCTGGGAGTTGTAGTTTTGCAACAGCTGGAGGCACTCTGGTTGGGAAACACTGCCATAGATGAAGAATGGAGCTGTGGCTGAGCATGCGCACTGATCTGCTTTGGTGATCCCATATGGATAGGGGATAACTTATAACATTGGGATAATAAAGCCCTGTTCACACTGGCATCACAGCCTGCAATTCAAATTCAGCCTTTGGCTGGGTTCACACCACGTTTTTGCAAAACAGTTTATAAAAAAAAAAAACGATTCCTCAAAACCTGACTAAGCTGTATCAAAACGTGTGTACAAATTTTAATCCGTATACGGTTTGAAAAATGATGTCCGGTTTCATCCGTTTATTAAGAAAAAAAAGTACAGTGACTTCTCAGAGGCCATTGCATGTTGAAGTCAGAATCAACATACGATGCTTTTGTATGTCGGCGCCATTGTATAAACGGCTATCCGGCAGCGCAGACTGCTTCAGCCGCCACCGGATAGCAGTTTAAGGTGAACCGTGTGCTCCGGTGAGTGTCACTCACCTGTCCCCGGCGCTCCGGACCGTTCTCTTCGGGATCCCCTGCATCGCTGTCGCTCTCTGTCGTCATCACGTCGCCGCGCACGCCGTCCCGTCATCCAATAGGAGAGGCGTGCGCAGCGACGTGATGACAGCGATGAAGAGCGACGATCCCAGGCAGCAGAGCGGCGGGGACATGCCGGGGACGCAGCGTCAGCGATGGAGGGCGACATCCAGGGCAGCTGTGACAGTCCGGAGCGACGGGGACAGGCGAGTATAACTTCCTATACTTTTCATTGCACGGATCCCTCAACATACAATGGTTTCAACTAACAATGGTTCATTTGGAACGAATTACCATTGTATGTTTAGGGACCACTGTACACGTTTTTAACTTTTCACTCCATTATGAATAAAGTTTCACTTGTTTGATTGAAATTCCAAGAAAAAAAAAAACTGTGCAAAGTCAAAAACCGGATGGAACCGTTCGCACATACGCTTCTGTACGGTTCCCATTGACTCCAATGTTAAAATTTAAAAAAATTATACGTTTCAATACAGTTTTTTCACCCGGAACCGAAAAGTGTGGTAGGCTGAGGTTTTGAGTACAGGGGGGAAAAAAAAAGGACAAAACCGCACAGGATGCAAAACGGACACAACCTGATGCATCTTTTGGCATACGGTTTCCATTGGAGAGTCAATGCATACGGTTTTCAATACGGTTCCGTACGGTTTGACAACGTATACGGGAACTGTACTGCAAAAACGTGGTGTGAATGCAGCCTTACTAAAAAATCAACACAAAGAATGTCCGTGACTAAGGACACCATAGTATTACTCTGCTGTAAGTCTAGCTGGCTGCCTATGTATAAGGTACATTCAATGGGCAGATCCCTGCACTGTCAGTAATGGTGGCTGTAGAGCCGCGTTCACACTCACCCGCTCCCCGGAGCCGTCACGCACTCATCCCCTCACACTCCGAGCTCCACAGCCGTTATAGTCTGACAACACAAAGCGGCCCCGATGACAGCTCAGCCCCTCCTCTACCCCGCCGCCGTATTATACATCTCTGGCGGCAACAGCTTCTCCAGGCAACGGCCGCCGCTGCCTCCAGCCAAGCCCCGCCCAATTGAGGCGGCGCCAGAAAAAGAAAGTAACAGGCCTGCTTATCCCCGCCCACTTCCTCCTCAAAGACTTCCGGGTGGGCGGAGCTTGGGTTCTTTCTGCGGTATTTCGATAACAGATTTGTCTGGAGCTCAGTGGGAGGGAGGTTGCCATAGCGATAGCGTCCCTGCAGTTTTCTTCATCCTGTGCTTTTCTAGCAATTGAAAAATAAAACTGTTGGCTCTCATGGCATGCTGGGAGTTGTAGTTTCGACACGGTTTAGATCGGACACACTATATAAAGCAGTGTTTCCTAACCGGGATGCCTCTAGTTGTTGCAAAACTACAACTCCCAGCATGCTGGAAGTAGGGTTGCCACTTTTCTTACAAAAACATACTACAGCATAATTAATGACATATACATAACATCACAGGATACACATATGCTGGGGAAATTTTGTCCCTATAACTTTTTTATTTCTCCTTATAGGGGCCTGTATGAGGGCTAATTTTTTTTGCGCCCCGATCTGTAGTTTTTAACATTGCCATTTATGTTTTCATGTGACTTTCCGATCGCTTTTTTAAATTAAATTCTATTTAAATTAAAGTTGCTAACTACAACTCCCAGCATGCCCTGATACAGCCTGTGGCTCAGCAGCTGCCCCAAATGAAAACTACAACTCCCAGCATGTTGGACTATATAGTAGTATATAGTATAGGTAAGTGTTTTCCAACCAGGGGAGCCTTCAGCTGCTGCAGAACTACAATTCCCAGCATGTAGGACTATACAGTGATCCCTCAACTTACAATGGCCTGAACATACAATAGTTTCAACATACAATGGTCTTTTCAGGACCATTGTAACTTGAAACCAGACTCAACATACAATGCTATAGACAGTCCAGATCTGCGAAATGTGTCAATGGCTGGAGGAACCGACCAATCAGAATGGACATCTCACTGGTAAAACCCCTGTATTTCTGAAGTGCATGCACTGACTGGTGTCTGGTAGCGCCCCCTACAGTACAGGGAAGTATTACATATTCTGTACTCTTTACCTGTGCCAGGGTTAGCTGCTCCTTTGGAAACCAGGTAAGGGCAGCTCCACAGTGGCGTACCAAGGAGGGGGGGCCCGCCCCGCGTGCCACTCTCAAGGGGGGTGCCAGGGGCTGACTGACCCGCCGCCGCCGCTGCTGAGGTCCGGGACACTGCTGAGGTCCAGCAGACAGCGCTACATTCTCCTGTATGCGCGATACACGCACATACAGGAGAAGGTGTCCCCTCTGTGTGAGCCGCATCTGCAGCTACACAGAGGAGACGTGACCTCCGCCCCCACGCAGTACAGGCGCCGGTGACGTCACTCATCCGGCGCCTGTACTGTGGAGGGGAGAAGATGTGGGCCCTGCAGCTGAGGAGATCGCTGCGTGGGATATCAGGTGAGCATCCTTTTTTTTCTCTCTCTGCATATACCTACAGGGGGGGGGGAGAGGGAGGTGCTCTGCATTTACCTATAGGGAAGGGAGGTGGGGTGCTCTGCATTTACCTATAGGGAAGGGAGGGGGGTGCTCTGCATTTACCTATAGGGAAGGGAGGGGGGGTGCTCTGCATTTACCTATAGGGAAGGGGGGGGGTGCTCTGAATATACCTATAGGGAGGGGGGGTGCTCTGCATTTACCTATAGGGAGGGGGGTGCTCTGCATTTACCTATAGGGAAGGGAGGGGGGGTGCGCTGCATTTACCTATAGGGAAGAGGGGGGGTGCTCTGCATTTACCTATAGGGAAGGGGGGAGAGGGGGGGGGTGCTCTGTATTTACCTAAAGGGAAGGGGGGAGAGGGGGGTGCTCTGCATTTACCTATAGGGGAGAGGGGGGTGCTCTGCATTTACCTATAGGGAAGGGGGGGTGCTCTGCATATACCTATAGGGGAGGGGGGGTGCTCTGCATATACCTATAGGGAAGGGGGAGAGGGGGGGTGCTCTGCATTTACCTATAGGGAAGGGGGAGGGGGGTGCTCTGCATATACCTATAGGGAAGGGGGGAGAGGGGGGTGCTCTGCATATACCTAGGGCTGGGCGGTATGACCATATATGTGTATCATGGTATTTTTTTAACTTACGGCGGTTCCACGGTATATAACGGTATTCCCCCTCCCCCCAAAATCATGTGACCTGCCAGCGCTGTTCTGCTCCCCCCAATTAATGATTAGCCCAGTGGGGTACTACTCACATATGTCAAGCACTGCCCTCCTCCTCTTTGTTGGGGGCCGCCGGCGATGGTACTCACTGTACGCCAATGGTCTCCAACCTGCGGACCTCCAGTTGTTGCAAAACTACAACTCCCAGCATTCCCGGACAGCCGGCGATGGAACTCTCTGTACGCCAGTGGTCTCCAACCTGCGGACCTCCAGTTGTTGCAAAACTACTACTCCCAGCATGCCCGGACAGCCAACGGCCGTCAGCCTATCACCGGCCAGAGCGATGCCCCGCCCCTGCCATTGATAGGCTGAGCCCACTGTCATGTAAGAAGCCAGCTTCATACATGACAGTGGGCTCAGCCTATCACTGGCCAGGGTGGGGCATCGCTCTGGCCAGTGATAGGCTGACGGCTGTCCGACGTGGGTGAGTTAAGTTTATTTTCTGTATCTTTTGCAGCCCGGGCATAGGTATACAGCGTACAGCAGTGGTCTCAAACCTGCGGACCTCCTAAAGGGGGGCATGTCGCATTTAGGAAGCCCCTATGGTGCCAGAACCGTAGCCGATTTTTAACACTAAAATGCCGGTGTTACCCCAAACATTTTCACAAGGAGTAATAGGAGAAAATGCCCCACAAATTTTGTAACCCCATTTCTCTCGAGTAAGGAAATACCTCATATGTGGATGTAAAATGATCTGCGGGTGAACTAGAGGGCTCAGAAGGGAAGGAGCGACATTGGGCTTTTGGAGAGCGAATTTTGCTGAAATGGTTTTTGGGGGCATGTCGCATTTAGGAAGCCCCCATGATGCCAGAACAGTAAAAAAAATAAAAAATAAACACATGGCATACTACTTTGGAAACTAAACCCCTCACAGAATTTAATAAGGGGTGCAGTGAGCATTTACACCCCACTGGCATTTGACAGATCCTGTAGAGGAGTGTACATGGGTGACCGAGGGGTTTAGAGGAGTGTACAGAGGGGTGTAGAGGAGTATACAGAGGTGACAGAGGGGTGTAGAGGAGTGTACATGGGTGGCAGAGGGGTGTAGAGGAGTGTACATGGGTGACAGAGGGGTGTAGAGGAGTGTACATGGGTGACAGAGGGGTTTAGAGGAGTGTACAGAGGGGTGTAGAGTGGTGTACATGGGTGACAGAGGGGTGTAGAGGAGTGTACATGGGTGGCAGAGGGGTGTAGAGGAGTGTACATGGGTGGCAGAGGGGTGTAGAGGAGTGTACATGGGTGACGGGGGTGTAGAGGAGTGTACATGGGTGACAGAGGGGTGTAGAGGAGTGTACATGGGTGGCAGAGGGGTGTAGAGGAGTGTACATGGGTGACAGAGGGGTGTAGAGGAGTATACATGAGTGGCAGATGGGTGTAGAGGAGTGTACCTGGGTGGCAGAGGGGTGTAGAGGAGTGTACATGGGTGACAGAGGGGTGTAGAGGAGTGTACATAGGTGACAGAGGGGTGTAGAGGAGTGTACATGGGTGGCAGAGGGGTGTAGAGGAGTGTACATGGGTAACAGAGGGGTGTAGAGGAGTGTACATGGGTGACAGAGGGGTGTAGAGGAGTATACATGGGTGGCAGAGGGGTGTAGAGGAGTGTACCTGGGTGGCAGAGGGGTGTAGAGGAGTGTACATGGGTGACAGAGGGGTGTAGAGGAGTGTACATAGGTGACAGAGGGGTGTAGAGGAGTGTACATGGGTGGCAGAGCGGTGTAGAGGAGTGTACATGGGTGGCAGAGGGGTGTAGAGGAGTGTACATGGGTGGCAGAGGGGTGTAAAGGAGTGTACATGGGTGACAGAGGGGTGTAGAGGAGTGTACATAAGTGACAGAGGGGTTTAGAGGAGTGTACAGAGGGGTGTAGAGGAGTGTTCATGGGTGGCAGAGGGGTGTAGAGGAGTGTACATGGGTGGCAGAGGGGTGTAGAGGAGTGTACATGGGTGGCAGAGGGGTGTAGAGGAGTGTACATGGGTGACAGAGGGGTGTAGAGGAGTGTACATGGGTGACAGAGGGGTTTAGAGGAGTGTACAGAGGGGTGTAGAGGAGTGTTCACGGGTGACAGAGGGGTGTAGAGGAGTGTACATGGGTGGCAGAGGGGTGTAGAGGAGTGTACATGGGTGGAAGAGGGGTGTAGAGGAGTGTACATGGGTGGCAGAGGGGTGTAGAGGAGTGTACCTGGGTGGCAGAGGGGTGTAGAGGAGTGTACATGGGTGACAGAGGGGTGTAGAGGAGTGTACATAGGTGACAGAGGGGTGTAGAGGAGTGTACATGGGTGGCAGAGCGGTGTAGAGGAGTGTACATGGGTGGCAGAGGGGTGTAGAGGAGTGTACATGGGTGGCAGAGGGGTGTAAAGGAGTGTACATGGGTGACAGAGGGGTGTAGAGGAGTGTACATAAGTGACAGAGGGGTTTAGAGGAGTGTACAGAGGGGTGTAGAGGAGTGTTCATGGGTGGCAGAGGGGTGTAGAGGAGTGTACATGGGTGGCAGAGGGGTGTAGAGGAGTGTACATGGGTGGCAGAGGGGTGTAGAGGAGTGTACATGGGTGACAGAGGGGTGTAGAGGAGTGTACATGGGTGACAGAGGGGTTTAGAGGAGTGTACAGAGGGGTGTAGAGGAGTGTTCACGGGTGACAGAGGGGTGTAGAGGAGTGTACATGGGTGGCAGAGGGGTGTAGAGGAGTGTACATGGGTGGAAGAGGGGTGTAGAGGAGTGTACATGGGTGGCAGAGGGGTGTAGAGGAGTGTACATGGGTGGCAGAGGGGTGTAGAGGAGTGTACATGGGTGGCAGAGGGGTGTAGAGGAGTGTACATGGGTGGAAGAGGGGTGTAGAGGAGTGTACATGGGTGACAGAGGGGTGTAGAGGAGTGTACATGGGTGGCAGAGGGGTGTAGAGGAGTGTACATGGGTGGCAGAGGGGTGTAGGGGAGTGTACAGAGGGGTGTAGGGAGGTGTACAAGGGTGACAGATGGGTGTAGAAAAGTGAACATGGTTCACGGGGGCATAGGGGGTGACAGATGGGTGGACAGGAGTGACAAGGTGGTAACTAGTGTTGCTCGCGAATATTCGCAATTCAAATTTTATTCGCGAATTCGCAAATATTCGCGAATTCGCAAATATTCGCGAATATAGCGCTATATATTCGTAATTACGAATATTCATTTTTTTTATTTTTATTTTTTTCACAGTACACATAACAGTGATCATCCCTCTCTGCTTCCAGCTTATGTGGTGTAAGAAGGCTCTAATACTACTGTGTGAGACCGGTGTGCGAATTTTCGCATATGCGAAACTTTGCATATGCTAATTTCCGCACATGCGAATTTTCACTTATGTAAATTTTGTATATGCGAATTTTCGCATATGTTAATTTTCGCACACACGAATATTCACATATGCGAAAATAAAACGAGAATGTTACGAATATGCGAATATTCGCGAATATGACGAATATTCGTCCATATATTCGCGAATATTCGCGAATTCGAATATGGCCTATGCCGCTCAACACTAGTGGTAACAGAGGGGTGGAAAGGAGTGACAGAGGGGTGAATAGGGGGTGGACATGGGTGAAAAGGATGTGATCAGGGGGGTGGACAATGGAGGGTGAACATGGGTGACAGGGATGGACAGGGGTGACAGAGGGTTGGGTGGGAGGTGGACATGGATGACAGGAGGGTGGACATGGGAGACAGGGGGTCAGAGGGGTGGACAAGGGTGACAAGGGGGAGTGACAGAGAGGGGTGGACTGGGGTAACAAAGGGACAGATGGGTGAACAGGAGGGTGGACATGGGTGACAGGGTAGACGGGGTAAACATGGGTGACAGGGATGGACAGAGGAGTGGATAAGGCGGACATGGATGACAGGGGGGTGGACATGAGTGACGGAATGATAGGAGGGTGGACATAGGTGAGAGGCGGGGTGGACATGGGTGACGGGGTGAACAGGGGTGACAGGAGGGTGGACATGGGTGACAGGAGGGTGGACATGTTATTATAACATTATTACGGACAGTGTACACACCTGACATCCTAACTGGCCATGGTGTGGGATGAGTATGGACTGGATCAGTGTTTCCCAACCAGGGTGCCTCCAGCTGTTGCAAAACTACAACTCCCAGCATGCCTGGACAGACTTAGGCTGTCCAGGCATGCCGGGAGTTGTAGTTTTGCAACAGCTGTAGGCACCCTGGTTGGGAAACACTGGACTGGATACTTATATCATTGATTATATTGCTATATTTACATCCAGAGCTACCAGAGTAACACCACTTAAAGGGCCCCTGATCCTCGATGAGCCAGCAGGGCTCCAAGGGGTTTCCCAACACCACAAAATGAATGGCCATGGGTGACAGAGGGTGTGGGGGGTAGACATGGGTGACAGGGGGGGGGGGTAGACATGGGTGACAGGGGGGAGGACATGGGTGACAGGGGGGTGGACAGGGATGACAGGGGGTGGACAGGGATGACAGGGGGGTGGACAGGGATGACAGGGGGGTGGACATGAGTGGCAGGGGGGTGGACATGGGTGGCAGGGGGGTGGACATGGGTGACAGGGGGGTGGACATGGGTGACAGGGGGGTGGACATGGGTGACAGGGGGGTGGACAGGGGGTTGGACAGGGGTGACAGGGGGTGGACATGGGTGACAGGGGGGTGGACAGGGGTGACAGGGGGTGGACAGGGGTGACAGGGGGGTGGACAGGGATGACAGGGGGGTGGACATGGGTGGCAGGGGGGTGGACATGGGTGACAGGGGGGTGGACATGGGTGACAGGGGGGTGGACAGGGGTGACAGGGGGTTGGACAGGGGTGACAGGGGGTGGACATGGGTGACAGGGGGTGGACAGGGGTGACAGGGGGTGGACAGGGGTGACAGGGGGTGGACAGGGGTGACAGGGGGATGGACATGGGTGACAGGGGGGTGGACAGGGGTGACAGGGGGGTGGACAGGGGTGACAGGGGGTGGACATGGGTTACAGGGGGATGGACATGGGTGACAGGGGGGTGGACATGGGTGACAGGGGGTGGACATGGGTGATGGGGATGGACATGGGTGACAGGGGGGTGGACAGGGATGACAGGGGGTGGACAGGGATGACAGGGGGGTGGACAGGGATGACAGGGGGGTGGACATGGGTGGCAGGGGGGTGGACATGGGTGGCAGAGGGGTGGACATGGGTGACAGGGGGTTGACATGGGTGACAGGGGGTGGACATGGGTGACAGGGGGTGGACATGGGTGACAGGGGTGGACAGGGGTGACAGGGGGTGGACATGGGTTACAGGGGGATGGACATGGGTGACAGGGGGGTGGACATGGGTGGCAGGGGGGTGGACATGGGTGACAGGGGGTGGGGGTGGACATGGGTGACAGGGGGGTGGACATGGGTGAGAGGGGGGGTGAAAGGGGGGTTAACATGGGTGACAGGGGGGGTGGACATGGGTGACAGGGGGGTGGACATGGGGGTGGACAGGGGTGACAGGAGGGTGGACATGTTATTATAACATTATTACGGACAGTGTACACACCTGACATCCTAACTGGCCATGGTGTGGGATGAGTATGGACTAGATCGGTGTTTCCCAACCAGGGTGCCTCCAGCTGTTGCAAAACTACAACTCCCAGCATGCCTGGACAGACTTAGGCTGTCCTGGCATGCTGGGAGTTGTTGTTTTGCAACAGCTGTAGGCACCCTGGTTGAGAAACACTGGACTGTATACTTATATAATTGATTATATTGCTATATTTACATCCAGAGCTGCCAGAGTAACACCACTTAAAGGGCCCCTGATCCTCGATGAGCCAGCAGAGCTCCAAGGGGTTTCCCAACACCACAAAATGACATGGGTGACACTGACAGAGGGGTAGGATATGGGTGACGGATGGACAGGGAGGTAGAGAAGGCGGACAAGGATGACAGGGGGGTGGACATGTGTGACGGGGGTGGGGGGGGGGGCAGAGGGTCGACCTGGGTGACAGTGGGCCAGTTTGGACAGGGTTGAGAAGGGGTAACGGAGGGGCGAAAAAGGTACGCTACCTTAAGCAAGACGGCCCGCGCAGCTTGCAGCAGTTTGCTCCAAGGTCGGGCACCATTTTCGGCTCACTGCAAGGGGGAGGGCGGGGTTTGGACGCGGGGACGCAGGAGGACGCTGTGTGAGCAGTGCGCACACAGGCTTCCTTTCCCCCCGCGCGCAGGCCGGGACATTTGAAAAAATAAAATCTCGCCAAAATAACTGCTCTAACTATACGATTTAGGCGACCGCGAGGCCCCTTTTAGCGCGAGGCCTTAGGCGGCCGCCTAAGTCACCTAATTAGAGAGCCGAATAGGCACATGTTTAGATATGGGTTTATTTTCACCTATATCCCCCCCTTCAGTGGCTCCCTTCCAGGGTCACTAGATAGAATATAAAAATACAAGGTGAGCTCCTAGTGCAGACAGTTTTTGTATTTTTGCTTCAATGTGCGCAAAAAAATTGGAGGCTTACCAGATAATGTTGTGCTCAGGGCACAACACCTCTGCAGGCATATAGAATCGCAAATGAAGTGGAGGTCAGCAGCCGCGGTTTCCTTTCCAGGTCCCTCTTGGTCGACTGGATAAGTAATGAGCAGTAGCGGATATAATCCAAGAAAATAAGGAATTACCATAGGGCGCTTCTCCTCCTAGGACATACATAGGCAGCAGTCCATGTAGGGTTAACCCAGTTCTTTATTCCTGCAGGCTAGCAGGAGTTCACCAAGTGCTCCTTGCCAGAGGGCTGGGAGAATGCTAGGAGGAAAGAGGGTCACTAGATTGTCTGCACTTTTACTTTACCTTTTGTTAGGTGTCCTGTTGACACTTTCATGTTTTTTATGTGTTATCCCTGTATGACACTGCACATCCTCAAGGTTGCTTCATATTTTACTACGGGTATGTGATGTTACACCATGCTACTGCCTCGTTTTTGATACATTGTCGAGCTGTCTGCTTCCCCCCCCAAAAGATCTCTGGTTTGGGCTGAGGCCGAACGCTTGCGGGCAGATGTACTTTGCCTGCAAGAAACCCACCTAATGGAGGCGGACTCTGTCCGGCTCCAAAAAAAAAAAAGGGTGTGGCGCTAGCTATTAGGAACACTATTGCTCTCTCAGAAGTGGTGGTGGAGGCAAACAGTGGTGGCAAGTTCTTAATTGTCAATTGTTCTTTTAATTCTGTGAAATATACCATAGTTCTTCTTTATGCTCCCAATAGAAAGCAGCATGCTTTCATCAAACACGTTCTGTCTAGGGTGGCGAGATCCTCACTTGTTGGTCGCCTAATCATGGTAGGTGACTTTAATTCGACCTTGTGGCTGTCTATGGACTCCACTTCCCCATCCCACATACCTGAAGCCACTCCTATCTTCACGACTGTCTCCAACAGAGACTTATATGATGTTTGGAGGATCCAACATGCCAACGAACGAGATTTCTCGTTTTTCTCCCATCCCCATAGTACCCACACTAGAATTGACTTTTTCCTTGTTAGCCGCTCATTTCTCCATCTAATTTCAAAATCGCAAATATGCACCATCACCTGGTTGGATCATGCGCCGGTGACTATCACCATAGAAGAGAATTACCCTGCACAAAGATCGCACTTGTGGCGAGCTAGTCCTTATGTCCTCCAACACCCCACCTATAAACCTAAATTGCATGACAGCATCTCTTCCTTTTTCTCACTCAACGAAGGACCAGTGGCTCCCGAATCGGTTCTGTGGTGTGCATTTAAAGCCACTGTAAGGGGCATACTTATTGGACAATCTGCTCACTATAACAAACAAATAAGGGAGAAGAGACTGTCACTGCAACTGGATCTTGCCGCCATACACAGACAGAACAAAATAGCTTACTCCCCGGCTACGAAATCTCGCATATCAGCCTTAACTTCAGAATTACACTCGCTGACACAGGTTTGACCTAGCCCTTAGACGGATGAAGCTTTACTCCTACTGGTTTGCCAACAAACCGGGGAAGGTCTTAGCCAGGCAAATTAAAGTGAAGGCTGCGAAGAGCCGTCTCCCCTTCCTTTCGCTACCAGATGGAACTAAAGTTTTTGACCCCCAGTCCATTGCCAATGCCTTTGCATCTTACTATGCTTCTCTTTACAATCTCTCTTCTACTGCCTATTCATCTACTCCTACCCCTCTCTCTATCTCTGACTTCCTCTCATCTGTCGCCCTACCTCCTCTCTCCTCGGAAGCGGTGGCCTCCCTCTCATTACCTTTCTCCTCCTCAGAGGTACTTGATGCAATCAGAGCATTAAAAGGGGCAAATCTCCTGGCCCTGATGGCTTAGTGAATGAGTTCTTTAAGCTCCACGCAGAGCTCATGGCTCCCCACCTTGCTGCTCTTTTTAATGAGATAGCGAAGTCGGGACGCCTACCGCCAGAGATGCTGGAAGCAGTGATCGTTACCCTCCCCAAGCCAGGGAAACAACCTACTGATAGCATAGCTGAAGCCCTCCCATCGTTAATTCACGTGGACCAAGTGGGATTCGTCAGAGGCCATCAGTCCTCAGATGGCACGAGACGTTTCCTCTCTCTGAACGCGGAGAAGGCGCTCGACCGGGTGCATTGGTGGTACCTCTGAGCAGTCCTCAACAAATTTGGTATCCCCCCCCCCCCTGTCATTGAAGGTCTGATGGCATTTATACCTCCCTGTCCGCTAGGGTCTTCACCTCTGGGGCCTTGTCCTCCCCCTTCTTGATAACTAATGGGATGAGACAGGGTTGTCCCCTGTCCCCTATTCTTTTTACCCTGTCCATGGAACCCTTTGCAGAATGTCTTAGATGTGATGCTGGCATCAGGGGGGTCAAAGTTGGAGGCGAAGAGCATAAAACAGGGCTCTTAGCGGATGACGTTCTGATTGCATTACCTTTCCCTGTACGCTCTTTACCTAAAGTTCTCAATCTCATTTCCCTTTTAAGTGCTGCTAGCTTTTATAAATGTAACACTTCTAAGTCTATCATCCTTCCCCTCTTTCTTGACCGACATGATGTATCCGCCATAAAAAATTTTATACCCCCTCCAATGGGTCTCAGTGGGCATTACATACTTGGGTATGTAAGCTGGTTTCTTCTAACCTCTCTACGTTGACTTCCCACCTCCTCAGGATATTAAAGGGGTATTCCAGGCAAAACCTTTTTTATATATATATCAACTGGCTCCGGAAAGTTAAACAGATTTGTAAATTATTCAAACAAAGAGTGTAATGTCCGGCACTGCTGCTGATATTCTCACGTAATTTGCCAGACAGTGAATACTCCCCACTGTGATCCCTCTCCCACCTTTTGTATCTACCTTTTATATGTGAGTATGAAATAAAGAAATTACCCTGGAAAAGAAGTCTTTGGTGAGTCTGCCGACTTTTTCTACCTTTCCTCTTTGCTTCAAGATCTGAGATTTGTAAATTACTTCTATTAAAAAAACTTAATCCTTCCAATAGTTATTAGCTTCTGAAGTTTTCTGTCTAACTGCTCATTGATGATGTCACGTCCCGGGAGCTGTGCATGATGGGAGAATATCCCCATAGGAACTGCACAGCTCCCGGGACGTGAGTCATCAGAGAGCAGTTAGACAGAAAACATCAACTCAACTTCAGAAGCTAATAACTATTGGAAGGATTAATATTTTTTAATAGAAGTAATTCACAAATCTGTTTAACTTTCCGGAGCCAGTTGATATATAAAAAAAAGTTTTGGCCTGGAATACCCCTTTAAGCACCTTCTCAATTATTATAGGGCGGCTTACCTTGTGCCTTAAACAATGGTGGCGGAATGACACTGATGCTCGATGGCTACCCATGGAAGCTGCTATTGCTGGGGTGGCATTCCTGCACCATTTATTATGGAAAGTAGCCATACTCAATTCTCCTATTCTTTATTTCGATAACTGCCCATTTGCCCTCTCCTCCAAACTCCTCTCTCCCTGCTCCTTCTCCTCCACCTCCCTCTCCACTATACATCCTTCCTCACGTTAATTTTTCTAATTGGCAGACTGGGAGTATCACATGCTTGGGAGACATCAGTACGCAAAACTCGTTGCTTCCCTTCACAACGATGACAGCCACATTCTTCATTCTTTACCAACAGAGATGGGATGGGGGGGGGGGTCTCAGTTGCATACCGTCACTTACAACACCTGCTAGCATCTGATAATCACCCCTTCAAAGCAATGTGGGCAAAGGACTTAGGTGTACCAATACAGGAGGACTATTGGTTGTGTCTGTACTCCAAGCATGTCAAACTCAAAGGCTAACATGGGCAAAAAAACAAGGTTTAAGTTTATGTGGGTCGCATCCAAAAAAGGACATAGTAATGCCGGCCCTTGAATTCTGGGAGCGTGACGTGAGCGAACGTCAATATGAGGTCCCCACATTAGGTGCAGTATAGTCCCCCACATTAGGTGCAGTATAGTTCCCTTACATTAGGTGCAGTTTAGTTCCCCCACATTAGGTTGGCAGTATAGTTCCCCCACATTAGGTTGGCAGTATAGTTCCCCACATTAGGCTGGCAGTATAGTTCCCCACATTAGGTGCAGTATAGTTCCCCCACATTAGGTGCAGTATAGTTCCCCACATTAGGTGCAGTACAGTTCCCCACATTAGGTGCAGTATAGTTACCGACATTAGGTGCAGTATGTTCCCTCACACACATACAGCCTCCAGCCATATACAGTGTATGGTTGGAGGCTGTATGCCTGTGTACTGACCCATTTCAGTGCTCTGACCACCACTCCTCCTGTCCGGCCATAGCAGTAGGTCCTGGGACCGGAAGAGCGGCCATGGTGCTGGTCACTTACCATGCTGGCCAGCGAGCGTCTTCCACCTCCATGTTCCGCTCCTCCGTTGCTATGGGCGCACGCACGGGATGTCAGTGACGTCCCGGCGTACGCGATCTCCCGGCGACCCCTGCATTTTTAAACTTAACGCAGGGTCGCTGAGAGTTGACGGGGGCATCTTTAATAGTGATGGGGGGATCCGCCACTGCAGGGCAAGCACCGCCTCTGCTCGGGCCACAAAGATATTCATTGCGGGCCGCATGTTTGACACCCATGCTGTACTCCCTACCCTTCAAGCTTTCTAAGTGCACTAATCATGTGGAGTCGGCCTGCAAACTTATGTATAGGTGGTACTATACCCCGGAACGCCTGTCTAAACAATATCAACAGACTGATTCTATGTGCTGTAGGTGTGGTAAACAAGTGGGGCCTTCCTTCACATCTGGTGTTCTTGTAGCGCTCTGAACCTGTTTTGGACCAGGGTTCTTCACCTGCTTTATGACGTGATGGATGTTCACATCCCATGGGGCCCGGATATGGCTCTACTGTAAATACATGTGATGGACTTACCTGGAGATTGCAGGACCATTGCCTTCCATATTCTCACTGCAGCTCGTACCCTGATTGCTTCCTTGTGGAAGTCCAAAGATGCCCCGGACTTTGCCCAGCTACTCGCTAAAGTTTTTCCTGCACAATGGAGAGACGCACTACAAGAGCTTCAGTTGCGTAATCCCTGTTCTGATTCTTTGATCTGGACAAGGATAGCCTCGCACATTACTTAAATGGAAGCCTTGGGCTTCATATGTTATAATAGCGGTATTGCTTTGGTGATCTATTATGACTCATGTACTCATACATCTACTTGCATTGCATACCTGTGCTCACATTGCTGGTAGAACATCTTGTTGAGATGTGCTCTTCCCCTCTTCCCCTTGTTTGTCCCCCCCATCTTGTGTCTTCCCCACCCTACCCAAACACTGGTTAAGTTAGTTCCTTTTCTTTGTTTTGTTCTGCTAAGTGTGGAAGTGTAATGCAACTACATTGGCGTTTTCTACATTCATGTAAAATTCTTTATAAATAAAGTCTGGAAAAAAGAAAAAAATAATCTTAATCCTTCCAGTACTTATCAGCTGCTGTATGCTCCACAAGAAGTTATTTTCTTTTTGAATTTCTTTTCTGTCTGACCGCAGTGCTCTCTGCTGACACCTCTGTCTGTATCTGGAACTAGAGCAGGAGGAGTTTGCTATGGGGATTTGCTTGCACTCTGGACAGTTCCTGACATGGACAGAGGTGTCAGCAGAGAACACTGTGATCAGACTAAAAATAATTCTAGAAAGAAATACAACTTCCTGTGGAGCATACAGCAGCTGATAAGTACTGGAAGGATTAAGATTTTTAAATAGAAATAATTTACAAATGTGTTTAACTTTCTGGCACCTGTTTTTTTTTTTTTAAATGTGTTTTCCACCAGAGTACCCCTTTAAGGACAAAATGGTCTGTGTTCTCAAGAGGTTAAATTGCAAATGGACCCAGGTACAACAGTGGGCAAACTTTTTAGGAGTCTCTCTGTTTCCCTCATAAAAGTGCATGAGGAAGTGGCTATGTGGGGCTGGACAGACAGCTCAGGATTTCACAATGGCAGTACTGCATTTGTTTAATGTCTTAGCAACTTCAGTGTCTTAAAGGTCATTTAACAAACACGGTATTGGAGTTTTATCTAAAGAGCATAAGGCCACAGTCCCACGTGTAAATCGATACAATGCTTTCAGTTTGATGTGACACAAACACGTCCATGTGAATGCGGTCTTATGTTTTCATCTCGGATTATGTAGCTACATGTAGCTGTGTGTATATATATGAGTGGGGATAAGCGAGTGTGAGCAGGCTTTAATCCAAGTCTTTCAGCCATTTATGTCTTGCTGCCCTATAGACATAATGGAGCAGTGAGACAAAGATCGCAGTCAGGTATTAAAGGGGCACTGCGCCCCTAAACATCTCCTTTGGATAGGGGATAAGTTATCTGATTACGGGTGTCCCGCAGCTGGGACCCCCACAATCTCTGTGCAGCACCCGGCATTCATTTAGAACATTGTGTTCAGGCGGCGGGAGTCGTGACATCATGACGACGCCCCCTCATGATGTCACACCACACCCCCTCAATGCAAGTCTATGGGAGGGGGCAATTTCGCTGTCACAACCCCTCCCATATACATTGAGGGGACGTGGCCATCACGCCCCCCCCCCCTGCTCCAACCTCTGGGGCAGCAGAATACCCCCTTTAAATCACTCCTCTTTGGTCATTCTCCTGATCGGTGAGGGTCTCAGCACTGAGCATGGAATGTGTTTATTTAAAAAAAAAAATATTTGGGGGGGGGGGGGGTCAAATGGGAAAAGAACGGTAATTTTTTTTTTTTTTTTTAGCAAGGGGCTTTTATAGAATTTTTATTTTACACTTTTTAAGTCCCCAATCACCAGATCGTATTCCCTGTATAATGCTATGCATTTTGCATAGCAGTATACAGTGTGATCAGCTCTCCGCAGCGCTAAGCCAGGCTGCATCAGTGAATTGACCATCCAGCAGCCGGAAGTAGGTAAGGGAACCCTCCGCCGCCATTTTAGCTTATTGTGTCCAATTAGCCCTCAGAGCTAATCAGCATGTATGAATTAATACTTCAGACAATGTGATTGGCATTGATCACAGCTATGAAGCAAGTGCAGCTCTAGTACTAGCATCAGTCACGTAATGCTCCAGGACATACATTTACACCCGATGTCCTCAACAGATGAAGAGATATGAGGGCTTTTATTTTTTGTGACCAATTTAATGTAAAACTGACATGTTATATTTATTCTGTTTGAGGGCTCAATTTTTGCACCATGAGCCATTTTTTTCTGGGATGTGATGTTCAGCAATTTGGACTTTAACCCCTTAACCCCTTAAGGACGCAGGACGTAAATGTACGTCCTGGTGAGGTGGTACTTAACGCACCAGGACGTACATTTACGTCCTAAGCATAACCGCGGGCATCGGAGCGATGCCCGTGTCATGCGCGGCTGATCCCGGCTGCTGATCGCAGCCAGGGACCCGCCGGCAATGGCCGACGCCCGCGATCTCGCGGGCGTCCGCCATTAACCCCTCAGGTGCCGGGATCAATACAGATCCCGGCATTTGCGGGAGTTCGCGATTAAAATGAACGATCGGATCGCCCGCAGCGCTGCTGCGGGGATCCGATCATTCATAACGCCGCACGGAGGTCCCCTCTCCTTCCTCCGTGCGGCTCCCGGCGTCTCCTGCTCTGGTCTGTGATCGAGCAGACCAGAGCAGGAGATGACCGATAATACTGATCTGTTCTATGTCCTATACATAGAACAGATCAGTATTAGCAATCATGGTATTGCTATGAATAGTCCCCTATGGGGACTATTCAAGTGTAAAAAAAAATGTAAAAAAATGTAAAAGTAAAAGTAAAAAAAAAGTGAAAAATCCCCTCCCCCAATAAAAAAGTAAAACGTCCGTTTTTTCCTATTTTACCCCCAAAAAGCGTAAAAAACATTTTTTATAGACATATTTGGTATCGCCGCGTGCGTAAATGTCCGAACTATTAAAATAAAATGTTAATGATCCCGTACGGTGAACGGCGTGAACGAAAAAAAATTAAAAAAGTCCAAAATTCCTACTTTTTTAATACATTTTATTAAAAAAAAAATTATAAAAAATGTATTAAAAGTTTTTTATATACAAATGTGGTATCAAAAAAAAGTACAGATCATGGCGCAAAAAATGAGCCCCCATACCGCCGCTTATACGGAAAAATAAAAAAGTTATAGGTCATCAAAATAAAGGGATTATAAACGTACTAATTTGGTTAAAAAGTTTGTGATTTTTTTTTAAGCGCAACAATAATATAAAAGTATATAATAATGGGTATCATTTTAATCGTATTGACCCTCAGAATAAAGAACACATGTCATTTTTACCAGAAATTGTACGGCGTGAAAACAAAACCTTCCAAAATTAGCAAAATTGCGTTTTTCGTTTTAATTTCCCCACAAAAATAGTGTTTTTTGGTTGCGCCATACATTTTATGATATAATGAGTTATGTCATTACAAAGGACAACTGGTCACGCAAAAAACAAGCCCTCATACTAGTCTGTGGATGAAAATATAAAAGAGTTATGATTTTTAGAAGGCGAGGAGGAAAAAATGAAAACGTAAAAATGAAATTGTCTGAGTCCTTAAGGCCAAAATGGGCTGAGTCCTTAACGGGTTAAGGACCAAGCGTTTTTCCGTTTTTTCACTTTTGTTTTTTCCACCTTTTAAAAATCATAACACTTTCAATTTTGCAACTAAAAATCTATGTGATTTTTTTTTTTGTACCACCAATTCTACTTTGTAATGACGTCAGTCATTTTACCCAAAAATCTACAGCAAAACGGAAAAAAAAAAATCATTGTGTGACAAAATTAAAGAAAAACCATTTTGTAACTTTTGGGGGCTTCCGTTTCTACACAGGGCATTTTTTGGTAAAAATTACACCTTCTCTTTATTCTGTAGGTCCATACGATTAAAATTATACCCTACTTATATAGGTTTGTCTTACTTAAAAAAATCATAACTACATGCAGGAAAATGTACATGTTTAAAATTGTCATATTCTGACCCCTATAACTTTTTTTTATTTTTCTGCGTATGGGGATGTATGAGGCTTATTTTTGCACCGTGATCTGAAGTTTTTATCGGTACCATTTTTGTTTTGATTAGACTTTTTGATCCCTTTTTATAAAATGTTTTGATAGTATAAAAAGTGACCAAAAATACGCTATATTTTTATAGTTCAGACATTTACGCACGTGGCTTTACCACGTATGTTTATTTTTTACACAGTTTTTTTCATGGTAAAAGGGCGGTGATTCTGACTTTTATTAGGGAAGGGGTTAAATCACATTTATTAACTTTTTTTTTGCCTTTTTTTTTTTTGCAATGTTATAGCCCCCATAGGGAGCTATAACATGCATTACACTGATTGCAGGCACTGTTTAACGCATTGCCATAGCATTGCATTGATCAATGTTATCTGCGCTTGATTGCTCAAGCCTGGATCTCAGGCTTGGAGCAATCAAACACCAATTGGACAGCGTGGAGCCAGGTAGGGAGCCTCCCGCTGTCCTCTCAGCTGTTCGAGATGCCGCGATTTCACATCGGCGGTCCCGAACAGCTCCGCTGAGCTTATCAGCAGCCTATTCTCCCATTTTAGACGCCGCGATCAACTTGATTGGTGTCTAAAGGGTTAATACCAGATATCAGCCCGATTGGCAATGTCCGGTATTAGCAGCGGGTCCCAGTTGCTGATAGCAACTGTGACCCCGCAGATACAGTACAGACCAAAAGTTTGAACACACCTTCTCATTCAAAGAGTTTTCTTTCATTTCATGACTATGAAAATTGTAGATTCCCACTGAAGGCATCAAAACTATGAATTAACACATGTAGAATTATACACAGAACAAATAAGTGTGAAACAACTGAAAATATGTCATATTCTAGGTTCTTCAAAGTAGCCACCTTTATGTTTTGATTACTGCTTTGCATTCTCTTGATGAGCTTCAAGAGGTAGTCACCTGAAATGGTTTTCCAACAGTCTTGAAGAAGTTCCCAGAGATGCTTAGCACTTGTTGGCCCTTTTGCCTTCATTGGGTTCAGGTCCGGTGACTGTGGAGGCCAGGTCATCTGGCGCAGCACCCCATCACTCTCCTTCTTGGTCAAATAGCCCTTACACTGCCTGGAGGTGTGTTTGGGTCATTGTGCTGTTAAAAAATAAATGATGGTCCAACTAAATGCAAATCGGATGGAATAGCATGCCGCTGCAAGATGCTGTGGTAGCCATGCTGGTTCAGGATGCCTTCAATTTTGACTAAATCCTCAACAGTGTCACCAGCAAAGCACCCCCACACCATCACACCTCCTCCTCCATGCTTCACGGTGGGAACCAGGCATGTAGAGTCCATCCATTCACCTTTTCTACACAAAGACACAGTGGTTGGAATCAAAGATCTCAAATTTGGACTCATCAGACCAAACCACAGATTTCCACTGGTCTAATGTCCATTCCTTGTGTTCTTTAGCCCAAACAAGTCTCTTCTGCTTGTTGCCTGTCCTTAGCAGTGGTTTCCTAGCAGATATTCTTCCATGAAGGCCTGATTCACAGTCTCCTCTTAACACTTGTTCTAGAGATGTGTCTGCTGCTGGAACTCTGTGGGGCATTGACCTGGTCTCTAATCTGAGCTGCTGTTGACCTGCGATTTCTGAGGCTGGTGACTCGGATAAACTTATCCTCCGCAGCAGAGGTGACTCTTGGTCTTCCTTTCCTGGGGTGGTCCGGATGTGAGCCAGTTTCTTTGTAGCTCTTGATGGTTTTTGTGACTGTACTTGGGGACACTTTCCACCTAGAATATGACATATTTTCAGTTGTTTCACACTTTTCTGTTATGTCTATAATTCCACATGTGTTAATTCATAGTTTTGATGCCTTCAGTGTGAATCTACAATATTCATAGTCATGAAAATAAAGAAAACTCTGAATGAGAAGGTGTGGCCAAACTTTTGGTCTGTACTGTACGAAGTGCTCAGCT